>NC_140595.1:222238139-222778139 GCF_964204655.1 Triturus cristatus
GCTGCCTGTAATGGGATAGCTAAAACAGCATCTGAGTCAATAGCTGTGTGGTTGAAACCGTTGCATGAAAATCCAAAAGTCCGCAAATTGCACCTGTGCGCATAGGTAATATAGCCGAAAGTCAGGAGCCTCAAACCCCCCCCCCCCCCCCCCCCCCCCCCCGGTTGAAGGGGGAAACCAGAGTATCCCAGCTACATCTAGGTTTCTTCCCACCCCATACAAATGTAAGTAGTGCCGATTGGAGCGTCGTGAACGTCGCCACATTCAATTTAATAGGTATATTGATAAAGAGGTATAGCAACTTGGGGAGAAAGGCCATTTTCAAAATTGCTATCCTGTCCGCAAGGGAGAGGGGCAGGCGCGCCCATCGCTCAGCCAGTTCAATGATACGTGTAAAAGCGCGTCTGTAGTTCTCCGAGATTACCTTATCTGGATCTCTATGGAGCCAAACTCCCAGATATTTCACTGGTTCCGACGTCCAAGTTAGTGGGAAGTTCAACTCCACCTCGCTCGTGCCCGTTGTGAGCATATTCACGGAGCAGTGAGGGCAGAAACGTGGTGGGTTCACGCACGTACAATAACATATTGTTGGCGTACAATGAGACCGAAAGTGGTTTCTGCCGAAAACGTAACGCAGCTGCTGCATGCTTCTGACAGAGCTTGCAGGCTAGTGGCTCCATTGCGAGCAAGAAAAGCATGAGCGACAAGGGGCAGCCCTGCCGAGTGCCCCTTTCTATAGGGAATACAGAGGAAACCCATCCGTTAACTCGCACATGTGCAGCCGGTTCCTCATAAAGCACTCTAATCCATTTCATAAAAAACGGAGGCAGGCCCATTCTGGTTATCACCGTAAACATACAGACCCAATTGAGGGAATCAAAAGCTTTCGCTGCATCAAGCAGCACCCCGACAGCCTGGAAATCCGACTCAAAGTAGTGCAAAGTGGAGAAGACAGTGCGCAAATTATGAGTCGTAGAGCGCGCAGTTACAAATCCAGACTGGTCAGGTAAGACCAGGAGAGGAACTAGCAGCTGAAGCCTGGTGGCGATCATCTTTGCCAGGATCTCCGCGTCTATATTAATAATAGAAAGAGGCCTGTAGGACTCACACATGTTAGGGGATTTGTCCGGTTTCAACAAAGTCACCAGCAATGCCTCCTTAAGAGTAGGTGGCAGCCGATCCTTCTCATAAGCTTCCGCATATACGTCAAGAAGCCTGGGGGCAAGCTCCGAGACATATGCCTTGTAGAACTCGCTGGGAAGCCCATGCATCCCAGCGGGTTTACAGGTAGGCAGTGACATTATGGCGAGTGTCACATCCTCGACATCAAACGGCTGCACAAGATATTCCCGATGGGAATTAGAAACCCACCCCAGCACAACGTCGTCCAGATATGCATCTATTTCGTCAGATGGTGGAGAATCCCTGTCTGCGTAAAGTTTGGTATAGAATTGTATAAATATATCACACAGCTCTGGAGTAGAGTAGTGTGCAACACCATCCTCATCTAACAATTCTGTTATAGACTCCTGGCTGTGGGGTGCTGCCAAGTTCTGCACTAAGGAGCGGCTCGGGCGAACCCCTTCCCCATAATATCGAGCAGAGCTACTGCGACAACGGTGCAATACCTCCTGATCTGCAGTTTCGTTATGTTCCATAACTAAATCCCTTATTTTAGCCAATTTATCAGGGGACGGATCGAGTTCATATGCACGCTCATGTATCGAAATGTCAGACGCCAATTTATGAATTCTACGGCGGAGATCCCGCAGCACACCAGATTGCACCCCAATGCAAGCCCCTCTGATAGTAACTTTAAATGCTTCCCACAGCACTCCGGCATTATCAACAGACCCCTCCTTTTCCCTAAGGAAGTTTTGAATGGCTTCTCCTACCGTATGCTGAAAAATCGAGTCAGTCAACTCAGTCGGTTGCAATCTCCACGTAAATGGCATGTGTGCGCATGTGGGTATCTGCAACTCAAGGACTACAGGGGAATGGGCAGATAGCGTGCATGCCATATGCCCAACTTTCACAGCACAAGTACACACAAATTCCAAAACAAGCCAGAACTCTATGCGGGATGACATCCCAAGTACAGACGATACAAATGTGCCCTCCCGACCAGCAGGGTGCCGAAGACACCGAACATCATGTAGGTGGCCAGCATCTAGCAGCCCCAAAAGCACTTCCGCTGCTTGTTTAGTCCTAGCTATCCCACTGCCAGCCCTGTCTAATGTACCCTCAAGACAAACATTAAAATCGCCTCCCCATATCACTGCAGCTTTAGGACACATAGAGACTCTGCTCCAAACATCTGAAAAGAAGGACGGTTCATCAGTGTTTGGTCCATAGATGTTAGCCAGCAGCACACTCACGCCACCCAATTGCCCATATACTATCGCCACTCGTCCTTACTCGTCTATGTCGGTTCGATCCACAGTAAAGGGGACACCGTTTTTAACTAGAATCAGCATGCCGGTAGAATAAGAGGAGGCAATGCTCGCAGTCACCCAGCGTGTGTCCACTCTGTGCTCTGATTCCTTAGTGAGGTGGGTCTCTTGGAGAAAGGCTATGTGTATCTCCATCCGATCTAGATATGCGAGCACCGATCTGATCTTTTTTGGATTATTAAGCCCAGGCACATTCCAGGTGAGGAAATTAACCTTATCACTTATACCATTGAGACAGTGTCAAGGAGACACCAGCACCATATAGTACACCATGCAAGCCTGAGGAATCATATTGCTTATGTACAGGAAGTTCAAAAGTTACTTACAATACCAGTCTGCCTTTGCCTAAGAACACCCCATCCCCCACCCACTTCAGCGACCCAAACCCGCCAAAGCCATCCTGACCCAAAGAACCCCCCTCCCAACAAAACAAAACCGGTGTAATATGCATTCGGGGTATACCCATGAAAGGGATGCAGAGTGCTACTAGCCTCCCAACTAGTAGGAGGTGGCCGAGCAAAGCTAGAAAGGTGCCAAACAATCAAACTTCAGTTTGCACAGTGTGAAACATTATAGCGTGAGTCTCCCCCAGGGGGAGACAAGCACCAAGCCAAAGCACAATCACTAAGTAGGCACATAATATCATGTGAATAGAGCATTCCTAAGAGTAAAAACAAGGTAAATGGATAAGCAATACTAGCGCAGAATCAACCCGTATAGCAATCAGTCGTCGTCTTCCTGAGGCGAGCCCGGCCTGGGACACCTGCGCTTGAGCTGCTTTGCATGTTCGAGGGCTGCCTTGGGGTTGGAGAACATTTTTGAGTCACCCTCCGGACCTATGCGCAATCGTGCTGGATAAAACATTGCATAGGGAACCCCCTCAGACTATAAAAACTTCTTGACTGTGGCAAATTCACATCTGGCAGACTGCACAGCGACAGTGAAATTAGGAAAAAAAAGCCAAGGTTTTGCCCTGGTGGGCGATAGTCCCCTTCTCCCGAGCCAGACGTAGAATTGTGTCACGGTCTCTATAGTTCAAAAGTCTGGCTATTATGGGACGAGGCGGAGCGCCAGGCACAGGTCGCGCCGCCAGGGAGCGGTGAGTGAGCTCACTAACAAACATTGTGGAAAGATGCTCAGTGCCAAACAGTTCTCCAGATAGTGCTCCATTTTCCCCACATTTGTAGACTCCGGCAACATTGTTGCGCTGGGACCGCGCCTCCAAGTCCTCATTCTTGGACTGAATGAGGGACAACACCTTCTCCATATTGAGTGCCTTGCCAGCAACCTCGCTCAAACCATCCTCGGTTGCCGACACACGCTGTTCGACCTCACCCATGCGGGCATTTTGTTTCTCCAACTGCGACGATAGGTGGTCTAGGCTGGCTGTGATTTACTGAAGCCATGGTGCCCTCTATAGATTGAAGGCTACGTTGCATCGCCAGAAAAGCGGTCTCCAACGTGGGGGGGCTGTCGCCACGGGCTTCTGTCTCCGAGTCCGATGCCGCCTTTTGAGAGGATTTCGCAGGCTTGCGAGCGTCAAAGGTGAGCCGAGGCTGTGTTTTATCAGTTCTCCCCATGGTGAGTCGGGAAGAAAGCACCCCCAGGCAAGCAAGTAGTACCCTGGACACAATGTTAGAGACGCATCTCAGGACGAGGGTGGAGCAGAGGCAAGCGTATTAGGGATAAGTAAGGTTGGTCATCGCAGCCCCGAAGGGTCGACCAAGCCAGCACCAGAAAGTGAAGATCCAGTGGCGACTTCCCAATCCAGCAGACCACACAGGAGACACACAGATCACCAGGCAACCCTGTATGGCGTAGGGCACTGGAAATGCCCGGTAAAGCGTCAGGAAGACCAGGGGCAGCTCTCAATGGTGTGGCGGGCCATACGAGCAATGCAGCGGTGTACACCCCTCACCCTCAGTTCAGTCTAGGTCAGGGCACAGGCAATGAGGGGGCCAGTTGCAGGGCAGCGCCCACAGAATCTGCAAACCGGGGGGGTGGGGCCAGCGCCCCAGCGGTGACACAGGCCCAGCGAAATATGCGATGATCAACAGGTATGGACAACCCTGCAGTCCGGGCCCCCGCTCCTCACAGAGCCGCGGCACCACCAGTCGCGCACTCCCACTAGTCCCAGCAGCAGCAATCAGAGTACCGCACCCGCCAGGGCCCCCATCAGCCTCCGCAGCCGTAGGCCCTGCAGGCGCCACATCCCACTCACCATAGCCAGTCCCAGGAGCGATGTCGTCCGCCGGCAGCCCCCAGCCGCACAGCTCCGGTCCTGATGGGTCTCAGGTAGGCGGCCCCACTCCGTAACGCGCCCCACCGCTTACAGCCGCTCGCCGATCAGCCAGGTGCCTCACTCCCTCCCCATGTACTGGCCTGCAATGCAGCTCCGAAGAAGGCCCAGACAACTAATGCACTGCAGCGGCCGCAAGACTGGATCCGCGGGAGCACCCAGGAGCCGCAATTTTGGAAGCCCGGGTCGGGCAGACCAGCGAGGCGGATCTACAGCGCAGTGGCAATCCAAAGTAGAATATTTATAATCCCAGCACCAGCAGACTGGCACCCCAGTGCTATCCGGTCCAGTCAGGGGCTGAGATTGCGCAATTGCAGGCAGATATTTGCCGGATATCGGCTCGGCCGGGCAGAGCAGCACTAAGGTGCGGCCATTTTGCTGTGCACACTCTAGCGTTCCTCCTTTGCTTTTTTTTAAATACATTTTTATTACAGCATTTTGAATATACAACAACAGGAATCACTCCACCCTCACATAACACAGAGGATATCATAAATATATAAATCTCATTTCACTACATTAATGTAATGCAACCATATAGGGAGCGCATAAAGTTTAAGACCTTAGTAATGTTCTTTAAGGCTCTTTATGGCAAGGGGCCAGCTAGCTCAGAAGACGTGTAGGACGGTACGCTCCGACAAGGGCACTTAGATCAACCTCTGCAGCACATGCATGTGTCCCTAGGGTATGTCTGGCACGTAGGAGCTGTAGATCCTTCAGCCTCCTGGGGGCACAGGCATGGAACAAACACCCGCTGCCCCTCAGACTTTCTACGGACCTGACGCATTTTTTAAAACTGTGGAAAACGTGGCTCTTTGGGAGTTAAACCTTTGTTATGACAGTATTGGGTGTTTCGGTAGCGC
The DNA here is from genome assembly GCF_964204655.1 of Triturus cristatus. Lineage (NCBI taxonomy): Eukaryota > Metazoa > Chordata > Amphibia > Caudata > Salamandridae > Triturus > Triturus cristatus. The sequence continues at coordinate 222,243,755 of NC_140595.1, forward strand.
CGGGAAACTCCTTTTAGAGTAGATGAGCGCTTTATCAATTTCTGTCATTCATTCATTCATATACTAGATCTCCACACATGAATTTATATCAGAGACAATTAACTTACAAAACTAGCACATAGAATATAATACTCCATGCAGTAATCTTACCCAATTCATCCTCTCAGCCAAATCCCAAGATCAAGAGACAGGCGGAGCCATCATTCTTGCCTATCAAAATTATCCTGCTCAGTTAAAACATTATCCACAGTCTCTCCCCACTCATTCTATTGCTCATGTATCAATGTTGTTAATGGGGCCCAAATCCTCAAGCCTCTTTTCTTTGCTGTTTGGCCCATTCGCTGGTATAAAGCCCTTTCAATGTTATATATGGCCAAGAGCCGAGTCTGCCATTGTCCAAAAGCAGGTAGCTTGGGATCAATCCAAGCAGAGAAAATACATAAACGCAATAGAGCCGACGCTATAGAACAATTTCCAGCTCAAGTTTCCTTTAAAAAAAGCAGAAGTGCATCAACAGTTGCAGCAAGAGTGGAACATCCAGCAAACATGTGAATTATATCCGCCCCATAAAGTTGAAATTTGGGCAGCAAGACCCTTTAGTCCCTCCCCAGCATGAAATCTTCCCCAGTTTGTAACAGAAATCGAAGCGAAGCTTGTTTTATAATGCCGAGCTCGCAAATTTGCTGGAAACAGGACAGAATGAGCAGGATGGAGAGACTCCGGGAGAGTAGGGCATAAGGTACAGAGTTTTTCCTGCCATCTCTGACAGTGCTTATCAAGATCGTCCTTCAGTTATATATTCAAAAAGCCATTTATTTCTCCAATTGGGCACAGCTTTCCCTTTAATAACCAATACACCAAGCTCACTCTAGAAAACCCAGCCGGCCCCCACCCCTCCGGCTGAGGAAATCTCAGACTTGAAGAAATTAAAAAAATTCCCTGTGACCAACATTATAATCCCTTCTAAGTTCATCAAATGCGACAATACCAGTATAGGAATAAAAGTCCACCAACTTAATAAGGTCAAGCTCTTTCCAAAGGGAAATACATGGATCTTGTAATATCTCTGATAGAAAGAGATATTATGCAGGGGTGTATAAAATGTCAGTGGGTCAATTCCAAAGTTCTTACATACCACTGACCAAATCCTAAACGCACAGAGCAGAGGCCTGAACAAGACTTTCTTGAAATACCCAAACTTGACTGTCTCTATAGACAGCCCCAGGCCTCTTTACCCAATAGTATTTCAAAGGGATAAAGAACATTTATTTCTGCCTCAGGAGCGTTGTTTTTATCTTGAAACAGAATTAGACTTTGTTGATGTATAGTGGCCCAGTAATACATCTTGAGATTTGGTGCAGACCATCCACCCCTCTCCCACAAGAGCTCTTATAGTCTTCGCATAGACCCATAGAAATCTTATCCTGATATCCTAAAGTTTCTTAAACTATATATTCTCCACCTCCAATGGAATGACCCAAAAAGTTTAACATTTAGGAAGAAACATCATTTTCAAAAGTTACCCCTACTGATGAAGGAGAGATGTAAATTGTTCCACCTGCAGAGGTCCTTTCCGGCTTTCCTGATGAAAAGGTTGAGATTATTCCCAACAATCTTATCAACCTTAGCAAAGATAGTGACTCTTAAATAAACTGCACAATCCACAACTCGAACATCAGTCAACGAGATATTACTATTGATCACAACTTGTGTCTTGTCTTCATTCAACCTATATCCAGAGAATCTCCTGAATCTATAAACCTCCTTCTCAACCTCTTTTAATGTAGCCTGGGAATCCGTTGTGAACAATGCCACATCATCCGCATATGCCAATGTATTGTTATGTTATTATAATGTATGATGTGCACAAATCACCCCAGGAGGGGTATCTCGGTGCAACCAACTTGTAGGCAGAGGAGCAGATTAATTAAGCCAGAAATAACGATGTTTTGAGAAGATTTCTGAACGTGTAATGGTCTGCACATTGCCATATGTGAGACGGGAGCTTGTTCCATGAAAGGGGGGCCAGGTAGGAAAAGGATCTACCACCTGAGTAGGATTTAGTGATACAAGGTACTGAAAGCAAGGCTTTATCACTGGATCTTAAGGTCCTGGAAGGATGATAGCGGAAGAGCTTTAAAGAAAAGTAACTTGGCGTTTTGCCATGCAAGGATTCCTGGGTCAGGCAGCAAACCTTAAAGATGATACTCTTGCGCACTGGCAGCCAATGAAGCGCATGCAAAAGGGGTGCTGAGGCCGTCCTAGTTGAAAGATTCTGAATGAGATGTGCTGCAGTGCTCTGCACAACTTGCAATTTGTTTATGACGGTCTTGTTATGGAAGCCAAGAGAGCATTACAGTAATCCAAGCGGCTGATGAACAGTGCTTGGATTAATGTTTTTCTCACTGAATGTGGAAGACAGAGGAAAACTTTCCGTAGTAGCTGTAGCATATGAAAGCATGTCCCGGTAGTAGTGACTACCTGTTCTTTCATAGTTAGTGCTAGATCAAGGCGGACACCTATATTTTTTACATCTTGTTTGAGAGTAGGAACAATACCAAGTTCGAAGGGCCACCAGTCTGGTGCCCAAAGTAGTTGAGCCTTACTGAACAACATGATTTAAGTTTTATTGGTATTAAGTTGGAGACAGTTCTCTGTCATCCACGAAGTAATTGCTATCATACCTGCTGAGGAACAAGCTTAAGCATTGTTCACATTTTGATCAAGAGTATATAATAGCTGCGAATCATCAGCATATGACAATGGTTGAAAGCCAAATTTTTTGAAGAGAATGGCAAAGGGGGCACGTAGATGTTGAAAAGAGTAGGGCTCAAGCCTTGTGGTACGCCTTTATCAAGTTTCAAGGTGCGCGATTTATAGGATCCCAGATTCAAGGTTAGAAAGTCCTTGAGCCATGATAATGCTATCCCATCGATTCCTGCCCCATGCAATCTTTGCAGCATTCTAGGATGTGAGACAATATTGAATGCTGCAGACAGGTCCAACTGCACAAGTAGTGTGGGGGTGTTATTATCTAAGGAACATCTGATGTGGTCGAACACCGCAACAAAAGTGGTCTCAGTGCTGTGCAAAGGTATAAAACCCAATTGAGACTGGTCCAGCAGCTTGTTTCTTTCAAGGTATTCCATCAGTCCATCAAAGTGAAGACAGCAATTCCCAGATTTCAACCGCATGTTTGGGAAGAGACCTGGTGTTACAAAGGAAACCAGAGATGAAGGAGGGGATAGGAAAAGGTTATAATGATGAAGAAAAACCTTGAGAGTTTGCCAGATTATTGATACTAGATGGATCTATTAAGTTACTGGCAGCAGCGGCAGAAGCTGCTCGACCACAGTTAAGGCCCTTATGAGAACATTGAAATTTGCATTTTAAGTAGGTGGTGGGCCCTTCTATGTCAAGTGGAAAACCAGAATTGAACAGGGAGCTAATTCCAGCCGTATATATGCTACTAAGATAGCGAAGTTCATCTGCCAAATAAGTGAGCCTTACCTGAATGTTAAGATCTGATGAAAAAAAGCAGAGGTCCTGACTCCTGCCAAGATCTTTGTATCCCACCCATTGATTTGAATTGGTGGTATTACTGGGTTGGTGTCTAGTCTCCATATATATGGATCAATATAAATGGCAAAGACTAAAGAAAAACAAAGACAATCCTGCCTTGTCCTGTTTTGAATCGGTATTGGGCTCGAGTGGCTACCCATTACAATGACCCTAGCCACTGGGTCTTGATATATTGTGCTGATTGCCTTGAAAAAGCTGGGCTCAATACACACTCTGCGCATAGACTCCCACAGATACCGCCAGGAGACCCTATTGAACGCTTTTTCCGAACCCAATAAAATCAAAGCTATAGGGTCTCCTGCTATGGCAGAAGCATCGAAGAGGGACATCACCCGACGGGTATGGTCTGTTGTGCTTCTCCCAGCAATAAACTTGTACTGTCTAGGGGACACAATGTTACCTTTCATCCTAGAGAGGTGTGAAGCAAACATTTTAGAATACATTTTAGTATACCCATTAATCAGAGTATTAGGACGATATGAGCCAAGTTCCTGCACAGGTTTGTTCTTTATAGGAAAGACAATATGAGCCATAGACCATGACTTTGGGGGGACATCTCCAAGATAAATTCAATTAAATAAGTCCATTATATAGATCTTTAATGTGGCTGAGGAAACCTGATAAAATTCAGATGGGATATTATCTGTCCCCACCGCTTTACTCGATGGTACGTAGCAAAAACTGATTTCTTCCCAGGAAAACGGACCTAACAGTGATTCACGATCCTCACTGTTAAGAATATCAAGTGAAATCTCTCCCCAGCACTGTTGGACTTCCTTGTCTTCCCAGATCGCAGTTTCAGTATACAGGTTCAAATAGAACCTCTGAAAAGCACCACGGATATCCTCGGGATCCAATAACATCCCCAATAAGGGATCTCTCACTACTCTTATTTCCCCTTACATCTGTTTTTGCCACGTGTGAATAACTAGTTGATGGCCAACCCACTCACTAAACTCAGAAGATTTTTCTTTCCATGCCAAATATTTATCGGCTGCAGTGATTTCAGAAATCGTAGCTTTAGCAATAGCTGCCCCGTGTTGTGCCTCTTGAGAGTTGTTCCCCTATGAGACAGTAGTAACTAATTTGGTTTCAGCAGTCGCCAGAGCCTCATAAAGCTTTGAGAATCTAAGCTTATCTTTCTAATGGAAATTCACACTAAATCTTAAGGTCTTCCCCCGGATACTGGCCTTTATTGTGTCCCAAACGATCCCCACCAATGGACCTTTTACCGCCATCCAGTGACCAGTCCCCTGTGGCATTTATATTAAAGTCGCAACAAATAATTATAGGTACTGGCCACAAGGCCAGCTAATTAGTTAACCACGCAAAAACACATGGTCATCACAGACTGTCCCATACAAAAAGCAAAGAGTAAAGAAACCATTCTAAAAGTGACATTCTGTTAAAACCTACTGCCCCTGGTTATCCACCCATGTTTGTTTAAAAATAAAAAAATGACTTTGGCCAGGAATCGTTACTCTACAAGTCCTTGCCACTTGTAACTCACACACGCCTACAAATCCCTCAACAACATCGGACCCAAATACCTGAACAACCGAATGAGTTTCCACGCACCCAAGAGGAACCTCCGCTCAGCCGACCTCGCCCTGGCAGAGGTCCCCCGCATCCACAGAAGCAGAGCTGGAGGGAGAGCTTTCTCCTACACCGCAGCCACAGCATGAAACACTCTCCCAGTAGAACTGAGACGCTCTCCAACCCTGAACACCTTCAGACGGGCTCTCAAGACCTGGCTTTTCGACTGACCGGAGCAGCCCCGCTTTTCCTCCCCCAGCGCTTTGAGACCCTCACGGGTGAGTAGCGCACTTTACCAACCCCTGATTGAGTGATTGATTGAAACTCCCCCCCAATAAAATTAAATCCAAGTGATTCAAGTATTTTACGCCTGGAACCTTCAGTGTGTGCCTAATGGAGACACAGTACATCTGCAGTTCAATAGCAATCCTTTGTCTTCTCTTCACGCCATTGAGCCCACAGATGTTAACTGTTGGTACTCTAATTTTACTTATACAAAAATACAGATGAAATACAATACGTTCCTTCCCCAGTAAACCAGCACTTAGACCACTGGATGATGCGAGAATCAACCTATCAAAAAAAAAAATACCCATCCTCGTGTCTTGTTGCAGCCTACCCACCTGACAGCCCCCCCATCCCAGCCCAACCCTCTCCCCTCACACCACAGTCACCCACCAGTCCCCCACCCCCTGCCACCTGCATAGAGCACTTAGGTCTAACCAGAAGGATGTAGCCCAAACGTTAGCACACTCCTACCCACCCTCTGATCTCTCACCTATAAAGACAAATAAGAACTTAAAACATGAGACAGTGAAAAAACATTGCTTAAGAGCTCAACTATTTCACATACCCATCCTATATCAGTCTCTCAATAGAACTCAGTACATTCACCCAGAAAAGAAAGACAGAGAGAGAAGACTACTGCACTAGAATATTTAAGTCCCCTTGGTGCTGTTAGCAGACAGTTCCTTCAAGTACTCTTGTGCGTTATTTCTAACAGAAATGTCCAAGAATTTATTTCCCTTGGTGGTGACTTTTAGGCGAGCCGGATTCAATATAAATACTTCTACTAGTTTTTTAAATTGGTTGAAAACTTGTCTGGGATGCCAACGACGCTCCACAGTAGTGTGACGGAAGTCGGCTTTAGCAAAAACAAGACTGCCAATTAAACTCTCTATTAGAATTAGGTTGGGCTTCCTCATAAATAGCCAGTTGCAAGAGGAAATTGCCAAAATATACAAGAATAGCTCTAGGTTTTCCAGACTCTGTATCTCGCTGTTTTTTTTAACATAAAGGGGAGACAGTGAATTTGTTGAACCTCTAAGTCCCAGTGCCACTGAATAATCTTGAGGAATGCCCCTTTCAGCAGATTCAGCATGAAGGACCGGATATCATTACCCTCCGACCCTTCTGCAATACCAAGGAATCGGAGGTTGTTTCCTCTTTGTCCATTTTCAAAGTCCTCAATTTTCCACATTACATCTGTCATCTGTGAGTCATGCAAATCTTGCTGAGACTTCAGCGATCTTACTTTGGTTTTCAACAATTCAGCACATTCCTTGATAGCAGAAAACCGCTCACCATTTTCCATGCAAGTTTTATTAACTTTTCTGATAGCGCCTTTTTAGAATCCAAAAGGGCCCGACAACTATCGCTCTTTACTTCATCTTTCAATTGTTTTATTGATTGATAAATGAGTGACAATGAGGGTTACGTTGCACTGACATTTAAAAGGTAATTTAAAAGCACATTACTTTCTTGGATCTGAGTTTGACAAACATAGTTCAATCCGCTTGTCCCCTCGGGATACACTTGTTGTGTAGCAGCAGTAGCGGCTGGCATGGATGGGAGGTGGCAGGGCGAGGGTGGAGATAAAAAAAGAAAATTAACCTCCTCGTGTCTCTCTGCGTCGACCACGTCCCTCCGTTCGAGCCGGAAGAGGAAGCAGCCAGGTTCCCTTGACCAATCACAATGCAGCAATGCAGCGCAGCGATTGGTAAGCACCCAGGCTCCCCTGACAAATGACAACGCTGCAATGCAGCCTTGTGATTGGTCTGAGCTCCATGTTTTGGCGCTCATATGGGAAATGGGGGTGGGCATGTTCTCCATGCAAGCTGTAATGCAGCCTGCATGGAGAACATGCAAAGTGCACATGACTGTTTGGCCGGCCTGTGAAAGCCAGTCCAACGTGCACTTTATAGTGTCACCACTCCTTCTCCTGCTCTGAGAGCAGAGCAGCCATGCACCCCAAAGATGCAGGATCAAATAAACGATAATAATGTCCAGTTATTATCATTTTATTTTTCCTTCATTCCCACTGCTAAAAGCAGTGGGACGACGCTCCTTCGTCTCAGCGGAGGAGCCACCCATGTGTAGCAGAATAATCCCATTTCGATTTGTGGGCAATATTCTCTTCAGAGTTCCGTCCAGGGCCACCATGTACCCACCTCTTTCTATGTGCTCCTCTGGAGCACAGTCATTTAGTTGCGAAAGGCTCACCTGACATGCTACCACTGCTAGAGTCTAAAACAATATCCTCAACGGATAAAGAGAGGCTTAGATTAGAAAGGTCTGAATTGTCTGTCAAAGAAAAAACTTTTCCCTAATGTCCGGTGACCGGGAAGCTGTATGTACATCCATTCCCCTTTCCCATTCCAAACAGTGAACTACCTAACCCCATCAGGGATTTCTGTGAATTCAAGGCATTATTATCAGCACAGTTATCGGCAGAGTAAGCCCAGCTCGCCCCCTCATTCCATTCTTGCCCCCCCCCGCGTTGGATTAACTACATCAGGAGCCCTATCCAACACATCCCCCATAGCTTGCAGCAAAGCGTCCTTCAGGCCTTTGTTAAGAGTTTCCTGGGGGCTGTCACTGCTTTCTTCAAGATGTTTCACTGCCCATGAAGCTTCAACAGTTGCATGTAGCTGAGGTGTCGTAACAATGTTGCACTCTTCCTTGGGTCCATCCGGTAGGTTCCCCACTACCAACACAGGAAGCATTCCCATAATTGAAGGCTGAGACGCACCACTGACTGGGAGGGGGGTTCGCAGCGACACATCTTGCAGTTTTTTTTATCCGCCCATCAGGCCTTTACTGAAGCTTCCGCTGGCTCCTTCATTTTCTTCCGGGAGTCTTACACGATGCCTCACTGGGTGGGAGCAAAGCCACCTGCGGGTCTTGCTGGCTTTCAGCCCTCTGCTGAGCATACTTCGTGCAGCGAGCCACCAAACCAGAGAGCAGCTGAAAATAGGGAGAGAGCGGCATGCCGACCGGACAGCCCGTAAAGCCTGAATCACCCTCTCCTGTTCCACCGTGGAGATATCAGCTCACGGGTCCCGACAACATATCTCAAACCACCCAATCATGCCTAAGTTTTGCGCTACTGTGGGGCGTGGCTTGGCCGGCTGCAAGATGGCCGCACTCTAAGTGGGCTCTGCCGGCCAAGCTCCTAAATCCGGCACAATCCTACAGATGATGGCTTCCTGATCGCCTGGCTTCGACATCCCTACCTTCATCCTGCCTCGGGGTGCCGCTGGGAGCATTATGCCACTCGCTCCGCTGCTCCTGCTTCGATCTCTGGCCCCGGGCCTACATCTCCGATCTGGGCCTTCCAGCCGTTGTCTCGCGGCCTCCCCACTTCGCAGCGACCTTGCCTGAAGCGCTGCCTTGACATCAGCCTGCCCCTGCAAGCGGAGGAGCCTGGTGAGTTTTTCCACCTGCCGGGGGCTCTCGGAGGCAGGGTTTGGGGGTCTGCATGCCGTACCGCCCAGCCTTCATCACCAACAAGCGCGGGCCGATTCCACTTCGGCACCCGCTAGGTCCTGATTTGCTTCACTCTGGCTAGGCGACGCGTGCGGCGAGCCCCCCACGACTCACCCCGCTGCTGCTCCCCCTTTGGTGGCGAGATCCCCGCCTCCTCGGCCCTTGGACGCGGGCCTAACGTCTCTCCATCATCCGGCCTCAGTCTACGGCCCGCCTCCTCACCTGGATCCTTCCCGGCGCGGCCGTTCACCCGCCTAAGCCCTGCATTGCCGCCGGCTGCCTTGGACCCCGCCAACCTCTCGCCTCGTGCGCGGCTCTGACGTGGGGGCTGCTCACTCACAGACTGCATCAGGGGTGTCTCCCCACGCAGAGATTCTGCGGGCATGCCTTCCTGCCCTTCACTGCTGCCAGCTCCTGGGACGGCCTATTTGCCCTGGACCCAGGTGAGTGCTGTCTCTGCCTGGGGCTGCTGCGGCTGGGCTGGGGTGCGCGTGTGTCACACCACGGGGCTCCTACACCTGTATAGTCTTTATTTTCCTGTTACCCGCTGGATCCGGCCCCGTGCGTGCTAGGCCTCGCTCCCCTCCTTGCATCCCCGTCGCAGCGCCCCCACGGCTGCACTCTCCTGTCAGCAACTGCATTGCCGCCACTATTGGTGCCCCTTGACGAGTGCTCCACGGACTCCACGTCTGCCTCTATTCACGGGCTAGAATTGTGGAGCTGGTGCCACGTGCTGTTGGGCCGCTTCCCTGTTTGCTGGCTAACCTGACGGCCCCGGGAAACCTGCTGGTACACCTTTGTTCCCTCCTTCTGGTGTCTTCCTGGGTGCCACCTCTCACATACTTTGCCTGCCCTGTCTGTCGTTCTTTTATCTGCAGGCGTTGTTGGTCCGCCACCAAGCAGTGCTTCCCACTCGCCTTCCTTTCGGCTGGTGACATGGGTAAAGCCGACCCTAAACAGCCCAGGATCACCTTCGATCAACGCCGCCAGATGCACCAGGAGGGTGCGACCGCCGACGGAGGCGACTGCTCCCACCGCGGAGATGGCCGCCTCCCAGGAGGACGATCTCAAGGCCATCATGTTGGAGGTCAAGTCTGCCATCTCTGGCATCGCTGCCCAGCTGGACCAGCTCTCCTCACGCTTGGATGTGGTAAAGTCACGAGAGGACTCACAGGACAACCGTCTCTTGCATGCTGAGATGAGGATCTCTGACGTTGAGGATGATGCCACCCAGGATCGCCAAAAGCTACTCCAGATGGACAAAATCTTGGCGCTCATACGTACCAAAAACGAAGACTTGGAAGCCCGCTCTAGAAGTAGTAACCTCCGTATCACTGGGATACCCGAATCCACGAACATTTCGCGCATGAGGATTTCGTTGAGCAACTGGTGCGTGAACTGTTTTTATTGTAGAGCGCGCCCACCGCTCCCTTGGCCCCCGTCCCGCACCTGGATTGCCGGCTCGCCCCATCATTGCCAAAATCCTCAATTTCCGAGACCAGGATGCAATTCTCCGGGCGGCCAGGGACAAGGGCGAGGTCCGTCACCAAGGTAATGTATTGTCCTTCTACCCGGACTACACTCTTGCGGTTCAGGCTGCCTGACGCGAGTTTCTGCCTGCGAAGCGCATCCTCCAAAAGCACGAGATCCCGTACTCTCTTGCATATCCTGCCAAGCTGCGGGTCCGACAGGGCTCCAAAACTCTTGTCTTTCCTGATCCCAAAGAAGCTCTCACCTTCGCCAAGAAGCTCGACCGCACCAACCGCTCTTCTACAGCTCAATCTCAGGACTCTGCCTACGGCGTCTTAAGTGACAATGAGTGATCATCTCGTTCTCCACGGAGCTGGCTGTATTCTTTTCTCCATCTTGATTCCCCGCCCGGGATCTCGACATGTTTGACCTGTATTGAACGGCTCTTGGCGGCCCCGCGGGAGGGCCAGGACTGACTCTACCTCTGCTGGACTTTGTACATCACGTCATCTGTTCTTCATCTCTGCTTGGCCACCCTGTCTCTTCGACAGGGGTGAAAGCCGAGCGAAGCCATGCCCCCACAGGATAATTCCCACTTTGATCCTTAATTTTTCCCTTCCCAGTTGTGGTTCCCTAGGGTGGATTTGGGTGGTCTCTCAACCTGATTGGAGGGTTGGTGTGGGTGGGGGGTGTTCCTCTGGGAGTTGAGGCCTCCTTCCGAGGCTTCTTTGTTTTTGTTATATTGGTCTTGGTTCATGTACTGTATTTTTACCGATGTTGCTCCAGCTTTGCTCCGACGCACCTTTCTGCACCATCATATTCATCCCTTCCACGACACGCTCCTGCGCATGGTGCTTGCCGCCATTCACCTCGTACGTTTGACCCATTGGCTCCCCTCAGAGCCCTGTCTTCTGCCATGGTCGCCCACTGGCTGTCATCCATCACCTCCTATATTGTCCTATATTGTCGCGCTGCCCATTCCCTCTCCAGTCGCTAACATTTTCATATCCATCTGCACACGGACCCCGACCGCCTCCCTCTTACCGCTTGGCATCCGCTCTTCACCCCCTGCTTGAATGACTGACACAACTTTCTGAACTTGGAAAATACAAGGCCCGGCTAGTGCATGCACATCTCCACAGGCACAGGGTTGATGTTTGTCTGCTCCAGGAAACCCATTTGCTCCCGGCATCCGCCTCCAGACTCCTCTCCCGGCACTGGGGAGAAACACACTCCTCTATCTATTCTAACTACACACGTGGGGTGTCTATACTCATACGCCGCTGACTCCCCTGGCACCACCAAGGTTATCACCGACCCCAATGGACGCTTCGTCATCCTCCACGGCCTCCTCCAGGCACAACCCCTGACGATCGCTGCCCTCTATGGTCCCAATAACGATGACCTAGACTTCTTTACACTGGTGTGGCACCACATATCGTCCCTTGGCCCGGCTGCGCTTCTTTGGGGGGGGGGGGGACTTTAATGTCACGCTCTCCACTGATCTGGACCGTTCGGGTCCTCCCGCTTCCCACCCACACGCTACGGCCCTCCTCAATTCCATTCTCACCAAAAACTCCCTTTATGACGCTTGGCGTCACTTGCGCCCCGAGCTTCGCGGAGCCTCTTGCGTTACTGGCACCCGTGGCTGCTGGTCCCGGATAGAGCTCTGGATCACCTCCCCCGATGTCCTGTCCATGCTCACCTCCACCGATCACATGGCACGCACTCTTTCTGAACACACACCGGTCCAGCTACGCCTTCGTCTCCCCCTCTCTCCTCGGCGTGCGTTCTCTTGGCCGCTTCCAACAAACGCGCTGTGCAACTCCGTTTTCTGCGATGAAATCCAAACAGCAATCATGAATTATTTTGAACTCAACGAAGGCTCTGTGGATTCTCCTTCCACGCTGTGGGAAGGCTTCAAAGTTGTCATCCGTGGAAAATGCATCTCTAAACAGTCCGGAGTCTTACGGGCCATCCGTAGTACGCTTGATAAATTGGAATCGGAAATCAAATCGCTTGACTCCTGGCCCTGATTTGCTTGCCCAACTCCACAGCAAACACAGAATTCACTGAAGAGGCCAATAGGGAGCTCTCCTTCCTGGGCAGGGAGGTTCGGGCATGCCGCTTTGGTGAGGGAAATCGCCCCGGCAGGACCCTGGCCGGCCTGCTTCGCCCGCCTCACGCCACATCCTACATTACTGCACTTCAGGACGGTGGCCTGATTTGAACCATGTACCCCGCCGAAATTCAGTCACGTTTCACTGATTTCTACACGCAACTATACACGGCAAACAACCCCCCTCGCCAGTGGTTTTCGAACATTTCTTTGACACCATTCAACTCCTATGGCTCGAAAATTACAATTGAGAATATCTTGACGTGTCCTTCTCCAAAGAAGAGATACTCGCCGCTATAAATAGCATGCCCAGCAACAAGGCCCCTGGTCTGGATGGTTTGCCTGTATCTTTTTATAAGAGTTTTGCCCCGATTTTAATTCCACATTTGGCCGCTATGTATAACGAATCATTCCAAGTCCGGTCGATTCTCTCCATCGCTCTGTGAAGCCATGCTGACCCTTCTTCTCAAACCCGGTAACCCTCCCGAGCTTCGTGACTCTTATCGCCCCCTTTCCCTTATTAATACGGACAACAACATCTTAGCCAAGCTGCTCGCTTCTCGCTTTCTCCCTATTATGCCATGTATTGCCCTCCCGGACCAGTCTGGCTTTATTCCTGGCCGCGTGACCTCCCACAACCTTCGGACCATTTTTTCCGTATTACATCAAATCAACCCGTCACTCCCTGCGGTTGCTGCCCTGCTTGATGCTACTAAAGCCTTTGATACCCTTGAATGGTCTTTTTCATTTTCACTCCTTACGCACCTTGGATTTAGCCAGGGTTTTATGCCTAAAATCTCGCTCCTGTACACCCTTCCCACTGCTCGTCTCTGGGTTAACGGTCAAATATCCGATCCCATCCCCATTGCGCACTGCACCCGTCACCCATGCTATTTGGCGGCCAGACTCCGCCAACACCACACTCAGAGGGGCATCGGGTTCACGGCCAGTGCCCTCCTAGTCTCCATGTATGCGGACGATGTCACCTTATACGTCCGAAACCCTCAGGACAACCTCAGCCCTCTAGTGCGCGAGATTATTAGGTTCGGGGGTTATTCGGGCATACAGTTGAACTGGAGCAAGTCAGTCCTGTTCCCTCTTACCAACGCCACCGTACCATTCACCCAGGACCACCCTTTCGTGTGGGCATCTGGCCCTACTCGTTACTTGGGTATTTGGCCGAGTAGGGACGTGGACGAGTTGTGGAGGGCTGATTTTGGGCGCGCTTGGAGCCTTCAAAACTCCCGAGGGGACAACGCAGCGCGGGACGCGCGCGGGCGTGCCCGGGCGCTGCCCGGGCAAAGCCTGGGCCAAGGGCGGGCCCGTCCGCGCCCGTCGGAGCCAGGTGGAGACTGGGCTGGGCCACGTCCCTGTCATCCGTAAAATGGGTAAGAGGAAGCTGGCCGGAACTCAAGTACAGGGGGGTTCTAATGCTAAAGTGCCCCGCAAATCCTCTTCTATTATTTCCTATTTGACTACAGCGGTGGGAGTTTTGAATAACGAAATTGAGGTCGCCGAAAGGGAATTGGGTTTAACATCTAAGGAGGGCGAAGACTTTTTACTTACCTTAGTGCCTTCTATACCCTTGGTTCCTGAGGTGATTGCGTCTAATGGCCCAAATATTGCTTCTGTACTCCCAGTGATTGATGGTACCGGTCTGGGGGAACGGGATTCATTATTGCAACCCCCTGTTATTGAGGGGTTAACAATGCCCATATGCCAGGAAGGTAAAACACAGGGGCCGCGGCCCGTAGCCAAAAAAGCCTGTAAAAAACAAAGGGGCCCTAAAGCAAGCCTTGTAAAGCCCGTTCCTGTGTTGGACAATAATACACAATTGGTGCTACGGAACCTGGTGGAAGAGATTTTCTCGTCTCGTTTTGAGGCCATATTGGCTAATGTTGCTAAGGATGTTATTGACACCATGAATACGTGTGTTGCGGATCTGAGGAGAAAATGTGACCGTTTGGACTGTATGATTGACTCATTCAGATCGGATGCAAAGCGTATCTTACAGGATAGTGGACGGTTAAATTCATTGCTGTACCCCTGTCCCAAGGCTGATTTTGTCGATGTGGTCCTCAAAGGAATTGCTCATTGGGACATCAGCCATCATCTATGGCTAAACCAAATCTTGAGGCGGTAGAACCTAATGTTCAAGAAGCTAGTGAAGTCCTTTTATTAACTGGTGACAAGAACTGTATTGATCGTGTAGTGCGTACCAGCAATGATACATGTAACCAGAATGTAGAGCAGTTGGGGAAAACATCGTCTCCTAATACATGTATAATTAATTTACCGCCAGAGGCTACTCCTCTGGTTGCAGTTCTAGTTGGGGTCCCACCTTTGTCGGCTGATGATACTGAATCTACAGCGGCCTTATTGCGAAAGTATTGGTGTGAGCATCACTCCTCTGGCCCTGCTGGGATTTCTGCCAATATTATCATGGCCAGACGAGTTGGATGGGTGGGTAATGGCCCTAAACGTGTCCCTGGGGACTGTATTATAGTCAATTTTAATAACTGCAAACTAGCCGGCAGAATGTTTTGGAATATAACTGATCACCTTGGTGGGGATATCAGAGCTGTGCCCTTGGGGTTCTTTTATCCTCCCCTTAGGAGACAGTATGATCTCATTAACCTTCCTCAAGTGGACCGGTTTGCCCCCCAGGAACGTGTCAATAGACTATTTAATGGTAGGGATGGTAAAGCAGAAATATTACCAGTAAAAAACTCATCTTTATTGCCCACTACCAGGGATATAGGACCGTTGTCTTCTAATAGTTTTTTCCCCCTCACCCTGATGGATCAGAATGATTGACCATTGGGGTCAGGGGTGCCTATAGTGGATTTGATTTCTATGGACAATGAACAAGTTGAGAGTAGAGAAGATCCCAGTCCAAATTGTAAAATTATTACCTGGAATATCGCTGGACTTAATTCCAAAAGAGACGATCCTTTATGGCTGAATACCATTAAACAATATGATATAATCGCCCTCCAAGAAACATGGGAGAAGGGGGACGGTTTTTGGGTAGATGGGTATAGATCATTTTCCCTACCGGCATGTCCATCGAAGGCTGGTAGAGCCAAGGGTGGACTGATGTTCCTTCTATCCCATAATCTTAAAGGGTCATTAACAAGAATAGAGGTCGATTCGGCCAATTTATTGGTATTAGAAGTAAGCCGTCCAAATAATTTTAAATTGCTACTTATCAATTTCTATAATTCAAGCGATAGTGAAGTAATTAACCAGCACTTGAAGAAATTGAATCTCTTTTTAGTTGATTATAGGGATAATCAATCCACTAATTGTCATATTTTACTTTTAGGGGATTTTAACATACATTTATGTGACCATCATTGTTATATTTCTGATCACCTTCTTTACAATAATTCAGAGACCCCTCATTTTGAGCACTCCCAGCGGGGTGCTGCCCTGAGAGCCTTTTGGCTGAAACCGATCTTTTTGAACCCTCTTTTGCAAATTTTGTTGATCGTTACCATTCATTTAAGAAATTTAAGAATAGTGAGTCAATCATTGATTATATTTTTTTGTCTCCTAATCTGCTTGATAAGGTAATTTACTATAACGCCATATTCTCGCCTTTTAGCGATCACAATCCGGTTTTACTGGAATTGGCTTGCAACTGTGGGATTTTAGTAACGGGAGGGGGAATATTAGGTCCGAACAAGATGGCAACTTGTGATCAAGACAGGCGGCTTAAGTGGACCAAAGTGATACCTACTACATTTTTTAATGATTTATGTATGAATAGCAGGGATCTCATAGCGTTATGTAACGATCCTACAAATCCGGAGGTCATCACACTGGGAGCTTTTGTGGGTATCTGCTCTCAGATTGCTACAGATCTGATTACTAAGTCTAAAGGGAACGTGCAATTGAAAGAAAAATGGTTCGATGAAAATTGCTCGCATGCGCATCGTGCATTAATTTTAGCTTTGAAAACTTCCCCACAAGATAGGCCCTTGATAGTGAGCCGTAGGAAATTTTATAAGCTTGCTATCCATAGGCGGAAATCAGAAATTAAAGCAGAAACCTGGGAGGCCCTTCTATCTGTCAATATCCTAAAAGATAGTGCCAAGTTTTGGTCCATTGTTAATACTCCCCTTTTTTCAGGTCGGGATAATGACTGCCAGGATAATAATGTTACGAAAGCCCAATGGTTGACCCATTTCGAAGGGATCTATGGCTCTAATGATTCTTGTGATCTGGAGTCTAATAACTTTTTGCAGCATGCTTTACCCCCTCTTACCTTCGCAGACGAGGATATAGAAAAGGCCATAAAAAATACATCAAGTAATAAAGCACCAGGCCCAGCTGATATTTATAAGCATAATCCCAGTTTCTGGGCAAAGATTTTGGTAAACGTCTTTAATGCTGTGGCTTTGGTTGGGCCTCCTGAATCATGGCGTCACTCAACAATTATACTGGTTTTTAAAAAGGGTCAGCGGAGTAAACCAAGGTGCTATAGACCCATATCCTTGATTGATTCGGTTGTAAAAGAATTAGGCAAGGTTATATTAGGCAAGATCACAGATTGGGCTGACGATAATAATATTATAAGTAACCTACAATATGGCTTCCGTAAAGGTCGAGGTACCATGGATCAATGCCTGAACCTTTTTATGTTAATAGGAAAATATACCATGGCAAAGGAGGGCACGCTGAAGCTGGCATTTATGGACCTGACCTCAGCTTTCGACCTGGTTAACAGGTCGAAATTGTGGTCTATTTTGTTAGAAATGGGTCTGGATCCGGCTTTGGTTTACTTTTTAGTAGATCTCCATCGTGATCTCACTGCTTCGATCAGGTTGTCCCAGGACGGTAGGTGCTCTAAACCTTTTAAATCTAGGAGAGGGGTTCGACAGGGGTGCCTGCTTTTTACCTTATATATCAATGCCCTGGACAAATCCTTGGTTAAAGCGAGTTTGGATATCCCGCGTGTAGGAGATACTCCAATCCCAGTTCTCCTATACGCGGACGACGCTGTACTACTGGCCAGAACTGCGATAGGTTTACAGCGTCTCTTAGATGCATTTGGAGATTTTATATTGTCCTTGGATCTGATTGTAAATATAGGTAAATCGCATGTTTTGTCTACAGGTCGTAGAGTTACAAAACCAAGAACTTTTTATTGTAATGGAGGTTTAGTGTCTTCTGTCCCCTCTTTTACTTATTTAGGGGTAGTTTTCGATGAAAGGAGTACCTGGGCCCCACAGCAAAAACTGAAAAAGAACGCAGTAATTAGATCAACTTCTGCTGTATTAGGTTTTGCTAAACGGTTGGGGGCAAGACCAATGGAGGCCATCATTAAAATGTATACATCTAAGTGCCTGGCCATAGCAGGATACGGTTCCGCTATTTGGGGTTATAAACCCCAGTTAGAACTACAGATAGCGGAAAACAGATTCCTGCGGAATCTCCTCTCAGTACCGCAATCTACCCCTAATTTTTCTTTACATCAGGAATTGGGATTGGGTTTTCTATATGACACTCTGAGCTTGGCGCCGTTACTTTGCTGGCTCAGAGTGTGGCTTAATCCAGAGTTAACCCTTAACCAAGAGATACTTCGGGATTGTGTTAAGCTGGATAAAGTGACTAATATCAAGTGGTTAGTTTATGTCAAATCTATGCTCTCTAATTTGGGTCGTCAGGAGCTATATGATCACCCAGAAAATATTAGGAAGGTTGATCTGAAATGGGTGAAAAGTAATTTTTTTTAAATGATGATGGCAGAAAGGGAAGGGATTGAGTTACAAAAACCACTAGTAAGGGCTCATTCTCTAATAAAAACAACATTGACAATGGAACCCTATCTGCTAACAGTTACTAAACCGATTCATCGTTGGCTCCTGACCAGATTTCGATTTAATCTAATACATTTGTCCTTAGGGGACTTTCCGAGCTGGTCTAAACCTGAGGATGCAGGTTTATGCTCCTGTGACAATTACTCTATCCAAGATACTCTACATTTCTTACTGTTTTGTAAACATTACACTGCGATCCGGAAGAAGTTTTTGGTTCCCTTACTTCGTAAGAGGGGCTTTCTTCAGGCCAAACCTGCCTTACTCTACTTACAACTGTTAACCAACACGTGGGAAATTTTTAATATTGCTTCCTTTTTAGTGGCTGCAGTCAGGACGAGGGGTAGAATTATAGCCAATTGAAATTTTTGTTTAATTATATAAGACAGTATATATATCGATTTTTGGTCCTCTATGTATTTTTCCATTTTGTCTTAATTTTTATTGACCAAATCTGATCAAGTTCTCATATAAGTAATTTTCAAAATTTGGTGGACTTGATGGTTCGGTACTTTTTTAGTGATCATGTCGCTGTATGCACTTTAGCCTGAGAGCTATGAAAATTTTTTTATGAATATTTATATGATGCGCATAATATTGTTATTTAATGTATTTGTATTTGTCTATGAATGTAAATGTTGTTTTGTACTTTTATGATTTTAATTAATCGATTAAAGTGGATTGATGATGTTGACTGGCTTGAGTCCAAAATCCCCCATTGGAATCAACTGCCTCTATCGTTAGCGGGACGGATATCAATCACCAAAATGGTTGTGCTCCTGAAGTTTTTATATTTATTTCTCAATGTGCCTGTTCTCCTTACTGCTCATTTTTTTCGCAGGGTCCGTTCATTGCTCATCTCGCTTATTTGGGCCGGAAGACAGCCCAGGATTGCTTATTACATCCTCACCCTTCCGATGTCGTGCGGCGGTCTTGGGGCTCCCAACTTTAAACTCTACACACTCTGCATTTCTGGCTGCACCCCACTCCTTTTTAGCAGCATGTTGCAGTGGAGGCAGACTTGGCCGCCCCGTGGCTGCTCTCGACTGCCTTGTTCGATCCAGCCCCACTCTCGCGCATAGAGATTGACATGTTGGGACCTTGCGTTGGGCCTGGGACGGACTTCATCGCTTTTACAGCGCCCGCCTACTCTCAGCAATCACAATGCCAATCGTTTGTCATTCGGCGTTCCCTCCTTTTCAGCCCTCTGGTATGGCCAAATACGCCTTCCGCTTAGTGCTTAACACGCTGGCGGATCTTTACCCCGGGAACACTTTTTTTTCGCTCGCAGACAATTCCGGTCCTATGGACACCTTACGTCTTTTATCAGCTTAGGGCGATCTGCAGGGAGTTACACCCCTCATTCCCTCAGCCTCCCCCCTAGATGGCTGTTCTGGACTTTCTGTATTCGTCCTCCTCTCCTCGGAAGTTGGTGTCCAAGCTTTATGGCCTCTCGCTTGTGGCTTCCTCTGTTTCTGCTGAGCGGCGCGAGTGGCCTGGGCAGCGGACCTTGGCATTGAGATCTCCCAAGCTGACTGGCTTTATTGCTGTAACCAAATCACGCGTCTGTCCCCCAACTACTGCCTGCGCCTCATCCATTTCAAATACTTACACAGACTCCATCGCACTCCCGTACACTTACACAAGTTGTGGCTCATTCCCAGCGACAGAGGCTTGCGTTGCTCCACCCCTGCTGCAGATTTCTCCCACCTTGCCTGGCTCTGCCCCAAGGTCTCTGACTACTGGCGAGAGGTCTGTGCCGCCATTTCCGAGATCACTTCCTCTATGGTTCAGCCTGACCCCCTGCTCTGCCTTTTAGGATTTGTTAAGTTCTGCCCAGATGCTTCTCGCCGCTTGACTGCTATGCTGCTGGTCCTCGCGCGTGCAGTGTTTCCATGTGCTGGGGCCGCAAACCTGCACCCAAGTTCGCTCACTGGCTTGAGGACGCCTCACGCTGCCAAACCTTACTGTCCAAATTTTGGGACCTTATACCTGCCAGATCTCGTCCACTCGACATATGGGGTCCCTTGGTGTCCTATCTTCTTGCCAGCACCCTCACAAATCACGCGCCCTCTCCCGTACTCCCTGCTGGCACTTTGCCTGCAGCGGCCGCCGGTGCTGGCCTGCAGCCCCCTTTCCCCTCTCCCTTTGCCTGGGCCTGCTCCTTCTCCTACTAACTAGGCTCCTCCATCCTGTTAACGTATTGCACACTGTTGTCTTTGATAACATATGTGACGTGATGCAGCCACTCGACGTGTTTTATTTATTGGAACAACCTTATCGACATTCTCTGTATATAGGCGCATGGTGCTATAATTTGGTGCTTTTCTGTAACCTGGAATTGCAATTTATTTTTCAATAAAGGTTTTAAAATCAACAACAACAAAAAAAAAAAAGTTCAGCGCTACTGTTCACGTGTCAGGGTAATCAAATTTCCACACCGCAGCGTGATCGGGGAGAGTAACGGGCAAAGTACCTACACAGGCGTCATTGTGAATCCACATCCTAATGCTAATGAGATGGAGACAGTTGAAGATCCTTTGGATCCACAACAAAGCTTGACTCTGCCCATGCCCATAGATGGAACCAGATCTGCACGATAAGCCCTAGTGAAAAGAAATTCATTGATGATTTGGAAGATAGAAGAGCAGTTATTGAAGAGCGAACAAAGATGGGAAGAGATATTGGGAAAGATAAATGGGGAAAGGAAGAGGAGAAACACAGAGATCTGGAAGCACCAACAAAGTTGAATTTCGACTGGAAACATCGAGGGAAATTGTGCGGGCATAGAAAGGTAGATGTTGCACACAATAAGTTTATGTTAGAGAGCAAGTGTGAATATGTATTCAAGTTGGGAAGTAATACAGAACAGATACTTGGAGGGAAGGATCCAGGTATCCCTGTTGCTATATGTTGCATCTTCTTCCTCATAATATATAAATCCAGATTGCACAATCATTTAAATATGTATGATCCTATCATATAATTACTGAATCTCTGCTAATTGATTGGATTGTGACTTTGACTAAACTAACTAATTAAACCCTTATTGTGTGGACAACACTCTCTCTGTCAATTCTGTGGAGTCAAAATTGGTTTCACTGTGAGTGTAATGTGTTGCTAGTGTTGGCTCCTGGTTCATACTCCAAGTCAACAATCTAAGGTCAATATGACCAGAGGGGGATTCTCTTTAATGATTACACCAAGAAATTGAGATTCAAGGCTCGATCAATTCTTTGTCCTCCAATTCAGAAATAACGGCTGATCAGAATTACAACAAACATGGCATGAAAGAATAACTTTGCCCAAGGAAGTGCTTTTGTTTGACTTGGTGTAAATCCAATTAGTAGTTTTTGATAAAGTAGCATTATAAAAGTGTCTTAGGTTGGCTTGAAATTCATGTGGTTAAAGATATCTCAACAACAGGTTTTGGCTGATTTGTATGTTTAAATATATTGACAAAATGCATGGGAATTATTTAAATCTCACATTTAAATCATTGTTATGGTTACAACACAACACAAAATATAACATATTTGAAAAAAACCTATACATTTACTAGAGAAAACACTGTTCAATTTATGATTATATCTCGTAAAATACATACACTATGATAACATGTTTTAAAAACATCAGAGATTCACTGTAAGCCAGTTAAAGTGGAGTTATGCTTAGAACATTTATAAAATATTATGGCATACATTGAAAACACCTCGGAAATTCACTGAAAATAAACACAGTCAAAAGTGAAGTTATAGTTACAAAACAAAATCCCCAAACCACTGAAATTTGTTAGTTATGGTAGGCTAACCATAAATTGTGCCCCATCTTAGTTACGTGAATTCACATAGGGCATTATGAGATCACAGATAATATGTTATATGAATCACTGATGGAATTTCAAATTACATCAGTGAACTATATAGATCTGTATACATGCAGATTATATGCATATATGAAGACTCACAGAGTGCACAATGCTATTTGGTACAATTGTTGAAACTCCCCCACCACACTCAATAGTAAGAAATAAATAGCAAAATATATTCTACACATCTGCATGTACGGTTTTTGCCATGAATCTTTTTGTGTATATTTGTTTTAACAGTAGGTATTGAACCAAAACAAGGATGCAAGGGGTTACATTTATGCAGCAATGCAAAATCATACCAAAGATACCTCATGACTACTAGGAGATGTTGCTTCTCTCCGTAAAGTAATTATTACATGCAACCTGTGGGGCATTTTAAGTGTCACTTTTGCAGTACTGTGGTAATAAACTCTGCGGTGTGGAAATACATTTCTAAATGCATATTTATTAGTTCCCTTGATCCAAATAACATGAGATAATGGGCCATGTTTATGTTCAATGCCATGGCATAAATATATGTATGTATATATATATAGTCACAGTTAAAGTAAAATGATTAGCAGGTGAATGAAAAGATGAGCTAAAAGAACACACTGGTGATGGACAGCCAGTATTTTTTTTAATATATTTCATACTTTTCTAGAGCTGCATATATTGAGAAATTATATTAGAGCTGTGCTTACACATTGCCAGAATTTCCTGAATCTGAGATCCCACCAGCTTCACATCTTTCTGTACGTTATCAACAGTGTCAGTGACCTGATTGATCCCACCTGTATTCAATGAGATAAAGAAAGCCACGTTTACAAAATACACAGTAATATCGATACAAAATCTACAACCAAGAAGGCAAGATACAATCACTACAATAGAAAAGCGCCTCCCATCCTTTCATAGAGTTTGACCCAATCCCTCTCCAGGGCTGGACTGGCCATCTGGGACCCCTGGAAAGCATCTGTAGGCTGAGGACTAAGGGGGTGCTGGTGGGCGGCCACCAGCAAACATGGCCTTACAAGATCGTCCCCATTCAGCATTAGCCCTCAAATGCCACATCTGAACGGCTAAAATACAAGCATGCTCCATATGCGCTGCGACAAACCTCCCGCCACCTCTGGAGATATACTGCAGCAGGCTCAGTGGAGATGTAAACAAGGTGAGAGAGAGTTAGAGGATGGGGAGAGACTAGGGAGAGAGAGGGATAATAGAGAGAAGACAGAAGGCGAGAGAGAAAATGGACGTATTGAATAGGAACTTAGTGACCAGGGATGGTTTGAACATTTTTGCCAGGGCCTCTTTGGTTACCAGTCCGGCTCTGCAAAGCAATCTTCCCTTTTGCACCAAATTGGTCAGCCCATAGCGTGGAGCACAGCTTCTCTAAAAACAAGCATTTGCAAGGCAATAGGTCTCGCAGTTGTGAGAGTTTGAGCTATTGACATTGTAAATGGCAATGCCTTTTGTTTACGTGTTGGTTTTGAAAATATAAATAAAAGACATTGTCATTTACAATGCCACAAGCGTAAAATCTCGCAAATGCGAGACCTATTGCATTGAAAATGCTTGACCTCGGAGGGGTGATGGGGGCGGGCAAGTGGGAGGGGTGAAATGGTGTTGGGAACGGCACGGGAGATCGGGGAGATGAGTTATGGACAAAAGATTTTTGGTCTCGTTTTTGGAGCAAACCCTGCCATGTGGAACAGTCATGCAGCACTGCAGGTTAAGCATTGATGGTTTTACTTTTCAATTAGTATTGTTAAAACAATGTGTAAGTCCCCTGTAATTCTGTCAATGATAACAGGCTGAGGAGGATCACATAGCTTTTTCTTTTTAAAATACTGAATTTATTGCTTAACACTTCGTGTAGAGCGGTAACTGTAGCACCTTTAAGTGGCAACTTGTTTATTTCTCCGGCATATGCTTTCAGTTAAAAAACTAACCATCGCTCATGCCTGTAAAGGCTGACAGTATTAAGGCTCCAGTGCATGTTTTGTTTTTCAAACACAATGACTGTCTCCTGCCTGCAGCGGGCGCAAACGGCTGCCGGAGCATGGGTGGACACCGGTCCCCTCGCTCCAACCAAAGAACAGGGACAGCAAGCAGGCTGCATGCTTGGGAGAGGCATAATACATGGCTAGGAACACGGAAATGCGCTGCTGGAAGTAGCACTAGGCTGAAGCGCAGGCCCTCTTCTCTCCAGTGAATGCTGCTGCCTACCCCCTCCTGAGCTACGCTAAGCTTCGGTAAAGGGGGCATGAGAAGGAAGGATAGCGAGCCCGCAGCGGCCTTTATTACAGGAACAATCATCACCAGTAAATGTCTGAGAATACAGTGCTGGTGCTGCCACAAGCTTGATTATTGTTTCCGCCATTGTTATCAGGACGTAGTCTTTCTTTTCCACTCCATGGCCGGCGGGGATGGTGGAGGGCCGGTTAGCGGGCGCGCTGAGACTTTATGCTGATGCGGAGCTGAGCTTGAGTTCCCTCTGCCTGACCAGTCGGTCCCGCAGCTTCAATGAATTGAACGATGAAGTGACGGTTCACACGCCCCTTCCCTGCTGCTACCTCTGTCTAGGACACCAATGCAACAAGGAAACAAGCACGGTCCGCTTTCACTTTCGTCCGTTGTGAAAGCTTTCTTGTCTTTATGGGGTCATGTGTTTAAACACATGGCTTTTATATCAAAGGTAGGGACTAGGGGTGTTGTTATTTAGAGAGGTCCAGTGTACATACCCCATATGACTAGTGACAAAAAAGGGTACAAAGTTCCTCATGTACAGTGACGACGACGAGCCAGTAAGAGAATATCTCAGCTGGTTAATGCTAAGAAAGGCCGATCAGAAAAAGGGAGGGAAATTCCCTTAATTTGAACTAGTGCTCTCACACACCCAGCAAGCTAGGTGTCATGCTTCATCATATGAGCACTGCCCCTCGTCAAGTCGGCGCTGCAATCCTTGACGGGCTCCCGAAACCGGGGCTCTTTATCGGGGATCTTTTGTTCGTGCTGAGGGTGCATGGGGGTGAGGGGCCTAGTAGGTGTGATGTAGCAGAGAAGTGTGAATAAAAAGGGGTTAGTTGGTCCTATTTCAACTTTATTCCAAAGGTCAACTACCCTATTACAAATGTGTAGAGTGGCTAAATGCTAGGAGTTAGGTATCTAGGCAAGAGCTCTACTCTATATGATCAACATGTTTCTTGCCACAGAAGTCAGGAGGATCAGGGCAATTCGTCAGGATCAAAGTAATACTGTCTACAACAATATGTGGTAAGGTGCTATCTACATACCACTTCTTATGGTTTGTTCCTGTAGGGAAAAAGAAGAAACTCTTTATAACAAATAAAATAGCTCTTTATGCTGTACATAGCTATGAATATTGTGTCAAAGTGATCACCGTGCTCGGGCGTGCAACACGCAATTTCATTATATAGTGGTGTCTCGAACGCCATTCGGGAGTGTGGGGTGGGGCGGGAAATTTAATATCCAAACAATTCTACGGAAAGTAAAAGGACTCACCTAAAAGGGTTGCTACAGTCGTTAGCAACGGTGCTGGCGGTTACAAAGGAGCCCAATTGGGTCCTAAAAGGGGACAAAAATTGTCAGAAAACCGTCTCTATTAGTATCTGTGTGTTTTTTAAAAAAGACGGATTCACCACATAGAAGGTCAAGGTAGCCGGGCAAAGCCGCAGTTACCATATCCCTAACCGATCCATCCGTAACGGACCCAGAGGTCGGGTCAGAGTGATGACCTCGGTGCAGAGAGTCCGTGGGAATAGACCAGGAGGGTTCCGGTCGACAATAGGCAGATGTGGCTCCTCGGGGATAGAAAGGAAATTAAAATTAAAGTCAGTACTCACCGACGTGGATTCACGTCCAGGAAAGTGACCTACCCAAACCGCCAGGAACCGGGGTGGTAGGTATCGAAGGGGAAGACGAGAAGATAAACAGTTATTCCGTGTGCGTCATCAAGTGCGTAGCACGTCGTGACGGAATGCGCTCGGGGAGTACAACCATATGATTGGTCCCAGGCATGAAAGAGCGTTACCGTTGCTGGGCAACTTAGTGACTTTGTCTATTGGCCAATTGGAGTGTCTCGCTGTTGAGTACGCTGTGTGAGATAGTACGCGACCATCATGGTGTGACGTGTTGCGCAAATGGAGTCTGGCCAAGTGATTGATTCCAAACCCAGAGAAGCGTCTCTGTTGCTACGCGACCTAATGACGTTGTCGCAGGGGTAAGCGATATGTATTGTGGAAGGGTTAACCAGCCAAAACTGGTACGTGAACCATCAGGCGGCGCCCAACGTTACTGGCTTGAGGATTGGCGGGTTAGAGACCAGAGCAATATTAGTGAAGGAACGCTAATAAACAGGGAGGGGGGGGGGGGGGGCGGGGGCCGTCACAGTGGTGAGTTAAGTGGTCGTGTAGTAGTTAACGCCTAGGGTGATAAGATATAAATATGTCACTCCCGAATGGCGTTGGATGTTAAACACAATATCCACTAGTGAAATACATGACAGTAGTATATTGATCAGTAAGTAGTAGCTCATCATTGGTGACTACAAGGCACTGCTTAGCTGCGTAGCAACAGAGACGCTTCTCTGGGTTTGGAATCAATCACTTGGCCAGACTCCATTTGCGCAACACGTCACACCATGATGGTCGCGTACTATCTCACACAGCGTACTCAACAGCGAGACACTCCAATTGGCCAATAGACAAAGTCACTAAGTTGCCTAGCAACGGTAACGCTCTTTCATGCCTGGGACCAATCATATGGTTGTACTCCCCGAGCGCATTCCGTCACGACGTGCTACGCACTTGATGACGCACACGGAATAACTGTTTATCTTCTCGTCTTCCCCTTCGATACCTACCACCCCGGTTCCTGGCGGTTTGGGTAGGTCACTTTCCTGGACGTGAATCCACGTCGGTGAGTACTGACTTTAATTTTAATTTCCTTTCTATCCCCGAGGAGCCACATCTGCCTATTGTCGACCGGAACCCTCCTGGTCTATTCCCACGGACTCTCTGCACCGAGGTCATCACTCTGACCCGACCTCTGGGTCCGTTACGGATGGATCGGTTAGGGATATGGTAACTGCGGCTTTGCCCGGCTACCTGCTGGCACCTTGACCTTCTATGTGGTGAATCCGTCTTTTTTAAAAAACACACAGATACTAATAGAGACGGTTTTCTGACAATTTTTGTCCCTTTTAGGACCCAATTGGGCTCCTTTGTAACCGCCAGCACCGTTGCTAACGACTGTAGCAGCCCTTTTAGGTGAGTCCTTTTACTTTCCGTAGAATTGTTTGGATTTTAAATTTCCCGCCCCACCCCACACTCCCGAATGGCGTTCGAGACACCACTATATAATGAAATTGCGTGTTGCACGCCCGAGCACGGTGATCACTTTGACACAATATTCATAGCTATGTACAGCATAAAGAGCTATTTTATTTGTTATAAAGAGTTTCTTCTTTTTCCCTACAGGAACAAACCATAAGAAGTGGTATGTAGATAGCACCTTACCACATATTGTTGTAGACAGTATTACTTTGATCCTGACGAATTGCCCTGATCCTCCTGACTTCTGTGGCAAGAAACATGTTGATCATATAGAGTAGAGCTCTTGCCTAGATACCTAACTCCTAGCATTTAGCCACTCTACACATTTTTAATAGGGTAGTTGACCTTTGGAATAAAGTTGAAATAGGACCAACTAACCCCTTTTAATTCACACTTCTCTGCTACATCACACCTACTAGGCCCCTCACCCCCATGCACCCTCGGCACGAACAAAAGATCCCCGATAAAGAGCCCCGGTTTCGGGAGCCCGTCAAGGATTGCAGCGCCGACTTGACGAGGGGCAGTGCTCATATGATGAAGCATGACACCTAGCTTGCTGGGTGTGTGAGAGCACTAGTTCAAATTAAGGGAATTTCCCTCCCTTTTTCTGATCGGCCTTTCTTAGCACTAACCAGCTGAGATATTCTCTTACTGGCTCGTCGTCGTCACTGTACATGAGGAACTTTGTACCCTTTTTTGTCACTTTAAACACATGGCCCCATAAAGATAAGCTTTCGCGACGCACGGAAGGCAGACGAGCCCGTCCAAATGGGACGGCTCAAAAAGCCGAAGGAAAACGTCATGAAGAGCTCTTTTACAATGGCTGGCCACCGTTTAGCATAAACGGTGATGCCGGCCAATGGAAAAGAGGGGCGGGGCTTAAAGCCATTTACAGAATATACCACAAAACGTTAAATCCTGCCAGCGAGACTGCGCATGTGCGCAGCACACGCCAGGCGAGACCTGAAAAACATTAGACTGAAGGGAAAACTTAAGCTGTGGGAGGCCTGATCCACGTAGGCCAGGCAGCCCCTCTGTATGGTGATTACAGGAGCACAACTAGACCCAAAGATCGGGGGGTGGGGGGGCGCAGGCTCACACCTCAAACATTGGTGGGCAGAGCATCTTCATACCAAGAGTGAATATGACTTATGGGAGCCCCTTTCACTTTTGTGGCCCACTTCATAATTAGAGAGGTCCTTTTTCTGGGCAATATTTGGTCAGTGATGCACAAAGTGCCACTGGGGTGAGCTATGCATTCTTTACAGGGGTCTTCCTCATTGAGTTCTAAAAGAATGAATGGAAAATGCTGCATTTTATATACATTGGTCAAGCAGACCGAGCATATTATGACATTTTAGATTCTTGTTTCAGGGACAACAAATGGAACATTCTTAAATACACTTAGCACGTTGCATTGGTCTCAACCTTCAAAAACCAACTTTTATAAGTTATTTAGGCACCCTTCCCAACAGAATATTTTGGAAAATCAATAGCAAATAATGCATTACCCACCCATTCCTTTAAGTACTGTTTGGTTTATGGAGGGGCGTGGCCTGGCGTCGATGGAGTGAGCAGCACTGCTCGGGAGCGCCCGTCGGCCGGCCGCCATTCACAGTCATCCTGAAGCCCTAATCGGGGCCCAAAACCCCACAGCGCACCCCCACAACGGCCAGAGCAGTAGGGATGCGCTGGAGGAGTAACAAACCTCTCCCGCGGCCCTGATCCGCCAAAAATCGGACACGGCGAGCAGGCCTGGGAGCACGGCCAAGACGGCGGTGCCCAGCGGGTGCTGATGAGCCCGGATTGAGCAGAGAAAGCCAGCGCAGATGCCCATGAGCGGAGGTCCGACGTGTTACCCTTCGGCCCCACGCCTGCCACAAGCTACTGACTGGAGGGACCCTCTAGGTGCTAGCAGAGGGAAAGCGAATGCGCTGCTCGCGACAGCCTGAAGCAGTCAAAATGGCGGCGCGCCAAGATGGAGGCGCCTGAAAGGCTGCTGCGACGTGGCTTGGGCCCTGTGGTGCTTCCCTCCCACCCACCCGGGCGAGATCCTGCACAGGGCATTGGAGGCCCATGAAGTAAGGCTGGCGGGGTAAGGTCGCTGAAAATCGGACACTGCGAGCGCCCCCGGCCAAGATGGCAGCGGATTGAGTGCAGAAAGCCAGTGCGGACGCCCACGGGCGGAGGACTGAAGTGTTCCCCCTTCGGCCCCACACCTGCCACAAGGTGCTGACTGGAGGGACCCCCCAGGCTCTAGCAGAGGGAGAGCGAATGCGCCACTCGCGGCAGCCAGAAGCAGACAAAATGGCGGTGTGCCAAGACGAAGGCGCCTGAAAGGCTGCTGCGACGCGGCTTGGGACCTGTGGTACTTCCCTCCCGCCCCTCTGGGCGAGATCCTGCACAGGGCTTGGAGGCCCCTGAAGTGAGGCTGGCGAGGAAAGGTGGGAAGACCCGCCCAGAGGGGAGACGGTGACGACGCCTGAGGACCTCCCAGGGAAACCACAGAGCGTAATAACTGCTGCGCGGCCTGATTTACCACCACCTGGCTGAACACTGGAGGCAGCACCCCTGGAGGTGAGAGGACTGCATTGCTGGCAGACCCCATAGGCCACACGGGCCAGAGGACACACGCAAACCAAGCGGGGGTACCTGGGGACCTCCCAGGACTTTTATCTGGACCTCGAGGAGCGTGGAGATTGCTGCCCTGAGAGTGGGCCCAAGGAGCTCCGAGCAACGCCTTGAACAGAGGAAGAGGCGGAGGAGCAGCATAGCTGGAGGGCCCTGGGCGTTGAACTAACCCAAGAAGGCACGTTCCCCCCGACAGAGACGCCAGGAGGCCCCTGGGGATTTGGACAGTCGACGCACCATAGGAGCAGCCCGAGGGGCGCCTGCGGGCAGGATCCAAAAAACGTTCCACAGAGGTGGCTGACGGCACCCCATGAGCACACGCAGCGCTCGGAACATCTTGGGGCGGGTGGACGCCATATGGAAGCCCCTGAAACGGAAGGACAAGGAGGAACCCGCAACAAGCAGGCCCCCAGACGAGGCAGAGAAGTCCGCGAGAGGATGGAACACCCTGCAGACCCTACATTACAGGACATATTGCAAGCTATCACCACCCTCAGCGAACGCCTGGAGGGAAAAATCGATTCTCTCAGCCTGGATATGGGATTGCTTCGGGAAGACCACAAGAAACTAGCGGACCGGGTCAAAACAAATGAATGAGAATTGGCTGAAGCTATCCCGGCGGTCAAAGATATGCAACGAATGATGATGCTGGAAACTAAAGTGCAGACACTTGAGGACAGGGCGGAAGACGCAGAAAATCAATCACGCAGAAGCAACCGGAGAATTGTGGGCCTGCCGGAGAAAATTGAAGGTCGCAACATGGTGGACTACCTCGAAAAATGGCTCAGGGACGAAGTGGCGCCGACCGGCCTGTCGAATTTCTTTGCCCTGGAGAGGGCGCACCGCGTTCCTGCGAAGCCACCTATCCTAGGTGCGCTGCCGCGGGTGGTGATAGCGAAACTCCTTCACTACAAAGACAGGAATCACATCCTAACTCCGGCGCAGCTCAAAGGCGATATCCAAGTGCACAACTCTATAGTGCGCATTTTCCCAGACTTTTCCCGCGAAGTGCAACGCCGAAGGGGATCGTGCCGGGATGTAAAACAGAGACTACGCCAACTGAATTACAAATATGTGATGCAGTACCCGGCCACTCTGCAAGTTACCACGACAGAGGGCGCGGAATTCTTCAGGAGGCGTCTGAATGGATAGACCGACATGGAGGAGCAGCACAAGCGCAGAACCTGACGGGGGACGGAGAAGAGGAATCGGCTCACAAAATCGGAGAAACGGGAAAGAGTCTTGGCGCCTTCACAGGAGGCGGCACAGCCAGAACGACGGAGCTCAATGCAAGTGGCGGCCCTGATCAGCGGCGGAACCAAGAATTCGGGTCCCCCTGAGAGCGGCGAAGAAGTGGCAGACACAGGTTCGGAGTGTGGGTCCAGCGACTCTGAAGCACAGAGCCTGACATTGCCCACTGTCACTCCGCAGACAGCGGACGGCATCATCTAATGGCTAGGAGCGGGAGATAGTGATGAATGTAACCAGACTGCCGTGAGACACTTCTGCTTCATCATTAAGATACAGGGGTAGAAGGGGGAGCATAGCTGATGGGCGGTTCACTGAAGCTTCAGCGGGGGACGGCGGCCGCAGAGACTGGGAGAGCACAGATGAGGGGCCACCCCCTGAGATTGACTGATCGAACTGCAAGCAGTCACTTGCAGACTTTTTATACTGGTTTGGATGGGAGGGGTTTTCCTACTTATCCTGGGGAGTGGGAGTTGGGGAACATGTTTACTGTTGACAAGGGGAGAAACCTTAAGTTGCACTGTGTAAGGCATTATATGGCGCAGAGGGCGGGGGGCGAGAAGGGGGCACTGCCCGGCCTGGGTACCGGCCGATTTGCCGAATCCAAAGGCAATGGCTGATAAACAATACTACAAATGTATGACCTGGAACATTAGGGGAATGCATACCATGTCAAAGCGCCACAAGTTCCTCTCCTATATCAGGAGACGGGGAGACCAGATATCCCTCCTGCAGGAAACACACCTAACGCAGAAGGAAGGGCAGGCACTACACAAAAGATGAAGGGGGCAGCTCTACTACACCACCTATTCGGCCTATATGAGAGGGGCTTTAATATGGATCCAAGCGGGGGTACTGTTCCAGCTACTACACTGAGTGGTGGATCCGGAGGGGCAATACGTAGCAGTAAAGGGGAGACTAGAGGGCCGAGAGATTAATTTGCTTAGCATCTATGCACAATACTTTGTGGGTACGGTTATAGCAGGGGGCGACTTCAATAGCGTAGACGACGTATTACTGGACAGGTCCCACCCTCCATTGCAAAACACCCAGGCAGTACGCGCTTCCCAAGCATTCACTACATGGAGACAGAGTTGGGGAAGGATTGATTCATGGTGCACCCTAAACCCACAGGGGAGGGATTACTCCTACTTTTACGTGGTCCATGAAGTACACGCACGCCTAGACGCCTTCCTCAGCTCAGTAGATGTCCAACGCCTGGTCACAGGCGCAGAATACCTTGCGCGCACAATCCACTGATCATGTTCCTGAAATGGGCACACCCGCCAGCAGTGATCCCCACATGGCGGCTCCGCCCGGACACTCTGGAAGACCAGGTCTTCAGGGAGGAGATCAGAGAAGAAATAACGCACTACTTTCAAACCAACGCGGGCACGGCCGCATCACAGAACGTAGAATGGGATGCGTTCAAGGTGGTTTTGAGAGGCCAGTACATTACACGGGCCACCGGGGTTAGGCGCGTCATCACGCGTGAAGTAGAGGAGGCAGAGTCGGCACTCAGAGAGATAGAACGCAAGAGGCTAGGACGCCCGGAATTGCACGCGGCACTCTTAGATGCCAAAGAATAAGTGGCGAAGCAAACAGAGAGGCTTAGAAGCTTCGACTACAAGAAGTACTTAGAGCGCACACATGCTGAACGGGACAGATCAGGCTCGCTCCTGGCCTGGCTGACGGACCAAACGAGTAGGGGCGCTCCACTGGTGGAGATGGAGGACGAAGGGGGGACCAGACACTTTAAGCCAGACAAGATTAATGAGATCTTTGCGCGCTACTATGCCAAACTCTACACGAAGACGCGCATATGCGATCCGGCAGAAATCAGGGAATACCTAGCTGACCTGCCATTGACAGGCTTGAACCCTGTAGTGGTGGAATTACTAGGGGCTGATATTATGCAGCGGGAGATACGGGTCGCTATCAAGGGCATGGCACGAAACAAGACCCCGGGCACAGATGACCTACCGGCCGAATTTTATGCTACATATACGGATGAGCTAACCCCCCAACTGGCTGCGATGTACCAGGGGGCCCGAGAGCTGGGAGAGCTGCCCGAGAGTGTCAGAGAAGCTCTTATTGTCCCCATACCTAAGCCCGGGAAGGAACCTCATGACTATATGGCCTACATGCCACTGTCCATGCTGAATATGGATTATAAAATCTTAAGCAAAATCCTCGCGACGCGTCTCCTGACGCACATGCCCCTGCTGGTGCACGCAGACCTGGCGGGATTTATCCCGGGCAGAATACGGCCATAAACATCCGGCAGCTCCTTGCAGTAATGGACTCGGAAGGGTACGACAAACATGCGGCGGCGGTGTTCGCAGTAAATACTGAAAAGGCGTTCGACAGCCTGGAGTGGCAATATTTATATGAGGTCTTGACCAGGATGGGGCTAGCTGAGGGATTCGTGGCATGGGTGCGGCTCCTTTACACGTCCCCTACGGCCCGCGTGTGCACAGGGTGGATTATCTCAACCAGACAGAGGATGAAGAGAGGCACAAGGCAGGGATGTTCCCTCTCCCCGCTCCGGTTTGCCCTGGCCATGGAACCGCTGGCGTGCAGGGCCAGAAGCGGCCAGAACTACGGGAGCTTGGAGACAGTTATGGGGCGGCATTTCATCACATTATATGCGGACGACCTCCTGGTATTTTTTACACAATACCGCCTCTTCGCATATATCTTCCACATCTCACTTATTAGCAAGCAACTCAAGGGGGGAGGGGGATAGTTTTGTTGGGAAAGGGTTACTGATGATGGCACGCCAAAGGCTGGACCAGTATACAAACAATTGTATGCACTGTCAATGTACAAATGCCAATAAAATATGGTTTAAAAAAAGTACTGTTTGGTTTATATTGCATTACGCAGCACAGAATACCTTTACAATGCTTGTAGGTCCAGATGTTAGTGTGGGAGACAACTCTTTTGCCGTCAGGAGGAATGATCCTTTTTGTCCATTCGCTATACCACATAGACTGTTGAAGCTGAGCTCCTTGGTGCTACATGACAACCCTAGTAAATGTTTATGGTTTTGATTCACTTGGTCACTACTGATGGAGCAAGGACTCGTGTAGAAGAGACTTGCTCAGATGCGATCCTCTCATATAATTCATAATATGATATTAATTATGTTTTGTGTAAACTAATATGCACCACATTCCATATTGTAGCCAGAACAACGCTTGCATATGTGTTTTACTAACAAGTAACCAGAGTGAAACTTAAGATGGCTGCTAACGAGGGAAACTACACTGCGCATGCGTCAACTACATCTACGTAGTAGGACGATCTTTCGCTTGGAGGGAATTTTCTGCAGCTGTGCAATTACATCTAAAATAGCCGATTGGTAGCTTACATGCTAAACATCTGCCTTGCTGACACTAAAACATGCAATTTACTAAATGCTAATGCGGGAAGAGCTATTATAAGTAAATGGGGTTAGAGTAGAAATAGGTGGTATACAGTGAAATCATTTTACTTTGATTTTAATGCGTTTCTTTTTGACCTCTCTATTAGTTCGTATTTGGGCCTCCGTGTGATGCTAAAGCCAATACTTCACGTGACTCCTCACGCAGGCGCAGAAACAAAAAGCCAGAAGCCATGATGCTGTCATTGAAACCCGTCCAAATCCATCTTGTAACATGGACTAGGAACCTGATGGACCTCTTTAGTGCTGAATGGAAGTGAACGCTAAATGTTTACATTGTTGTTGATAAAAGTGTGAATATGGGTGGGAAATAAAGCTTGGGAAAACAAATTAATGGGCGGGAATATTAAACAAAGAACTAAAGAAAATGATAAAAGTTAGCATGGTGTGACTAACATCCCCCTGGCCTGTCCAATCAGAATTAGGAGTTTCATAAAGTCGAAACATTAAGGGGTGGTACATGCCATTAGAAAAGTATAATTGAGGTAGTTTAGTTAGTTAGATACGGCTCGTGTTGCTGAGATGCTGTGAGACCGGGATGCTGTCCGAGAGCTGAACAAATGCTGAAGAAGAATCGAATTGCAGAACTTAGATCCTAAACTTAATCAGAATTAGAAGATGATCGCGGAAGAATCGAGGAGGGAAATTAGGCAAAGAATTAGAAGAAGATCGCGGAAGAATTGAGGAGGAAGATCGTTTCAGAGAGGGTTGCGACGCAGGCGTCGGATCTTGAAGAGGTCATCTATCCTGTCCTGTAACCTGTCCTGAAGCTTTGTCACCTCTTCTGTACCAGGGGACCTTCCCAGTTCCTTAGCCAAGGGGTTGGTTTCCACACCATTCTAGGTAACTATATTTCTGTGTAGTATGTCATAGTACTGCTCTCTTTCTTCTCTCCTCTCCAGATACGGTCATTGTTGGTAATATTGTTTAAATAGATGATTGACCTAATTGATTAAAATTGTCTTTCTTCCTTGGAGAAACGGAGTTCTTACTGTATATGAATTTGCTCTCGTGAAATTAACCAGATAAACATTTAAAACTTTCCCAAGTCTATGATTATTTCAAACCAGAAAGAAATTAGATTTATGTCATTTCACCATCAACTAGTTCCAACTAAAAGGTCCATTGACCAGAGGAAAGAACTTTTTGATCAGTGAAAGATTAGTTAAATTAGCAGGTAACTAGTCTCGAGCAATCACAAAAATTGACCCCAGTGGGGTTTACTAGCCTATGTGACAGTGTGTGAGTTTATGGGCCCAGGTGAGTATATGGTAGTTGAGTACTTGAGGTTGGTAACCCGCTGGATCACTACATCCTGAAATGCAACCTATATTTGGAAAGGTTTTGGTACTAGTGACACAAAAATCACACAAACTGGTCAGATGTGAATATCCATGGTGCCTCCATGGCGCACACTGACCTCAAACAGAGGCAACCAGTAGTAGGAGCTGCTACAACTGGCTGACATTTCATACTCCTGGCACAACTATCTCTACCACTGGTCTCAGGGTTCACAAAGGCATTGGCAGGATAGGAGAAAGTAAACAGCTCTAAAAGCCCAGTTTTCTTTCTTTTTTACACTTTGGTGACTCCAGCAAGTCTTTGGGTAATAAATAGGAGGTTCTTAAGGGTGTATCATGGGGTCACCCATGTGATACAATTGGTGGCATTTTACTAAAGTACAGTGCAGATCAATACCTTAACTTGCACTATACTCCTAAACACTAGCAACAGAAGAATATGAAGGGTGAAAACATTCCAAAGCAGAACATGGACGTCCTGGGAGTAACCTAAAGTCATTGGCCACTGAGATCGTTCGGGGACACTGTTCATCCTGTTGACGCTGCCCGGCCTCCGGGATGTGGGCTAATAAGCTGTGTACAAAAATATCCTGACCTGCCAGAAATCTAGCACAGGAGATTGAGATGCAGTCCCGCAATGTATGTACAGTGATGATCCTGTGATTCTGCAATAAAAACGGTTTAATAAAAAAAAAAAAAAAAAAAAAACAGAAGAATATGAAATAGTAATAAACCTTTGCAGCAATATTCGGAAACTGCACATGAAGATTAACAAGTACAACTGAATCTTCGAATTTTCACATACGTAATAAAGTTCTTGGGTAAATCGAAGGAATCACGAATTAAGACTTATTGTGGGAGAAAGTTTTAGTAGTAGTATAGCAAAGCACATCCAGAAAGAATGCTAAATATACAAACAGATGTCTGCAAGGAGAGATGGGGATAAACCAGAAACAATGAAAAAAAGCTATGGCTAAAACAGACTAATCATAGTGTTTGAAAAAGACAGAGTAGCCAACACACCGCTGTCTACTGGATCGCAACAAGAAGGCAATTGATTCAATAGATCGGTTTAACCATTATATTGCTTCCCTCATAATTTGGGGAAATTACATTAACAACCTTAAATTACAGACATGAACCAATGATAAGCCTAAACCAGTACTGTGTGCTACTATTTACAACATTATTATATGGTACTGATTTTAAAACACACTATCCTAGTAAAAACACCACAGGGATAACACAGTGAGTCAAACGTTGTTCCTTCATGCCTGGAGCCATGCCCATCACATGTGGGGTCCCCAAGGTTCGGTGTTGCTGCTTCCTTTCTTTAATGTCTATGTCAGGCCCTTAATAGGACGTATTAGTCACACAGAGCTTCATTTAACTTCATATGTTGATAACATTGAATGTACTCTTTGAGACAATGGCCCAAAGATAAATGTGATGATGTCATATCAAGTGTCAGTATGGAGGTTTTTATTTTGGATTCTAAACATGTAATTTCATCTGCACTATGTTCACAAATGCCATCAATATCTGGACTCTCACCAAACTGAAGGAGAGTATTAAAAATGTAAGTTTTGGTTGGAACTCAGATTTCAGTCAACTGCACAAAGCATTTCCCTTTCAACATGAGAGCATGCACGAGGCATGGGATGGACACATGTTAGAGACTATTATAGATGAGTGCAACACCCATTATAGAGTTTCAAATAGTTTTAACTACAGCTACAGAATGTAAAAAACGATGCTGTTCTACTGATTTTTTTGCACTGAAGGAGGGGCACATTTTGCCATATTTGAACACAGGACGTCTATCGGTAAACTAAATGGTACACTGTCAAGGTGTTAAAGACAGTCACGGGCCGAAGGCAGCAGGGCTCATGGTGAGCACCAAGACAGGAGCAGAAACATTCTGGTGATGGCAGATGGTAAGTGTTTTACAGTCAGCACAAGGACTGGAACAATATGTCAGAAGATGTACAGAACTGGGAGGTCACTGAAGTTCCTGATTTATAAGGCAGCTGAGGTTCCAAACTCCAACAGCAAGCAGCAACACGGTGCCACTCCAGCATGGTTAACTCCAGAAACACTTAGCAATGTCCCTGTCATAAATACAGGAGAACCTGAAACAAACAGCAGCAGCAAACAGCCACACACGGCCACTCCACCATCGTGATCTCCAGAAAGACTCAGCATTGTCCACATCAGAAATACAGAAGCACCAGAAACAAACTGCATCAGCAAGCAGCCACGCAGGGCCACTTCACCACAGTGAACTCCAGAAAGACTAAGCAATGTCCACATCATAAATACAGAAGCACCAGAAACAAACTGCATCAGCAAGCAGCCACGCAGGGCCACTTCACCACAGTGAACTCCAGAAAGACTAAGCAATGTCCACATCATAAATACAGAAGCACCAGAAACAAACTGCATCAGCAAGCAGCCACGCAGGGCCACTTCACCACAGTGAACACAGAAAGACTAAGCAATGTCCACATCATAAATACAGAAGCACCAGAAACAAACTGCATCAGCAAGCAGCCACGCAGGGCCACTTCACCACAGTGAACTCCAGAAAGACTAAGCAATGTCCACATCATAAATACAGAAGCACCAGAAACAAACTGCATCAGCAAGCAGCCACGCAGGGCCACTTCACCACAGTGAACTCCAGAAAGACTAAGCAATGTCCACATCATAAATACAGAAGCACCAGAAACAAACTGCAGCAGTAAACAGCCACGCAGGGCTACTCCACCACAGTGAACACAGAAAGACTCAGCCATGACCCCGTCATAAATTCAGAAGCAAGAAAAAAAAAGCTCCAGCAGCAAGCAGCCACACAGGGCCACTCCATCACGGTGAACTCCAGAAAGACTCAGCAATGTCGCAGTCATAAATACAGAAGCACCAGAAACAAACTGCAGCAGGAAGACGAAAAAATAACGATAATGGAAATTTGTTATCAGCATTCAGGATGGTACAGGCACCCCACAAAATATGGTAACAGTCTGCTATGATGCCGCCCAGGGCTCCCCGAGTAGGCACGAACAAATTAACTCCAACATGTGGAAAAGCAGGTGCCACCAGCATAGATGCATGGCCCCACAATTAGGCTATTTGGACTCATGGGGCAAATGTATGTTCTAGCGTCAGCTGTAGATCACATTACACTACTACCAAGCATTGATTCTGAGCAACAATATGCCTCTAGCAAGATTCCTGCAGTCACTTGCTGGGGTAGTCTAGAATAGAGGTCTCCGATCGTTTCTATAATGAGAGCTACTTCTGCTCAGTGAAAAGCATCCTGAGCTACACACTAATATGGATTTTATAAGGGTACCTGAAGGACAAGCAACTTGACCTCTGACTTTTTAGGACACTCATTTCTGATTTAGTGGACACAGAGCACCAATGTCACAAGAACTGTATACGGAAAGTTTACCTGCGGGGTCCCCAAAAACGGTTTTGTCCCTTTGTTCTTACTTTTGAGCCACCTCTGAGTGGTGAGTGTTTCACTGGGGTTTGTGGTCATTCTCATGCAATACATTGTATGACGCTGCTCTGATTATGTTAGCTAGGACCCAAAAATACCACTGTACTAGCTAGTGGAGATGTCTTTTGGTTATTGACCACAAACAGGCCGAGACTTAATGACTCAAGATTAAGAATTACTGATGGCAGGAACAGTATAGGTTTTAATGGCAAGGTTTTTTTTTACGTCGAGCCTGTAACAGTGCATGCGCTGTCCGGGCGCAGACTTTATGTAAGGGCTTTTTGAAATTCACCTCACGCTCGCACACGCTTGTGCTTTTTGTTTTGCCCCCGGCTATTGGCGTTTGCGTGCGTCTTTTTACCAAAGACAGCACGCAATTGGTCAAAGGCGGGAGCATTGCTCCTCCCATTGCCTATTGCTTGCGGTTACCCGCACAGGCGCCATGTGTTTTGAATTATCGTGCACAGATTTGTGCACGATAATTTAAAACACATGTCTTGGTGTCGCGCGCGCACCACTCTTCTATCCTACCTTCTCAGCCATGCCGTGTCGGGGAAGGTAATGAACCGCAGAGCCCCGAAAACATATTTTCTATTCTATTGTAAATGTTGCGTTTTGTTTGCTGAGTAATTTGTAAGAGCTGCTTTGTTTGCATGTAAAAAGTGTTTGCTACAACACAGAGGGGAACCTTGAAATTTCTTGCGGGCAAGATTGCCGCTGCCCGCGTCCCAAGCAGTGGGACATCAGCAGGGCAGCATGTTAGTGGCCGCCCGTCGGAGCCTTCCCCCTTGCTGCCTCGCGCGCGAGGCTACGCCCACTAAGGTATGACCCACCTATAGTTGTGAGCTGGAGGCGGGCCATTGGGGGTGGGGGGCGCGGCTCGCCCCCCCTACTTAGGTGGCCCTCTCGCCCAGTTCCTCCTCTGTTTCCTGCGCGCCCCTCCAGCCTGGACACGCGATTTCATTTCTCCCGACCACCACCCCTCGATACCTGTTGTTGCCGCTACCTCCGACCCCCCACCCACCCCCCACCTTCGGCGACGTCGTGCTTCCGAAGTCCAAAGATCCGGTGAGTCTTGCTGTCCTCTCCCACCCCGGCCCTGTCCCTGGGCATGACCAGGTGTCCAGGGCCCTGTGGCCCGGGAGGCCATGGGTGTGGGGGGCACAAGCCGTGGCCCGCGCCACAGCGGTTTAAGCGGGTGTTGGTTGGTACGAGGTGGGGGGCACCTGGAGTGGGGCTGTGTCGGGATAGGTCGGGCGAGGATCAGAGCCGAGTGCCGGCCCGTCCCGCACGTACGTGCATGGAGGGTCGTGCCTGGGGGGTATGTTTGTTCAATGGTAACGCGTGGTGCGGCGCGCGCTTGTTCAAGCACATGGGTTTGGCCACCAGCGATCGCGCGACCATTTGGGGTTGGGATCGGCATGGCCATCGCGCGGCGCCAGTTAACTGGAGCCTAGGAACATCGCCCCCGTCTTACTTTTAGTCCGGGACGTGTCCGCTTCATTGCGGTGTCAGCGGAGATACTGCCTTACGTTATCGCTGGCGGTCTATGTGCGGTGCTTCCCCCCCCTCCATTGGCGTTAGATTGCGTCATCCGTTTTATGACAATGGTTGGTCTCAGATTCAAGGTTGGGTGGGCCACCCGCGGCCTAGCGGCTAGAGCGGTCATCTTAGGAACTGCGAACCGGGTTCGGATCCCGGCCACGGCTCATCTGCCTGTGATCCTGGGTAACTCACTTAACTCGCACGGTCTGGTTATGGGGTCAAGATGGCCGAGTGGTCTAGGGATCGGCATTAAGGCCGCAGTCTCATGAGGCGTGGGCTCGGATCCCACTTCTGACAAACTTGAATTGCATTTCTGAGGGAAGGCGCGTTATGGCCTTTAGGCCAAGTCCACGTTATATAAAACTGCTCACACGAAACCCCTGACCGGATGGCTAATGCGGGCCCGCAAACTGCAATGATAACGTGCTCAAGCCGGCTCCCGGAAGTTCAACCGTTAGAGATCTCGACTGGCGGGCGTGAGGTAGCGGGATCGGTGCCCGCTTTCGCTAGGCCACAATTCCATTCATTTAGGGTGGGCTACAAACGGCCCCTAGGATGCCCCCCCCACCCCCCCCCTCAACCTTGTCCGGCGTCGCCCTCATCGCAGCGGCTTGCCTCCGTGTACCACACAAAGG
This sequence comes from Triturus cristatus, assembly GCF_964204655.1. Taxonomy (NCBI): domain Eukaryota; kingdom Metazoa; phylum Chordata; class Amphibia; order Caudata; family Salamandridae; genus Triturus; species Triturus cristatus. The sequence continues at coordinate 222,285,581 of NC_140595.1, forward strand.
GCAGTGCGTGCGCAGCAGCCATTTGAGGGACCGGTACAGGAGGCTTGCGAGATCGCAAGGGGTTTACCTGCTGTTACGGGGTGCGGGTTGAGCTTGCAGTTTTTTCCCGCGTGCAGCTTTTCTGCGTAGCGCCCACTGCAAGCGCCGAACGCTGCACTAAACCGCGGGAGGAGGGGGGGGTTTAGGGGTAGGGGGGCAATTTCCTGGTTTACGAGTACCCGGCCCGTTAACCCCGGATGTCCCGCTCAGTAGCAGCGCCTGCTCCACGCTTGCGACGCTGCTGAGATTCACGTATGGCGCGGGTCTTCCCGCGTGCAGCGGAGCGCGTTGGCCGGCGTCCTGTGCAGATGCCCACGGCTGCGGACCGAGTCGCTAGCACCCGGTGGTGTTCCGCGGTGTTCCGCGGTTTCCGTGCCGGGACTGCGGGGGAGGGAAGGGGCTGGGGGGCATGGTCTAGGTGCAATGATGCGGTCCTACGATCCGGGCGCCCCCCCCCCCCCCCCCAACCTAGCAGTGTGGCCCACCGCCCCCCCCCTCCCCACCCCTGGCGGCCTCCCCGCCCGGCAGCGTTCCTACTGGGGGGGGCGAGACGCGCGCGCGTTAGGACGGCCGCCTCGCGCTGGCCTGGATGTCGTGCATGGGTGTGGTTCGCTCCATCCAGAGTTCGCGTATGGAGCGCCCGGCGCGCACAGCGGGGGGGGGGGAGCGGCAAAGCGCATCCTGGCATTTGCAGGGAGGGGATGCTAAACGGATATGTTTCTGTGATACGCTGTTCGAATGTATAGCTAGATATGTCATAAGGTGGCAAAGAATCCAGCAGGAGCCGTAGCTCAGAGGCACTGTCGCCAGCCTTTGGTGTTGCAGGTGGCAAGGTCATCTCTGAAGGGCAAAATCTATGGCAATTGATTTTCCACTTTTATTGTGTTGTGTGGTCCAAGGCGCTAGGCCTGGGTTCACTCCTCCTTTCCAGTTTTTGTTTCTTAACAGGGGGCTGGTCATTAAGTGTCTTATGCAGTGCAGTCCAGGGTACATACACAGGTGACCCTAGGGGCGGGGTAAGCACATGCAGGACTGCCCCCGCCCTGGAGGTTGCCGCCAGACCTGATGCGGTGTGCGGGTCATGTACGGATGTTTTGGGGCCAGGTACCCTGAGAGGGGATTTTCTAGCGATGCACAGGGCAAGCCGGCGCACTGGGTACCGGAAAGGGGGTTAGGGATAACTACTTCATCACTCCCTCATGGCTGGAGGCCTATTCACTGTAACTGCCAAGCTGCTGTGTGTACTTGAGATGCTTGCCAATGTACTAATCACCGTCCCTTTTCCCAATTGCAGATCGGTGAGGGAGCGCCCGCGAGTATAGGGCTAGGACCGGAGGCGAAGGCACTAAGGGACGCGCATAGCTGTACTATCGGAGCATCGCCATGGAGAATATCGGGACACCGGGTCCATTGTTCTCCCAAGAAACGTCGGTCGAGGAGACGCAGCCGAGCGCACCACAGGAAGGGGTCCGGGCAGACTTTATGGCATTTGCCCGAGAGAAGGGCACGGCGTGGGCCCAAGGCTTTCTAGAGGGCCGCAGGGTGGAGGATTCGGGCGTTGTCTTAACCCCCCCCCCCTTCTGAGGGCGCCCCAAGCTTATCCGGGTCTGAGCCCTGGAGGTCCACCAGGGTGCGCAAGCCCACATCAAAAGACATGCCGGAGGCCCAGCCGGCCAGGAAACGGCAGGCGACCGCAACACGTTCCGGCCTCCCGGCGGTCGCAACAACACCGGTACACGATTCTGCCACAGGACTAACTGACTTGGCCCAGATGGGCAAAGCCATGGACCAGATGCTTGGCCTCATGTCTGTTTTCCAGAGCCGCCTCGATGCGCTGGCCGCACCGCCACAGGTGCCCCCAGCCCCGGCCCCCGCACCTGCTCAGGCGCCCGTCCTACAAGTCTGGGCTGGGCAGAGCACAACCGTTGAACGACGCAATGGTGAGCTGGGGGGAGCGTTGGGGTTGTCAACACAAGGGGAGGCTGGCCCTTCCACAAGCATGGCGGCAAGCACCCCCCCGGCCGGCGCTACGGCGCCCCCCCCGCCCGCACAGGCGATTACCACACCCCCCATCCCTGCTGCCGCGGAGCCTGCGCCCGTTTTAGCAACAGTTGTGGCGGCGTCCGGAGGGGGGGGTGTAACCCAGGTCCCGAAGCCCCTCGTTACCCAGGCACCGCTGGCATCGGGCCGCTGCTCCCTGGCGTGGCTGGTGCCGCAGGCCGCAAAAGAAGGGATCTGGAGGAGGGAATATATAGACATCCTGACATTACTTATGCATGGGTCTGCTGGGGTGGACACGAGGAGAATGGGCCGCAAGGAAGAGGAGAGGGTCAGGTACCAGCGGTGGCCGGACAAGACGATCGAAAACTGGACATCTGCATTCAATATATTGGCAGCGGTTATAGTGCAGAAATCCCCCGATCAGAGTGAGGCTCTAATGCAGTACGCCAGCACTATACAAGAGGAGGCGAGGCTCTCGGGGGGGTTAGGGTGGTTCTACTATGACCAGGATTTCAGAAAAAGAATGGCCATATGCCCAGACCTGGGGTGGGACCAGAAAGAAATTCAGCTCTGGGTGGAACACATGTGCCGCCCCACCAGGGAGAAGAAGGACCAGGGATATAAAGGGCAGGGTGAGGCATCTGAAAAAAAGAAAGACCACTTCCCCAAGCGCCCATTTAAGCAGCCTTTTCGGGGTGGCAGGGGGCGGGGGCAGCGGCAGGGCAAGAGATTCAATTCTGGGACGTGCCGCCTTTACAATGGGGGCAATTGCACCTGGGGAAGGTCATGTAAGTTCGCACACAGCTGCAGCAAGTGCGGCGCGCAGCACCCCGCCACTTCTTGCTCCTCCAGCCAGAGCGCACCGCAGCCCACAGCAGCAACCAGGACTGACGCGCGACTCTGAGACCACACAATGGCCCCCCCCCCTCCCCCGCCTGCATCCCTCCCTCCCACACCAGTCACGCCCCCCGCATTTCAGGGTGCACCACAGAGCGCCATGGCCCCTGTCAAAGGCCCTTCACCCATCATCCTGGGAAACATCCTCCCACTCATTAGGCGGTATCCACTGCTCCGGGACAGACCACTCCTGGCGGGGGGGTTCATCGATGGGTTTAGGATCCCCTACAATGGGCCTCTGGAGTCCAGAGATGCGAAGAACCTTAAATCCGCTAGGGATATGCCCGGGGTGGTGGACCAGAAGGTGGGGAAGGAGTTGTTAGCAGGTAGGGTAGCAGGTCCTTTTAGCGGCCCGCCCTTGGACAACTTTTTAGTGTCACCACTGGGGGTGGTGCCGAAAAAACAACCAGGCACCTACCGTTTGATCCACCACTTGTCTTACCCTGAAGGAAATTCGGTGAACCACTGGCTGGACGAGGGTATTTGTTCTGTGGTGTACTGCTCCCTGGACATGGCCATTGACATGGTCAGGAGAGTGGGGCAGGGGGCGTGGCTTGCGAAGGCGGACATTGAATCCGCATTCCGCCTGCTGCCGGTTCATCCAGCCAGTCAACATCTGTTAGGCTTCAAGTGGGCGGGGCAGTTCTTTTATGATCGCTGCATGCCGATGGGCTGTGCCGTTTCCTGCGCCTACTTCGAAGCCTTTAGTTCGTTCCTTCAGTGGGCCTTGGGGGAGCTACACGGGATCACGCAGGTGACCCACTATCTGGATGACTTCCTCTTTTTTGGTACGAGTGGGTCAGATGAGTGTGCGGTGGGCTTGAGTCGGTTTGAGGAGCTGGCAGAGTTTCTGGGTGTTCCCCTTGCCCCAGGTAAGACCGAGGGCCCTGCGCAGGTGCTGACCTTTCTCGGGGTGGAGTTGGACACGGTAAAGGGCGAGTCGAGGCTCCCCGCCGAGAAGGTACTAGGCTTGTTACAGGACATCCAGGCGCTGCTGGGCAAGGACAAAGCGACCCTCGGGGCTGTCCAGAGCTTGATTGGCAAATTGAATTTTGCAGCGAGAGTGATCCCAGCAGGCAGAGTGTTTTCAAGGAGACTGGCGGGGGCCACGGCAAAGGTGACCCTGAAGCACCACTTTGTAAGACTGACCGCGGGCTTGAAGGCTGACCTGGCCATGTGGGCGGAATTCCTCAGGGACTTTAACGGGACGGTGATTTGGAGGGCCCCATGGATAGCCAGTCAGGAGCTCTGCTTGTTTTCAGATGCGTCTGGCAGGGAAGGTTTTGGTGTGATTCTGGGGGAAGAATGGTGCGTGATGCGATGGCCCAATGCATGGCGTAAGAAGAAGGTGACGCAGAATGTGGCAGTGTTGGAGCTCTTCCCAATTGTGGTAGCACTGCACCTCTGGCGGGCGGCACTGAGCAACAGGAAGGTTGTCTTCTGGTCAGACAACATGGCGGTGGTGCACGCCATCAACGGCCTGACTGCCTCATGCCCACTAGTCCTGAGCCTGCTGAGGGAATTAGTCAGGGAGGGCCTGCGCAGCAACGTCGAGTGTAGGGCACGGCACATCGCGGGTGTACGGAATGTGGCAGCTGACGCTCTTTCTCGCTTTCAGTGGCTCCGGTTCCGGGAGGCCTGGCCGCGGGCGAGGGCGGAGATGACACCATTTCCGGACCACCTCTGGCGCTTGCTTCAGTGGGAGAAAGACTGAGGAAGATGGGGGAGAGGTCCCTGGCGCCGGCGACGCGGCGGAAATACGACTCGCAGCTAGCGACTTTCAGAGCTGTAAGGGAGGCGCTGGGTGCCTCAGCCTTAGGGGCGGAAGATCAAGTGGAGGCCTTTGTGGTGTGGGCCAAGGAGACCGGTAGATCGCACTCCTGGATTAGCGGTCACTTGGCAGCGGTGCGCCATGATGCTAAGCTAGATGGTAGGGGCGACCCCGCGGGATCATCCAAGATCAGGGCGGCCCTGAAGGGTTGGACCAGGGAGGAGGTTAGACAACCAGACACCAGGGCACCCATTGAATACAGAGACCTCCAACTCCTCCTAGACGTGTTACCCCTGGTGACTTTCTCACCGTTTGAGGCCAGCTTGTTTTCTACGGCCTTCTGCCTGGCATTCTTTGGCGCTTTCAGGGTCAGCGAGCTAGTGGCAAAATCTAAGGGAGACCTGTCTGATTGCGCGCTGGGGTTTGCGGATGTGACCATCAACACAGCACTGGAGCTACGTATCCGCAGATCCAAAACAGACCAGGTGGGGAAGGGGAAGACGGTGGTGTTACAGACCCTAGGGGATAACAGGTACTGCCCGGTTCACTTGGTCAGGGAATACCTTGCTCTGCGTCCAGTATCTCCTGGTCCTTTTCTGGTTCATGCGGACGGATCCCCCCTCACTAAATTTCAGTTCGAGCGTCTACTAGGAGCTTCACTGGCTAGAGCCGGTCTAGCGGGGTGCGGGCGCCGGTTCTCCTCGCACTCCTTTAGGATTGGTGCTGCTACTTCTGCGGCCAAAGCCGGCCTGGGCCCTGAAGGAGTAAAAGGGGTAGGCCGCTGGGAATCGGACTGTTTCAAGAAGTATGTCCGTCCGTAATGCTGTGGTACAACCCGGAGCTTTGTCCCCGCCCCAGGTTTTTTGGTCCATTGTCATGAACGCATCGTTTTTTGTGTGTGTAATAAAGATACGCTTACCTAAAAGCCGTTTCATCGCTTTATTGACAGGTCCCCGGGTCTGGTTGGTAGGCCATTCCTACATCTCGAGGATGGAACGCTGGGCAGCACACAGGAACTGGTCGCAGAACTTTGCTACTACACAGCTTGTGTGGTTGGGTTCCCCGGGCATGAAATGGAGTGAAGCTCGCGGCATGATTGAGCAGCGCCTGGCAGTTGTAGGGGTCCAGCCCACTGTTATCATCTTGCACTTAGGGGGTAATGACCTGGTTGCCAGGGGGAGGAGGGCTCTGCTACTGTCAATGCAAACCGACTTACAGGCCATTAGCCAAGCCGTGGGGTCATGCGAGGTCTGGTGGTCTGAAATCGTCCCCCGCAGGGTGTGGAGAGGGGCTAGGTCCCCGGCGGCGGTAGAGCGGTCCGGTAGGAGGGTTAATAGGTCCATGCAGAAATTCATGGAGCGCAGGGGCATGGGCTTCATTAGACACGCTTTGATCCAAGAAAAGGTTGAAGGGTATTATGAGGCTGACGGGGTGCACCTGTCCAGGGTAGGGATGGACATGTTCCTGCTTGACGTACAAGAGGCACTGGCTAGCAAGGGACATCAGTAACACTTGTTAGGAGAGGGGGGCTCTGGCAGCGACGGTAGCCTCCCCAGAGCTGTGGCGGAGTTACAGGGCGATCTGGATGCAGACGGGTACAGTAAGGGTACCCCTGCGACAGGCGGTACAGTAAGGGTACCCCTGTCCGGCACAGTAAGGGTGCCCGAGCCAAGGTCCAGGAGCCGAAGGGGGTTCTGGGAAGACCGCGACGGCGCCCCGTTAGTCCTTCGGGCGGTTGGGGGGCCTGACCAACCGGGGGTGTGCCACAACACGCTCCGCCCCTGTCCGAGGGGGCGGGAGTAGGAGACAGATCACGTGACCCAGTGGATGATCTGTAAATAATTATGTGCCACACTGCCGGGCATCGACCCACCGTGTGTGCGGGCTCACCAGGCGGGCGGAGCAGCAAGGGGCTGCCTGCCCTGGATCGCCCGTAAGATAACCCAATTTTATTATCATACTGTGTTGTATGAAAATAAACCTGCAGCAGTTCTTCACCCACAAATAAAGTGTCAGTGTAATCTTTGGGTGACGTCTGTGTATGCGTGTTGTCTGAAGCGGATGACGGTGTGGTCACTATGCCGCTGCCCGCGTCCCAAGCAGTGGGACATCAGCAGGGCAGCATGTTAGTGGCCGCCCGTCGGAGCCTTCCCCCTTGCTGCCTCGCGCGCGAGGCTACGCCCACTAAGGTATGACCCACCTATAGTTGTGAGCTGGAGGCGGGCCATTGGGGGCGGGGGGCGCGGCTCGCCCCCCCTACTTAGGTGGCCCTCTCGCCCAGTTCCTCCTCTGTTTCCTGCGCGCCCCTCCAGCCTGGACACGCGATTTCCCACCCTTTCCACTTACCCCACGTGTCAGGCGCAGCGCGTCATTGGAATGTTTAATGTTTTTCTTTTGCGTTGCAGGCGGAGTTACAGGGCGATCTGGATGCAGACGGGTACAGTAAGGGTACCCCTGCGACAGGCGGTACAGTAAGGGTACCCCTGTCCGGCACAGTAAGGGTGCCCGAGCCAAGGTCCAGGAGCCGAAGGGGGTTCTGGGAAGACCGCGACGGCGCCCCGTTAGTCCTTCGGGCGGTTGGGGGGCCTGACCAACCGGGGGTGTGCCACAACACGCTCCGCCCCTGTCCGAGGGGGCGGGAGTAGGAGACAGATCACGTGACCCAGTGGATGATCTGTAAATAATTATGTGCCACACTGCCGGGCATCGACCCACCGTGTGTGCGGGCTCACCAGGCGGGCGGAGCAGCAAGGGGCTGCCTGCCCTGGATCGCCCGTAAGATAACCCAATTTTATTATCATACTGTGTTGTATGAAAATAAACCTGCAGCAGTTCTTCACCCACAAATAAAGTGTCAGTGTAATCTTTGGGTGACGTCTGTGTATGCGTGTTGTCTGAAGCGGATGACGGTGTGGTCACTATGCCGCTGCCCGCGTCCCAAGCAGTGGGACATCAGCAGGGCAGCATGTTAGTGGCCGCCCGTCGGAGCCTTCCCCCTTGCTGCCTCGCGCGCGAGGCTACGCCCACTAAGGTATGACCCACCTATAGTTGTGAGCTGGAGGCGGGCCATTGGGGGCGGGGGGCGCGGCTCGCCCCCCCTACTTAGGTGGCCCTCTCGCCCAGTTCCTCCTCTGTTTCCTGCGCGCCCCTCCAGCCTGGACACGCGATTTCCCACCCTTTCCACTTACCCCACGTGTCAGGCGCAGCGCGTCATTGGAATGTTTAATGTTTTTCTTTTGCGTTGCAGGCGGAGTTACAGGGCGATCTGGATGCAGACGGGTACAGTAAGGGTACCCCTGCGACAGGCGGTACAGTAAGGGTACCCCTGTCCGGCACAGTAAGGGTGCCCGAGCCAAGGTCCAGGAGCCGAAGGGGGTTCTGGGAAGACCGCGACGGCGCCCCGTTAGTCCTTCGGGCGGTTGGGGGGCCTGACCAACCGGGGGTGTGCCACAACACGCTCCGCCCCTGTCCGAGGGGGCGGGAGTAGGAGACAGATCACGTGACCCAGTGGATGATCTGTAAATAATTATGTGCCATACTGCCGGGCATCGACCCACCGTGTGTGCGGGCTCACCAGGCGGGCGGAGCAGCAAGGGGCTGCCTGCCCTGGATCGCCCGTAAGATAACCCAATTTTATTATCATACTGTGTTGTATGAAAATAAACCTGCAGCAGTTCTTCACCCACAAATAAAGTGTCAGTGTAATCTTTGGGTGACGTCTGTGTATGCGTGTTGTCTGAAGCGGATGACGGTGTGGTCACTATGCCGCTGCCCGCGTCCCAAGCAGTGGGACATCAGCAGGGCAGCATGTTAGTGGCCGCCCGTCGGAGCCTTCCCCCTTGCTGCCTCGCGCGCGAGGCTACGCCCACTAAGGTATGACCCACCTATAGTTGTGAGCTGGAGGCGGGCCATTGGGGGCGGGGGGCGCGGCTCGCCCCCCCTACTTAGGTGGCCCTCTCGCCCAGTTCCTCCTCTGTTTCCTGCGCGCCCCTCCAGCCTGGACACGCGATTTCCCACCCTTTCCACTTACCCCACGTGTCAGGCGCAGCGCGTCATTGGAATGTTTAATGTTTTTCTTTTGCGTTACAGGGCGATCTGGATGCAGACGGGTACAGTAAGGGTACCCCTGCGACAGGCGGTACAGTAAGGGTACCCCTGTCCGGCACAGTAAGGGTGCCCGAGCCAAGGTCCAGGAGCCGAAGGGGGTTCTGGGAAGACCGCGACGGCGCCCCGTTAGTCCTTCGGGCGGTTGGGGGGCCTGACCAACCGGGGGTGTGCCACAACACGCTCCGCCCCTGTCCGAGGGGGCGGGAGTAGGAGACAGATCACGTGACCCAGTGGATGATCTGTAAATAATTATGTGCCATACTGCCGGGCATCGACCCACCGTGTGTGCGGGCTCACCAGGCGGGCGGAGCAGCAAGGGGCTGCCTGCCCTGGATCGCCCGTAAGATAACCCAATTTTATTATCATACTGTGTTGTATGAAAATAAACCTGCAGCAGTTCTTCACCCACAAATAAAGTGTCAGTGTAATCTTTGGGTGACGTCTGTGTATGCGTGTTGTCTGAAGCGGATGACGGTGTGGTCACTATAACTTGATGGCAGCGAGCACAACCCCCTCGTACGTGCTTTCACATGCAATCTTCTTTGACATGCGCTGGGCATTCCTCGGGTGAATCACGCCACGTGTACATCCAGCTTCCCCACCCCTTCCCTGCTTTTAAACCCTACGCTTCGAAAATCCCAGGGCCCGTGGATGCTTTTGCAGCTTTTATTAGATTGCAAATCATACATCGACCAGACCGTCTATTCAGTCTGTTTGTATCTTATTCGGAATAAGATAGGAATAAGTTATTCCTGACCCTAGGAGCGAACATTAGCCCTTATCTGTGCCTGGCGTGGGATCATGTTTCTGGGCTTGATTTACAAGTTCCACAGAGTGCGTCCCTTCCAGGGTTAATTATTAATTGACAGAGGTGACTTCACCGAGCCTGTACTCCACTCCCTCAGTTCTACTGTTTTAGTATCAGTCAGTGCCTTCCCGTCCAGTTGCTATGAAACTTGTCAGGAGCTACCATTAGTACTCGGCACAGGGGCGAAGCTTTGTTTCTATAGGGCTGCGTCAAGAAAATAAAACTTTCTTTAGAAGTGTTTCCTAAAGTCAGTGATTTCTGCCGTAGATAGTTTTCAGTTCACAGTGTGGGACATGTTAAGATACTGTTACCGATGGAGTTGGCGGGCCCTCCGCTTTAGTGTCTCCGTCAGTGACGCGGAGCACAGGTAACCACAAGCAGACGGCCCCGCTGCAGGTATGACTGCTTCTAGGCACAGCAGCGTCCACTTCGTGGGGCAGGCGATGTCACGGGGTGCCAGTGCTCTCCCCGAGGGGGGCGGCTTCCGATTAAGCACCACGATGTAGGCCCCCCTCGCCTCTCCTCCATTTCACCTGCAGTTCTTGCATTTTACAATGTCCTCTGTGGAACCCATGCATGAAGAAGAAAGCTTTGAATATGACTGTAAACACGAAGGCAGGGCAGTGCACGGGGATACCCCTAAACAACTGGACTTTGTGGAAGAAGGTAAATGATATAGTTGTGGAAACTAAATTCTAGACGCATTATTTAAAGTGATATTACAGTGTTAAGCAAACGATCGTATTTTTTAAATCATTGGATGAGTGCACAAGATTGTATTCAAAGCATCCCCTGAAAGTAACACAGACTGTCTTTCTCCGGGGCATTCCCTATAAGATAGTGTATGTTCAGCCAGCTGATGTTTGTGACGCTCCTAAAGTGTGGAACGACCTGGCAATATTTTGCTATTAGTATGACGTTGATCATGCAAGAACTAGAGATGCCAGTGACTCCTCGGGTATACGTGAAGGAAACCCTAACGCCTCTGTTGCTGCCAGCTGATCAATCAATCAAGCTTTAATCGGATCATACAAAATGTCCATAAAAGCATACTATAAAATACAATAAAAATTAATTTATAGCCAATAAGAAGTAGCGTTGTTACATATTTAAAATATACACATAATCGTTATATAATTATACATATCATAACGAAAATACACTTTATATTGTTTCATAGTTCAAAATTTCTAAGTGAACGAGTTCATTCCTTTGTTTAATTGCCGACATTATATAGCAGATTACTGCATTACAGGCAAATACATTTTCCAAATTTCGTAAACAATTAAAAGCGGCTTTATAGGAATACAGGGAATTTTCTTTAAAAATTGGATGTAGAAATTGTTTTCTAATTTCTATGTAAAATTTACAAAAAAGTAAAAAATGAAGGGTACTTTGTTTGGACCTACCATCACATGGACAGTTTGGAAAATTGGCACCCCACTTAGCCCTTTTTGGAAAGGCAAAAAAATAATGTAATATGTTCATCCGTAGTCTGGTTCGGTAGAATCTATGTTGAACATTTGTTATAAAAATGAGGTATGGCTGTATACCCTTTGCAATTAGCCCCTCCAAATAGGAGACAATGGTTATCTTGGTACTTGAAGCCACATCTCTTGACGCGGTCCTAGCGTTCATGAGGCTCCTTTTTAATTCAACCCTACTAATTTTTGGGATATCTTCGGGTTGATTCCAATTCAATGCCAAATTGCAGTCTTCTAGAAGGCCACTAATATAACTTAACCAGGGTATTTTCTTACATCGATCTTGGGATAGACAGTCTAATATAATACCCCTCGTAAAATGAGTTCCTTCCCTACTCCAGACACGGTGCCATAGCTTTAGAGTAGCCAAACTAATCAGGTCGTGAATATATGATGTCCCTGTTTCTGTATGCAAAATAATCGAAGGGGTAGAGGCAGGTACGGCTAACAAACGTCTTAAAAATTTGTTTTCAAGGGTGTGTATCGGCGTCGTATCTGCCTGACCCCATAAGGCTCTCCCATAGCAGCTCCCTGTAATACATTTTGCTTCGTATAACTTCAGGATCTCCCGTACAGGTTTATTGCCAATTTTATGGGAGAATCTAAAGATAGCCTCAACTAATTTCCCAAATTTCATTTTGCATTAAGTTATATGTGTGTCCCAAGTGCCCTTACTGTTAAAAAGGATGCCTAGATAAGAGAAGGTTGATTTTCTCTGAATCCGTGTCCCATTAATATGGTGAGTTTTTATTTTAATATTCTTTTTACCACAGGACATAACCAAAGTCTTGCTCAAATTAATTTTTAAGGATTGTTCTGTCATAAAACTAGTAAAATTGTCCATTAAAATGTGTAGGCTGTTCGCTGTCCTTGACATTAGGACTGTGTCGTCGGCGTACAGCAGAAGGGGCGTGGGCCGATTACCAATCTTGGGGACATCCACCCCCAAGTTCTGTAATAAAACATCAACACCATATAAAGTGAAAACAAAAGAGGCGCAAGGGTACAGCCCTGCCTAATCCCACGTGTGATGTTAAAGTGCTTTGTGCATGCTCCATGTATTCCGTAACGTATCTTTGCGGAAAGACGAGCATAGATTTGAGATAAGAAACCAATAATATCCTAGGGGGCACCCATCCCTCCCAGCGTCTCCCATAGCTTTGAATGATTTACCAAGTCAAAAGCACTTGACAAATCAACAAAGCAAAGGTGAAGGCAGCCCTCCCTTGCGGATGTATATTTTCCTATTATTAGTTCTAAGTTCAAACATTGTTCAATTGTTCCAACGCCTCGTCTAAAGCCATACTGAGCTACAGATAGAATCTTTTTTGCTTCCACCCATTGTTCCAGCCTGGCTAACAACATTCTGCCCATAACTTTAGATGTTGAGTCAAGCAAAGATATAGGGCGATAACAATTAGCATTACTCCTATTTCCTTTTTTGAAAATGGGGACTATCAAACTTTCCGCCCAGGTGGCGGGTATCACCCCGTCAATTGTGGCATTAAAAAATGTATGCAAAACGGGTAACCAAAAATCCATATTATATTTAAATATGTCTATTGGGACCCCGTCGGGGCCGGCCGCTTTACCGCTAGCGCTGTTCTTGAGGGCTGTTCTTATTTCCGCTTTACTTATGCTTTCTATTTTGCTGTTTAATAAAATTATGGCAGTTTTATCCTCATTATTTGTGATGTCCTGATGTGTTTCATTTAATATTGCTTCAAAATGGGTTAACCAATCTGCTGGGGTGACTACCATGTCAATTCTTGCTGATTGGACGTCTTTAAAAAAAGGTTGGTCCAGGGTTTTCCAAAAAATAATTGAGTTTTTAGTCTCTGCAGCTTTAATTAGGTTCTCCCATGCATTTTCCCTGATCTCCAATTTTCTTTCAGTCAGGGATTCTTTATATGATTTCCAAAGCTTGTTAATCTCATCCCTATTACGTGGAATAGTTTTTAGGGCGGACTTTAAGTCTCTATTTAATCTAGAACATTGTTTGTCAAACCATCTCAGGAAATGCGATACATTATTCTTAGGGTTCCTTCGTAAATTATCAGAAATTACATTAGAAATACTTAGGAAGGCCATGACTATATCAGAGCTGTTTGAGGATTTATTAAGGCAGGTAATAATATGATGATTAACTTTTGGCAAGATCCTATTTATAAAAACTTCTGGATCAACACCTGACCATTTGATTGAGATCCCATTTTCACCCTGCGTTTTTATATCCACAGCATGAGTGCATAATATAGATTTTTTTTTAAAGGGAGAATTTAGGGTTAGTAACAGGGGGTGATGATCACTCAGTAAACTTGGAGAAACTGTACATTCAAGTGTCAAAGACCTGAGATTTATTGAAGTTATAAAGTGATCAATACATGAGGATGATCTTACTCCTTCATGGGTATCAATAGAACCCCCAACCTCACATCCACTCCCCTTTACATCCTTCTCTGTAATTTCTAGATTGTGCTTAAACATAACAAAATTTATACTTTCCCCATAATTATTATGTGGAAAGTGTGCAGAGGCACTACCTAGTTCCTCTTCATATCCGCATTGAATTCCCGATATAAGATTACAAGGTTCAATATTAAAATCTCCTGCCCAAATTAAAGAACAATCCGGGCCTGTGCTCTTCATGAAGACTGTCAATTCTTCTTCTAGGGATGAGATAACCTCACGTCTCGAAGCATTAAAAATGTTATTATAAAAGTTAATCACTATTATATCCTGTAGTCCTTTTGCCGAAAAAAGTAAAAACTGGAAATTTGGTGCCTTAATATAAAACAATTTGATGCCAGTGACCCCTCGGGTATACGTGAAGGAAACCCTAACGCCTCTGTTGCTGCCAGCTGATCTTACAACTTTGTTGTGGACAAACCTTGACATAGCACTCTGATAACTAAACACTTACAAGATACCAAAGGCGAGACCTATTAGCTACGCCAATGCTTGTTTTATATGCCCCAGGGTAAAATGCCCACGTACTCCCCAAGACACTCGCAATGAAAATACCATCTTTTTTAACTTATACATTACATTTTTAACTAGTACCATTAACTAGGTAAACATCTATATATCTCTGTCTCCATCCCCATGGCAATACCTATGAACCAATAAGGAAAGACAAATTAATGAATGAGAAGCTCAATTTAGGAAGTTTAGTACTTTTCGTGACAGAAGAAGAGAGACTGACAGAGGAAGACAGAAAAGAAGCAAGAGGAAGGAGAGAAAGGATTAAGAAAGGAGAAGTGAATACAAGAAAAAACAGAGAATGTGATAAAGGAGCAAACTACAGAAAGAAAACAGGAATGGAACGTAGAAAAAGAACAAACGTGAGGATGGAAGGGAAGGAGGGAGGAAAGAAAGATTGATGTGAGAAATAGGAAAGGAGGTAAAGAAAGGATGGATGGATGAGAGAAAGGGTGCAGTGAAACGAAAGAACGAGAGATAAAGGAAAGAATCAGCGGTAGAAAGAAATGAAAGAAGCAAGAATGCAAAGTGAAAGAATGAAACAAAGGTACAAAGGTGAGAAGGAAAGCAACAAAGGGGTTAAAGAAAGAATCAATGAAATAGAGAAAGTGAGAATGAAGCAAAAAAGGAACAAAAGAGGCAGAAAAGAGAGTTGTAGTGAAGGTGAGAGTAAAAAAGGAACACAGAAACAAACAAGGAAAGGATAGGAATAGACAGAAAGGAGACCCAGAAAGAAAGAGAGAGAAACCAATGGAAAAGAATGATAATGAAAACAGAAACAAAGAAAAAAGAAGGAAAGATACAGAAAGGAGGGAAGAGATAAGGGCAAAAAAGAAATAGTTAAATAAAGAAGCCAAAGAAATAATAGAATAACAGATCAAAGAATGTGCATGGAGGCATTTACTGGTAATAAGCAGTGGCGGAACTGCATAAAAAAAAGTATGGTAACTGTGATGCTGCATGCAATGGGGGCGGGGGTCAGTGAGTGTTAGGTCAGGGTCAAAGGTGTGGCTAAAAAAACAAAATATTCTGTACTTTTTGGTCTTTCACCTTCACGTAGCTACATACAAAATAGACCACTGCTTAAATGAGAAATACATTTAAGGAAGTTGAGGTAATCGGTGACAAATTAACTATAGTACATTAAGAAACCTCTATTAACTAATGCACTGCAGACGTCTGGTTGTAACCAGAAAGCACAGAATAGTGTCTGGTGTATTTTTACCGTGACAAGCTCCCAATCTGTAACAGAGCATTATGAATTTGTCATTATTTTAACATTGCATTACACAAAGTATAGATAGACTGCTACTAAATATTGCATGTACATACATTTTACTTGATAAACATAGAAAGGATAGATATTGAGACATGACAGAACTGTAGTGCGTATTATATACTTGTGCTTGCTTGGTCACTGTCATTCAGGTAACAATGTTTTCAAGAGGTGTCAAAAGACACAATGGGTATGGATTTGAACACTTAAAAAATATATTGCAAGTGTACTGAAATAAATCAGTACTTTTTAATTTAAAAAAACACTTACATAAAAATGTTAATGAATTCTGAATGCCCACCATTGCATGTGCATTATTCTTGTCTGGTGCTGTGATTTTAATTTTTTTATAAAAGCACCTTGACTGACGAATTTTGGTATTCTTGAGACATTTCTTTAGGTGTTTACGTTTATAGATGTTGGAGCCATATCTTTCATGAAACCTTTCTCTTTTTTTCGTTTCACTACCATATAAATTTAGCCCAGGACTGCTTACTAAAGCAGATCATGCTGATTTTTAGGCACTGTAAATGGCAAGTGTTCTGAAATGTATTTTGTGAAAGCCTTTTATCCTTCTGAGACTGATAAAATGGATGAGAACCCTTCTGGAATTCCAAACTGCAGCAGTTACACAGAGTCTGCAGGGTGCTCAATACTGGTATGTATGCCACCTACATAAAGCTGCATGTCACTGCATGAAATAGAATTACTTATAGACTACTTTTTTACCAGATGTAATTTTGCAATCTTTCTTTTGTTTAGTTATTGTTTACATTTCAAATTAAATCTTTATTTGCAGATTCATTAAAATCATTGCAGAAGAGGTCCAGTACAAAAGTTAACATTTGCTTATGGAGTAGTGTATAAAAAAGCACATGACTTCAAACAATACAACATGCATTTTGACTAAAAATGTGAGTGAATTTAAAAACTATTAATACTTAAAAGGAGAAGGTTTGCGATAAATGCGAAATGTAATGCGAGTGTCCTGACCTCCGGAACGAAAAAAAACAAATTGCTAAAGTTGCATAAACAAGACGTAGAAAGCCAGAGGCTGATTTTATGACACATAGGGGATATTCTCAAGAACGTGTGATAACTATCGCAGAATTTGCTTAACGCAACTTTGCACATCGCAGTCTATCGCGTTAAAATAATGCTGTGTTAACGTTGTATTCTCAGCCCTGCGGCACCATGCGATAGTCACACGATAACGCGTCAAATGAGCACGTTAAAACGAACGCAACGCCGAAAAAACGCGGAACACGAATGCGAAAAAAGTTGCGATGTGGCCAATCGTGTTACAAAAATCAGCGATAACCAGCGACAGGCCTGCAATTCCCACGCATCATTTGGGAAAATGCACTATAAAAACACCGAAAAACACAACCAAAATAATACAAACTGCGGAACATCATGGAGGAAGTCGGAGCAAGTACAGAGGACGACCAGAACCCCACAAGCCCCCAGGAGGACCCGCCTGGGACCTCGGGATGACGGAAGGGCAAGGAGAAGAAGATAAGGAAGATGAGGATCAGTCCGCAGGAAAATAGGATCATCATCATGAATGTGATAGAACACCACCAACAACTGTTCGTCACCCCCAACGTGCCATTGGCAAATAAAAATGCAATATGGCAGGCCATCCTGGACAAGGTGAATGCAGTCGGAGTGAGGAAGAGGACAATTGGAGAGGTCAAGAGGCGCTGGAATGATTCAAAGCGCAAAACCGAGAAGAAACTCGCCGACAACCATCAGGCAGCAATGCAGACTCGAGGTGGCAGTCCAGTGGAACACCAGGAGCTGGATGAGATGGAGAAAATGGTGTCGACATGACCTGACACAACAGCACCAGGGTGAGTACCAAACAGGGACTAGGGGACTAGGGGAGATGGGCACAATGGCACACATGCACAATTAAGTAGAGCACACTGCACACCCACAATGACCCTGGCGCATGTCCCTCATCCCCTTGGCACACTGCAGCACACATACAAACAGCAAGTAGGCCCCTGTCCACTATGGGCATAAAGGTGTCCCCCCCCCATACAGCACCAATCTCACAACCAACTCATGCACACGTGTAAAAACCAGCAAAGCTGCGTCTCTGTGAACCACACTGACAATGCAAGTGACACTGCATGACGAATAGCATGGCTGCAGTTCAATTATCATGACATGCTGCACGCCACGACACTGAGGTGGCCGAGTGTGGAACATCCGAAAGGAGCAGGTCATACCCTGACACAACCAAGTGCACACACAACCCCTGACGGCAACAACACATCTGCGGATAAACCATGCCCAAGAGCCCAAATCAGCCAAGTCTGCAACATCTCAGCACTGTAGAAGC
Source organism: Triturus cristatus (assembly GCF_964204655.1). Classification (NCBI taxonomy): domain Eukaryota; kingdom Metazoa; phylum Chordata; class Amphibia; order Caudata; family Salamandridae; genus Triturus; species Triturus cristatus. The sequence continues at coordinate 222,303,299 of NC_140595.1, forward strand.
ACAGAAGTCAAAGGCACACTGCCCCAAAGGGATAAGGGGCAGCAAAACCACAGCTGCAGGGGCGACTCACCCACAATGCAGCACACACACATAGTAATAACAGCACATCAACATTGATGACAATGTGGTACGAAGTGCAACACTTTCACTGTAGAACAGAGGACACAACTGGTTCCGCTTGTGCGTAGAAACTGGCCAATCAAATCTGGCATAGCAGGAAACTGTGAGATGGGAGTGTACGCGTACAACCTCACATCCCTGATGTAGTTCAAATGCCCACTGTCCAGCATGAAATAGTCAGCTACTCCCAAACTGTCACAATGCACATTGTCATGCAGTCTGTATGTAAACATGTACAATGTGTCAACATACATGGAACACACTGTCAACCAGCATCTCCCCTTTACATTGCAGAGGGACAATCGACACCTCCTGCAGAGCAGACCAGACATCTCTTCAGTGATGATGCAGAGGACCCCCTGGACATTTGCCCCGACACCCTCTAACGGCTCGCGGACAGCCTCCGCACCCCACCCCTAGGAGCAGTGCAGGCCAGCTGCATCAAGGTGACCCCACCCCCTGCACAGACCATACAGCAGGAAGCACCCACCACCACAGCTGGCTCCCAGCACCTCACCCAATAACACATGGCATTCCAAGGCCAGGTTTTAGACTGCCAGAAGGAGGTGGCTTAACATGTGCGTGTAAGGTTCACCAGCATGGCAACCAAACTGGATGACATATGTGGGTGTCTGAGTCACATCAGGGACCGCTTACACTCACTAACGGACACCCACAGTTCGCACCATGATGTCCAACAATCCATGCCTAACACCGCTGGAGTCATACCTCCGAGAGGAGAACAACTGCCTACTCAGAGTGGTCTCAGCAATGTCAGCCGAGAGTTGGCACAGATGAGGACAATGGAGAACATGGAGCATATGCATGCGGAAAGAATGGCTGCCATGGATGCACACCAGAGAAAAGTTGTTGGTATCTTCCATACCCTGCATATCCTCATAATGGTATTGCTGCCACTAAGGCAGTCACAGATGAATGCTGCTGGTACTTCCATACACACATCTCCGGCCCCTGATGTGTCAGTGACACACAGTGCTGCAGACCAAACATCAGCACCCACATGTCACACAGAGAGGATGAGGATGCGGGTGTTTCCACCTGTGTAGTATGAAGGAGACAGTAGCAATCCTCTCCGCCATATGCCCTGTTTCATCTTGGTGCTGCCCTCTGCATCATGCCCTGTAACAACACCTCCCAATGTCCCCCGAAACACTCCGCGACACTCACCTTGGACCTCGACATGGACTGCCATGTTCTGTTTGCTCTACAATGACACAGCAATCACACTGCGGACGGTCCTCTACCTCTTCCGATGTACTTGTCAATCCCTAAATGACTCTGGCTGGCCCTACCCTGGTCGACAATGTGAGGTGGTGTTTGCATGGCCATGTACTGCTCCAGCTCCGACAACCCCAATGAATGTGAATAAAACATTCAAATTGACACAGATGTGTCATGTCAATAATCGATCAAGTTTGAAAGTAAGGATGAATGTAAGGACATTGATTGAACAAAAAGGTACACCCTGGGAAAGGACAGCAATGCGCATGTGTGACCGTGACGCACATAGGCAGTGAGATGACTGGGAATGTGTGCACTAGCTGTGGCCTCAATGCACAGAAACGACACTCGCACACTTTCACAACATTGCCCCACGCAATGTTAAGAATAGGACTGCATGTGTAATGTCTAAGTCGTTGGCAGGCCTAATGTAGTGTCCCCCATCACATTTGACAACAGAACATTTCTTTGCATACCCACTCACACACAACTGGGTGGACACAGCCTGTAGTGATGGATCACATAGATCCACATGGCAAGAAGTTGGACACCATACTCACATTGCTGAAGACACGTAGGAGCACAGGTCTATCAGCAACTATCCCAACCACAAAGTCTGGCTCACAGAGGTGGAGCTGGCAAAAGGGACTCACCCCTCAGTGAAATGAGTCAATCAGTCCCTCACTGTGTAGGGACAATGCTCATTGAGGCACACAATTTGTCATTCCAATCAACCCTCATCACAATTGAACACTAGTGAAGTTGCGTATACTTAATTAGCATGTGCGTGTCAGTACGGGCAAGACAAGGGCCACAACATGCAGACCAATTCCCCAGACACTCACAGGCAGCATTCGGTCATGATACAGTTCCACGTGACAGCCGCTGTGCATGTGCCTGGGATGTTCGGACGGTGCGTTATTGGCTCTCATATGACCGGCACTCCTCAGACCTGCGGCAGTTATGTGGATGATATGCCACAGCTTGGTGCAATGAGTCATGTGTGTGTGCAACGTTTGGACGTATGGGTAGTTGTGTACGTAAGGGTCAAGGGCATTCCAAGTAAGAGTACCTGGAGCCAGGACTTCTGTGTGTGTTGTGTGGAAACGTTGCTCTTTCATTTGCGCAATGCGTAATGTGGGAGTCGTCATCATCTGCTATGGTATCTCTCTCAGGGGGTGCCGGCAGCATGCAAGACGAAGGTCGGAGGTGCAGATGTCCTTCCGCATTATGTATTGGGACAAAGGTGCTTTCATACCTAATGTTAGTCTAACAAGTGCTTGCATTCTGTAAATGTGATGTGCCTTCCGCGCTGCAAATGAGGCTAGGCCTTAGACTTATGGTGCACCAATGGCGAAACACACACAACAGTTGGCATGTATGATCCAAGAGCCCGAGCGGTCTTGCGCTCCTTGTACATTCCCTTCGTGCGCAGCCGCCCTGCGGGTGCATGCAAAATTGCAACATTGTCGATTGCGGGCCGTGTGGCGCAGAAACTGCGACAGAGACACACGCATTAGTTGGTTTCCTGTCCATCCCAGAAATGAACCACGCCCAGAGCCCAGAGATAATTATTCACACCCCTACGCTGGCCTGGCGTACGCCGACCCAGCCCACTCGGCTTATGTATAAAGGGGGGGACGACGTCGCTACATGTCCCAGTTCTTCCGCACTGCTGGAGGTGACATGGATGCGTCCATCTGGCATATCACGGTACTCAATCATAGAGGGTCCATGACTTGCATTGCACAGAGTTGGTGGCACCAGACACACTGCGGCCGGCACGGGCCTACCGCTACGGAACAGTGAATTTCGGTGCACTGAGGTAGGGGCACCGTAAGTGCTTAGCGGGTGTGCAGCCTGCGATGATGCGCCGTCCTGACGGCTCAGACTGGTAAGGATTTGTGTGAGCCCTGCTGGACCACAGTGTAGGCCTGAGCCGGGGGCAGCGCAGGCCTACCGCCACGTGGCGTTGCCTCGCAGTTCAGAGTTAGTGGCACCTAAAGAGCTGGGCGGGTGTGCAGCCTGCGATGATGCCCTGTGCACTGATATGATCTCTGCCATTGTGTAATCAAGACCCAGAATCAGGTGTGTGACCTTGAGGCCCGCGGTGCGGGGCTGCATGATGTGGAGGCTGCCAAGGTTGCGGGACCCGGGCTTGGAGATTGCACCGGCACGTGATGGGCCCTCTTGGAGACACGCCAGTGGCGGAAGGTGAGCAATGAGGCCTGTGTGCGCAGGGGCGGGCAATCACCGCTGGGAGGCGGGAGGGGCTGGTGTGCAGCAGACTGAGTGTGCAGCTACGGGGAAGAGCTGATGGCGTGTGCAATGATGTAGACTCTGCCATTCATGATTCGGGAATCTGTTTCAGATAAGGGACCTGGCGGACTGCAGTGTGTACAGGCACTTGGTTGGAGACACACCGGTGGCAGCAGGTGAGCAGTGAGGCCTGGGTCCGCAATGTCGGCACACTCTCCATCTCCCCTTTTCGCTGTCTTGTTCTTTCTCTCTCTCTTTCTCTCCCTCTCTCTTTCTCTCTCTCTCTCTCTCTCTCTTCCTTTCACTCTCTCTCTCTCCTTCTAATGCTCTCTTTCTCTCTCTCGCTCGCTCGGTCCGTGGATGAGCGCATGGCACACCTTCTTATCTTTCATTTTTGTCTTGCAGGCTGTGACTTACAGATTGTCCAGAGAAGATCAGTCACGACTCTTCCACATAGTTCTTATTCGTTTAATTTGAATAAATTGTTTTGAAATTCAAAGATGAATGACTGATTCACCTTTTTCTGACCACACATGATTGTTGTTTGTTGTGATTGTGCGACATCAGGCGAATTGTTTTGTTCAGGATTTTGTGCAGTTGATGTGATATCTCTTTGCCTGGGGGAGGAGGGGGGGGGGGTGGGCTGGGGGTGGTAGCAGTGGGTTTTGTGGCCCTCTTGGGGCTCCGAGCTGCATAATCAGTTGCTCCATGGCATCTGTCGTTCTGCAGGTGTGGCTCTGGCCTGGGCTCCCTTTGATGGTGCAGGTTGTCGTCCGACTTAACACCAGGTAAGAGCAGGTGTTAAATCCCTGCTGCTAACACGTCTTATCGCATGTTATCAGTGATAAAGTGCTGGTAACTCGGAGATAAATCCTTGAGAATATCCCCCAAAAAGTCCCCTAGTGCGCTAGTAGCTGTCTTTTAACTTATAGTAGAAACGTTGTTGCCCTGCAGGAGAGCTGGATGTTATATCCGTTCAGTAGTGCCAGGATCTTTTGACGGGAAGGCTCCCATACGAAAGTGTTGGATGGTCTGTGAGATGTGACTTGTGAGGTAGGGATGTGCGCTCCAGTTGGTATAGGTTTGCACAACTGTCTATCCGTGCTTCTTATGGGCCATCTCCGCTTTGTCAAGTGTCCAAAAATGTAATGTGGCCGCCTTATTGGTAATTTTTTGAAAGGCGGTAAAGCTGATATTTGAGCCCCAGACTGTAGACAGGTTTAGGGTGGTTAGAGCATGAAGAAGCACCGTTGGCCAGACATTTTTGTGTGTGCGCTAGTTTTTCATTTCTGGCCAACACAGAGTAGCCAGTTAAGCAGGTGGGGCCGATCTCATCTTCCAACACAATTTAATAATTGTGGCCATCCTTACCCTGGAATGGTGGAATAACCCAAACTCCAATCACACCTGTGCTTGTGAAATATGTTGCAGAACTTGGAAAATGCGTTTGAACAGAATGGACTGAAAGCTGATTTAGGGCGGTCGCTTCATTTCCCTTTAGGAGTTATGAACCATAGGTAGGTGAATTAAGGAACTTAGCCCCTATAACTTGAAATAGGTAGGAGTGAGATGTACTCCCCATCTTTTTTTTAAGTAAATTAAATGTGAAGTGTAGCTTGTTGGCCAAGGCCCCTTTTGTGCTAGATGCTCCTTGAAGGTTAATCTAGTATCCATTACAACTCCTAAATATATGTAGGATCTGGCCAAATCTAAGTTATTTCCAGCTGCTTTCCACTTGAACTTGGTGTGACAACGACTGGATTTTGCTGAAAAAAAGTTTCCTTTGTTTTGCTATAATATAGATCCACGCCCACCATATCAACGTATTCGACTAGATTTGTAATTAGGCACTGGAGGCCAATTGGAGTCTGGCTACATAAGACGATATCAACAACGTATTGCACACACCGCACTGACTTCTTTGCTAGTTTGGAAAGGGTCACTTGTCATTTCTGATAGTCGTGCTTCGAGGCCGCCATAAAAATGTTGAATAGGCAAGGGTCAAGAACACACCCTTGCTTTAAGCCGATGTGTGTGGGGATCTTACTAGTTGTTCTGTCGCCTTTGCCTATTTTTACTTAGAACTAGGTGTCTGTATACAAGTTGATTATGGCACGAAATAACTTCTTATTGTTTTAATAGCGCCGCACTTTACGTTTGGTCTTACAGGTCAAAGAAAATAAAAACATTCTTCAAATGCATGTTCAAGGGCCACCGCCAAAAAGTATATAGTTGTCCTTGTGAAGGCAATGTCTTTCTGTCAGCTCTCTGTCTGCATTTTAATGACCATTTAATGGAAACTTATTCTGTCTTTTGGTTTTGTGGGTTGTTGCTGGGTACCCCTATTGTTTATTTGTCAATGAGGAAAAATGTGATAAAAGCAGATTCATCCCTGCTGTGACTTCACACCTCTCCTCCACTCACATTATACACTGCAGTTCACCGCTCGTTAAGTTTGAGCCGAAAAGATTAGAGGGCATATTTACAAAAAGATGTTGGAGCAGAATGTCACGCCAAATTTGGCAATCCTGAGCTCCGACATGTTTAAAAAGCAGAGATGCGCTGTATTCACAAAAATACGACGCACCCCTGTATTTCCCCTAGCGTTGCTGCTATAAAGGATGCCTAGCGCCAGCGCAGGCACCTTGTTGCCATGTAGTAAGGGTGCTTACGCTGCAGGAGTGATTGTTTATGTGCAGGAAGGGACACCTTTCTGAAAATGAACAATCAATAATGGCTATTTGCTTTTTCTACGTGTGCTGCAGCAGCACACACAGAAAGAGAAAAAACTACAAGAAACGAAGAATTTCTCCTGGTATCTCCATTCTAAGACCAGGTATTCCCTGGCATTACTTTTTGGTGTTGCGCCAGCCTTCTAAATCTGGAGCAGTGTCAAAAAGCAATGGGTGTTGCAGTGAAACACCCACTGCATGCCCCTTTGCCGCAGAGAACTGTGGCGAGAAGGGGCATATTTACAGGTGGCGTTAAACCACATTGAGTGGCATACCGCCATCTTGTACATATGGGGTATGCCGCTATGCCATTGGAACGTCAAAAAAAAGTGATGCTCCGGTAGCGTTAGAGGCTTCTAAATATGCCCTTAGGTTTACAGACGTGAGCAAGGGTGTTCATGGAATAACAAACAAATAGAGATTTATGGATGTTAAGTTGTGAGCCCTAGGCTCACATACTGCAGGAAGGAAGACACTTGTATATGGTACTGGAAACTAGCCACGAGCACGTGCACTCGGGCTCTTTTATTTGTGGGGTCACCGGACTGGTGACGCCCGTGCTGGATGGGTGAGGGGGTGTGTGTGTGGGCCAGCCCTCGAGGGAGTGGCTGGCAGAAACACTAGATTGTGTCCAGCAGGACACAACAATGGAGTTTGTGACACTCCTTACGGGGACTACAGCAATACTTTTGGCTGCGACTGGAATCGAGGCCCTCCAGCCCTCGGACCCTGAAGGGGGAGGGGGGGGGGGATGAAAAGCCCTTCCCTTCCAAACTACCAAACACTAAACTGACTCCTCTATGTTTAACCACCGGGTAGACTTCATGATCTTGAACAGCTAATATTAATTGCAATTGTAATAGCAAAACCGATCCTAGCCAAATTAGGGCTGGATGACTAGTTTCCTAACGCGGTGCAACGCAAGAATTAATTTTTGGACAGAGAAGAAAGCAAGGAACTGAGAATCGAACATTTTCTATGGGTTGGGGGACAACTGTCTATTATAACTAAAAACCGTCTATTCATTCGAAACAATATGGACATTCAGAGCAAAACTATGCCTTAGTTTCGCAACCTCAAATACTTCTGCTGTGTCATGTCGCTAGTTCATGTGCATATTGTCTGCATTTAATTCTTTTAGAATGATTATTCCAATAAACTAAAAATAAATTGCAACCATGCTGAGACTGTGCCATCGCACATTTGTTATGTACTTTTTGGTGACACAGGGTTACGTGTTTCTATTTTGGCATTTTGATGAATATGGTTAAAAATTAAAAACTTAATTTTAGTACAGTAATTACCGATTGCACAAAGCAAGGGTGAAAATAAAAGGCCCGATTGACAATTTGCAAAAAATTAAATCTCCACCAGGAAATCCCAAATCATGATAGGCAAATTCAAAAACGAACTCTGCAGACATGTCTGTGCAGTCATGGCAACTGCACACGGTGTGCAGTTTTACCGGAAGTTACAATTCTGTGTATAGGGTGCGGAAAACAGTTTTCACCCATTACAAGGTCTTGGGAGTGTCCAACGCAAAATGTAATTTTATGAGTTCTTACAAACATAATCCAGTTGGTGTGAGTCATCTGGGAATAAGAGGACGTCATTTTTACGGACACCAATGGAGCAAGCGACCGATTAGCTGCTTTGTGCCACCACCATTATGCACATGCATGCACACCCACCCTGATGAAACTCCACTGGTTCCCTTTCTTTCCTCATCTTCAAGATCAGCAGCAGTGCTTAGCTAATTACAAGGTGAACAGAAGAGGTAGCCCTGCCTTTCCAACCGACAAAATAGCCGTCCCTGGCGAATCAAGGGACCCACCGACAGGTCACTGGTAATCTGGAGAAAAAGAAACGTGCAAAAGAAAAACCAGGAAGTAGTATTTTTCCCTTTATGCACAAAAGATCTGCAACAAACATGCGTAACCGTAAGAACTGCCCCCTCAAAAGAACATTATTTCTCAACATCTGGGAAAGTCCCTGACAAGTTACCGGTCACCACAGCACCCCTCCATTCACATCTGTACACCCTCAGTTACTGTAGTGCTGGTTTGTGGCCTGGTATACTGCTCCATGGCCACTGCTTAGCTTGGCGCTTTATAGCTGCATGCACAAGTACATATTCCTCAGGGTTTTAGTGATGCTGAGTGCATATTGAAAGAGCCACACGACAGCAGTAAGCCAGAGGGACGAAGGATTCATGGTTGCCAGTATGGAGAGGGAGAGAAAGCTGGGTCATTTGCAAATAGGTTCTGCCTATGAGCTGTTTGTTTGAGCTCGGATGGTGAAGGAGGCATTCTTCAAATCAGGAGACGGTAGGTGGGCATCTGAGTTGAGGCCAGGGCACTAGATATGGCTGGTGCAGAAAGAGGAGACAGGTGAGCAGGAGTACATGCTGCCTTCTGTTCCTGTTGTCGTATTATCCACTGGAAACATCTCTCCCTCCCTAAAAAATAGGGGGAATATTTAAGAGAGGCTTGCGTCACGTTTGCCGCACACAAAGTGGTACATGCGTGAAGCAAGCATCCAAGTCAGATTTATGAGGGCATGCACAGCCACATTACCTAGCACTGAGAGGCTTCGTAAATCTGGAGTATAGCAACGCAGCACAAATCGCTGCGTTGCCCTATTCTGCCAAAAGAAGGCATTCCATGGGCAAGGCGGTGGGTGTTGCCAAGCAACTCCCATGTTTTTAACACATTTCCAGAATTACCAAAACTGGTAATTCTGGGAATACGCCAAAAAGATACGCCTCCCAGGTGAGGCATAACGAGAAGAAGTATGTTTATTCCTCCTTGATTTTTCCTCTTTCTACATGTGCACAGAAAGAGATAAACCTCTCTACTGATTGTTTTTGTGCAGGAAGGTGCACCTTCCTGCACTCAAAACAATTCTGCCTACAACACAGGCACCCATGCACCATGGTGCAAGGGTTCCTGCATTGGCGTTAGGCTGCCAGAACAGTGCCAGCAGGGGGGAAAGGACAGGAATGAGCTGTATTGCTTATATACGGCACACTCGTGTTCTTTCCAAGTGACACAGGGAAGCACAGCAAGGTGTCTTACTGCAGTGCCTTGCGCCACTATTTTCATAAATAGGACCCTAGGTGTATTCCTCAATATGTTGCGTGCAGTGCGAGGAGATAGAACAGCAGCTCACAGACACATATGCAGGAGCAACCAGATTATATAGGGTGCAGTGTAAGGTGCTGTTGCACTAGTTCTAGGGGCCCTGCCCTTCTCAAGAGCACATGGGTAATCATCGTAAAAAGTACTGCAGCTGTCCCTGGAAAGTCACTCAAGATAGTCTGCAAGCTCCTTTAAGTGCCAGTAACCTCGTATTAGACTTTGATTTTCAGGGAGCAGTGGTGAAAAATAGTGATGGCGGTAAGAGGTCTACTTCAAATAGTACAAGTAACAGTCACATAGATTGCCCACTAAGTGTTATTCTTTTTATAAAACTGAAGAAGACTTTAAGAGGCTCTATGCCATGGATCTCACTTTAGGTCATCCAGTGAATACAATTCTGCCACATTCTATGCTCAGCAGGGATGAGGAATGTGCATGGGAAAATATGGTTGTAACAATATAGAAATTAAACTACAGAGTTAGCCATGTGCAGAGCCAGTTTCATTCATTGCACTGATACTTATGCATCTTACTGCTCATAGTCTTTCGCAGGTGGTCATGCTTCCCATGGGAGTACGGCATTGCTGTATGGTACAGAGGCACTGCTGCTGCATAGGCAGGTAAACTCCAACTGGCAAAGCGCAGCTTTGTTCATCCAAACTGAAGTGATGGGAGCGTTGGCATGCATGCCGGAATTGTGGTGCGAGAGGGTAGCATATGAAGTTGTGGTGTAAGAGGCTCGCAGCTGGACTTGTGGTGTCAGAAGGTCACATGCTAGACTTGTGGTGCCAGAGGGCCGCACACTGGACTTGTGGTGCCAGAGGGTTGCACGCTGGACTTGTGGTGCCAGAGGGTCGCACGCTGGACTTGTGGTGCCAGAGGGTCGCACAATAGACTTGTTTGTGCCAGAGGGTCGCACGATGGACTTGTGGTGCCAGAGGGTCGCACGCTGGACTTGTGGTGCCAGAGGGTCGCACGCTGGACTTGTGGTGCCAGAGGGTCGCACGCTGGACTTGTGGTGCCAGAGGGTCGCACGCTGGACTTGTGGTGCCAGAGGGTCGCACGCTGGACTTGTGGTGCCAGAGGGTCGCACGCTGGGCTTGTGGTGCCAGAGGGTAGCACGCTGGGCTTGTGGTGCCAGAGGGTCGCACAATAGACTTGTGGTGCCAGAGGGTCGCACGATGGACTTGTGGTGCCATAGTGTTCCGGTTGGCTTGCCGTGCCAGAGGATCGCAGCTGGACTTGTGGTGCCAGAGGATCGCAGCTGGACCTGTGGTGACAGAGGGTCGCAGCTAGGCTTGTGGTGCCAGAGGGTGGCAATTGGACTTGTGGTGCCAGAGGGTAGCAGCTGGAATTGTGGTGCCAGAGCGTCGCATGTTGGACTTGTGGTACAAGAGGGTCGCATGTTGGACTTGTGGTGCCAGAGGGTTGCATGTTGGACTTGTGGTGCCAGAGGGTCGCAGCGGGACTTGTGGTGCCAGAGGGTCTCAGCGGGACTTGTGGTGCCAGAGGGTCACAGCGGGACTTGTGGTGCCAGAGGGTCGCAGCGGGACTTGTGGTGCCAGAGGGTCGCACGCTAGACTTCTGGTGCCAGAGGGTCGCACGCTAGACTTCTGGTGCCAGAGGGTCGCACGCTAGACTTCTGGTGCCAGAGGGTCGCACGCTAGACTTCTGGTGCCAGAGGGTCGAACGCTAGACTTGTGGTGCCAGAGAGTCACACGCTAGACTTGTGGTGCCAGAGAGTCGCACGCTAGACTTGTGGTGCCAGAAGGCTGTAGCAGGACATGTGGTGCCAGAGAGTCGCAGCTACGCTTGTGGTGCCAGAGCATCACAGCTAGATTTGTGGTTCCAGAGGACCGCAGCTGGACTTGTGGTGACAGAAGATTGCAGCTGGACCAGTAGTGACAGAAGATTGCAGCTGGACCAGTAGTGACAGAGGATCGCACCTGGAGCTGTAGTGACAGAGGGTCGCAGCTAGACTTGTGGTGCCCAAGGGTCGCATTTTGGACTTTTGGTGCCAGAGGGTCGCAAACTAGACTCGTGGTGCCAGAGGGTCGCAAACTAGACTCGTGGTGCCAGAGGGTCGCAGCGGGACTTGTGGTGCCAGAGGGTCGCAGCGGGACTTGTGGTGCCAGAGGGTCGCAGCGGGACTTGTGGTGCCAGAGGGTCGCAGCGGGACTTGTGGTGCCAGAGGGTCGCAGCGGGACTTGTGGTGCCAGAGGGTCGCAGCGGGACTTGTGGTGCCAGAGGGTCGCAGCGGGACTTGTGGTGCCAGAGGGTCGCAGCCGGACTTGTGGTGCCGGAAGGTCGCAGCCGGACTTGTGGTGCCGGAAGGTCGCAGCCGGACTTGTGGTGCCGGAAGGTCGCAGCCGGACTAGTGGTGCCGGAAGGTCGCAGCCGGACTAGTGGTGCCGGAAGGTCGCAGCTGGACTAGTGGTGCCGGAAGGTCGCAGCTGGACTTGTGGTGCCGGAAGGTCGCAGCTGGACTTGTGGTGCCGGAAGGTCGCAGCTGGACTTGTGGTGCCAGAGGGTCGCACGCTGGACTTGTGGTGCCAGAGGGTCGCACGCTGGACTTGTGGTGCCAGAGGGTCGCACGCTGGACTTGTGGTGCCGGAGGGTCGCACGTTGGACTTGTGGTGCCGGAGGGTCGCACGCTGGACTTGTGGTGCCGGAGGGTCGCAGCTGGACTTGTGGCGCAAGAGGGTCGCAGCGGGACTTGTGGCGCATAAGGGTCGCACCTGGTGTTGTGGTGCAAGAGGGTCGAAGCTGGTCTTGTGGTGCAAGAGGGTCGAAGCTGGACTTGTGGAGCCAGAGGGTCGAAGCTGGACTTGTGGAGCCAGAGGGTCGAAGCTAGACTTGTGGAGCCAGAGGGTCGTAGCTGAACTAGTGGAGCCAGATGGTCGCAGCTAGATGTGTGTTGCCAGAGGACTGCAGCTGGATGTGTGGTGCAAGAGGGCTGCAGCTGGACTTGTGGTGCCAGAAAGATGCAGTCAGACTTGTGGTGCCAGAGGGCTAAAACCGGATGTGTGATACCAGAGGGTCGCATGCTGGACTTGTGGTGCCAGTGGGTCGCAGCAGGACTTGTGGTGGCTGAACTTGTGGTGCCAGCGGGCTGCAGCTGGACTTGTGGTGTCAAAGGATCATAGCTGAACTTGTGGTACCTGAGGGTTGCATGCTGGACTTGTGGGGCCAGAGGGCTGCAGCTGGACATGTAGTGCCAGAGGGCTGAAGCTGGACATGTGGTGCCAGAGGGTCGCAGCTGAACTTGTGGTGTGACAGGGCTGCAGCTGGACATGTGGTGCCAGAGGGCTGCAGCTGAACTTGTGGTGCCAGAGGACTGGATGCTGGATTTGTTGTGCTAGAGTGTTGCGTGCTGGAGGTGTGGTGCCAGTGGGCCACAGCTGAACGTGTGGTGCCAGGGAGCTGCAGCTGGACTTGTGATGCCAGAGGGTCGCAGCTGGACTTGTGCTGCCAGAGGGTCACACGCTCGACTTGTGGTGCTATAGGGTCACAGGCTGGACTTGTGTTGGTGCTATAGGGTCACACACTGGACTTGTGGTGGTGCCAGAGTCACGCGCTGGACTTGTGGTGGTGCCAGAGAGTCGCACACTGGACTTGTGGTTGTGCCAGAGAGTTGCACACTGGACATGTGGTGCCAGAGGGCTGTAGCAGGACTTGTGGTGCCAAAGGGCTGCAGCTAGACTCGTGGTGCCAAAGGGCAGAAGCTGAACTTGTGCTGCCAGAGGATCGCAGCATGACTTGTGGTGCCAGAGGATCGCAGCATGACTTGTGGTGCCAGAGGATCGCAGCATGACTTGTGGTGCCAGAGGATCGCAGCATGACTTGTGGTGCCAGAGGATCGCAGCATGACTTGTGGTGCCAGAGGATCGCAGCATGACTTGTGGTGCCAGAGGATCGCAGCATGACTTGTGGTGCCAGAGGATCGCAGCATGACTTGTGGTGCCAGAGGATCGCAGCATGACTTGTGGTGCCAGAGGATCGCAGCATGACTTGTGGTGCCAGAGGATCGCAGCATGACTTGTGGTGCCAGAGGATCGCAGCATGACTTGTGGTGCCAGAGGATCGCAGCATGACTTGTGGTGCCAGAGGGTCACAGCTACACTTGTGGTGCCAGAGGGTCACAGCTACACTTGTGGTGCCAGAGGGTCACAGCTACACTTGTGGTGCCAGAGGGTCACAGCTACACTTGTGGTGCCAGAGGGTCACAGCTACACTTGTGGTGCCAGAGGGTCACAGCTACACTTGTGGTGCCAGAGGGTCACAGCTGGACTTGTGGTGACAGAGGATCGCAGCTGGACTTGTGGTGCCAGAGGATTGCAGCTGGACTTGTGGTGCCAGAGGGCTCCAGCTAAGCTTGTGGTGCCAGTGGGCTGCAGCTGGACTTGTGGTGCCAGAGGGCTGTAGCTGGACTTGTGGTGCCAGAGGGTCGCAGCTGGAATCGTAGTACCAGAGGCTCGAAGCTCAACATGTGGTGCCAGAGGGTCTTATGCTGGACTTGGGGTGCCATAGTGTTCCAGTTGGACTTATGGTGCCAGAGGATCGCAGCTAGGCCTGTAGTGCCAGAGGGTCACAACAGGGCCTGTGGTGCCAGAGGGTCCCAGCTGGACTTGCGGTGGCAGAGGGTTGCATCTACGCTTGTGGTGCCAGAGGGTCGCAACTGGACTTGTGGTGCTAGGGAGCTGCAGCTAGACTTGTGGTGCCAGAGGGTCTTATGCTGGATTTGTGGTGCCAGAGGGTCACATCCGGACGTGATACCAAATGGTCACATGCTGGAAAAGTGGTGCCAGATGGCTGCAGCTAGACTTTTGGTGCCAGTGGGTCGCAGCAGGACTTGTGGTGCAAGCGGGCTGCAGCTAAACTTGTGGGGCCAGTGGGCCTTAGCTGAACTTTTGGTGCCAGAGGGTCACAGCTGTACTTGCGGTGCCAGGGGGCAGCAGCTTAACTTGTGGTGCCAGGGGGGCAGCAGCTGGACTTGTGGTGCCAGTGGCTCGAAGCCAGAGTTGGGGCACCAGAGGGCAGAAGCTGGACACGTCATACAACAGGTTTGCATGCTTGACTTGTGGTGCCAGAGGGTCACAGCTGGACTTGTGATGCCAGAGGGCTGCATCTGGACTTGTGGTGCCAGAGGGCTGCAGCTGGAGTTGTGGTGCCAGAAGGTCGCAGCAGAACTTGTGATGCCAGAGGGTCGCATTTAGGATTGTGGTCCCAGAAAGTTACTACAGGGCCTTTGGTGCCAGATGGTAGCAGCTGAACTTGCGGTGCCAGAGGGTTGCATGCTGGACTTGTGGTTCCAGAGGGTTGCATGCTGGACTTGTGGTTCCAGAGGGTTGCATGCTGGACTTGTGGTTCCAGAGGGTTGCATGCTGGACTTGTGGTACGATAGGGTCACAGCTACGCTTGTGGTGCCAGAGGGTCACAACAGGACCTGTGGTCGCAGCTGGACTTGCGGTGCAAGAGGGTCGCATCTAGGCTTGTGGTGTCAGAGGGTCGTAACTATACTTGCGGTGCCAGGGAGCTGCAGCTGGACTTGTGGTGCCAGAGGGTCGCACCTAGACTTGTGGTGCCAGAGAGTCGCAGCTGAACTTGTAGTGCCAGAGGGTCTTATGCTGGACTTGGGTGCCATAGTGTTCAAGTTGGACTTATGTTGCCAGAGGATCGCAGCTTGATTTGTGGTGCCAGAGGATAGCAGCTGGACATGCAGTGCCAGAGGGTCGCAGCTGGACTTGTGGTGCCAAAGGGTCATAGCTGAACTTGTGGTGCCAGAGGGTTGCATGCTGAACTTGTGGGGCCAGAGGGTCGAAGCTGGAATTGTGGAGCCAGAGGGTCGAAGCTGGAATTGTGGAGCCAGAGGGTCGAAGCTGGACTTGTGGAGCCAGAGGGTCGAAGCTGGACTTGTGGTGCCAGAGGGTCATAGCTGGACTAGTGGAGCCAGATGGTCGCAGCTAGACGTGTGGTGCCAGAGGACTGCAGCTGGACGTGTGGTGCAAGAGGGCTACATCTGGACTTGTGGTGCCAGAAAGTTGCAGTCAGACTTGTGGTGCCAGAGGGACGAAACGGGACCTGTGATACCAGAGGGTTGCATGCTGGACTTGTGGTGCCAGTGGGTCGCAGCAGGACTTGTGGTACCACAGGGCCATGGCTGAACTTGTGGTACCAGAGGTTTGCAGCTGTACTTGTGGTACCAGAGTGTCGCGGCTGGACTTGTAGTGGCAGAGGGTCATGGCTGGACTTGTGGTACCAGAGGGCATCTGAAATTGAGGTACCAGAGGTTCTAATGCTCGACTTGTGGTACCAGAGGGTCGCAGCTAGGCTTGTGTTGCCAGAGGGTCACAACAGGACCAGTGGTGCCAGAGGGTCGCAGCTGGATGTGCGGTGCTAGAGGGTCGAATCTGGGCTTGTGGTGAAAGAGGGTTGCAACTTGACATGTGGTGCCAGGGACTTGCAGCTGGACTTGTGGTGCCAGAGGGTCGCATGCTAGACTTGTGGTGCCAGAGGGTCACAGCTAGACTTGTGGTGCCAGAGGGCTGTAGCTGGATTGTTGTGCCAGAGGGCTGAAGCTGGACTTGTGGTGTCAGAAAGTTGCAGTTAGACTTGTGGTGCCAGAGGGCTGCAACTGGATGTGTGATGCCAGAGGGTCGCATGCTGGACGTGTGGTTCCAGTGAGCTGCAGCTAGACTTGTGGTGGCAGAGTGCTGCAGCTAGAAGTGTGGTGGCAGAGGCCTGCAGAGGGTCGTAGCTAGACTTGTGGTGCCAGAGTGGCGTGGCAGAACTTGTGGTGCCAGAGGGCTGCAGCTGGACTTGTGGTGCCAGAGGGTCGCAGCTGGACTTGTGATGCCAGAGGGTCGCAGCTGGACTTGTGGTGCCAGAGGGCTACAGCTGAACTTGTGGTGCCAGAGGGCTACAGCTGAACTTGTGGTGCCAGAGGGTCGCAACTGAACTTGTGGTGGCAGAGTGTCGCAGTTGCAGAGTGCAACTGCATGAGACACTGGCCTCACAGCTACAGCATTTCATGTCTACTGCTCAAATGATCACCTTCAGTTGCGCCATGAAATATCATCTCTGGTCTTGGTCAGACTTAGCCCTGTCATGTTTCTGACTGCAGCACGGGTAGAAAGAATCTCAGGTGATGGCCTTGGAAGGCAGAGACTGAGTCATGAGGCATTCTACTTCCTTCTCAATATTGGCAAGCATTAAAGACCCTCTCCGCAGTCCTAGGGATTTGGTGCTGCCCCTCCAAAGGAAACCTGTATCAGTCCTTTCTCTACACAGATCTGCAGGGATTCAGGAAGTGGAAACTAGATAAACAGCAGTGGCCTGCTTGTATTTAGTCCGGAGGGGCAAGTTGGCATGTCCAACCTAAGTTTGCTCTAACCATTTTGGCGAAACCAGTCCTAGCACAACGTGTCTTTAATTTCAGGCCATCACATTTTTTTGGCAGCCATTTGGGAGGAAACTGCCACTGAGAAGTTTGCCATTTGCCCATGACACCATGCCCAAGCCAGTGCCTAAATGTTGCTCTCAGGTCACACCTTGACCTGCAGAAACTTATTCTACATTTCAATCAACACATCCAGGGGCATATTATCAAGCATGGTGTTAAAATTATCGTTGACACCAGAGCTTCTATTGGAATTCTCAAGGGCATATTATCATGCCCATTTTAACGCCGTTTCTTGATAATATGCCCCCAAATGTCCATTCTGGGAAGGGCTACTGAAAGCCAGGGGGGGGGGGGCACTTGGCTTCACAAAGAAGTACAGAGGCAAGGGAGATTCTAAAGCTGTAGCTCGGGGGCATGCTTTAATGGAGTAGACAGCTATCTCTAAAAAAACAACAACCATCGCAAGCATTCATAGTGTCAGAGGTTCATTTACACAGCAGGTATCCCAACATAAGTCTCCACCAGACAGCGCTCAACGTGCTCACGAGCCCACAAAGCAAGTACTCAGGAGGAATGAAGGGGTTCCAGCTCGGACCTTATGTACCATTATACCAAAGGGAGCTAACGGAAAATCCCCTGAAGTGAGGTTCATGTAAAAAGGGCTCTACCTGTCTAGCAAAAGCAATTGCCAATATTGTGGGGATAGTGGTCATCCACAGTAAAAGGAGTTCCATTTTGGATTTACCCCAAACCATAGCAGTGCCAAAAATGCCTGCTAGTGATTAACACCATAACCCGGTAGAGTACTAGTTAAAGGGCTCATGACGCAGATACACAAGAACAAGTACCGGATCTGCCACCACCGATAACACCAGCAGCGTATATGTGGACAACGCGCTGGAGACTTCCAGAGGATGTGGCTTAGGGGCTCTTGCGGCGGACTTAGAAGCTGGGGAGCCAGGTTGGAGTTCAGCAGGAGGCTCAAACATCCTGTGATTCTAGACAAATCACAATCTTCTCGTACTTGAAAAAATTAATGTTTCCGTCTGTAATGCAACTGGCGCACTGATACTTTCGAGTCAAGTTCGTGACGCACACAAAAAAAACCTACCGCTGCGTTTCTGTGTACTGAAGTGCCTGGATATTATTTTGACACATTTTCTCTGTCATACTTTTCTTCCGCTTGATCCCTGTTTATTGAACACCACCTGCCTAATCACTGCCTTCACGCTTTCACCATAAGGGAGTCAGGGGACAACAGCCAAGGGATGAGATTGAAGGCTTCATCCACAACACCATCCAATAACATCACATTGATTACATCAGCTTCAATAAATACATGTGGTCCTATGACGAAAAGCTCTGCCACAAGATTTCATCCGAAAATGACTCTTCAACCAACATACAAACTGCAAGATTAAATACCGCGCACAAGTCACAAACGCATAAACAGGGCCCGGATCATTCCCCAACTGATTTAGTCCATTCACTTTCAGAACTGAAATGTCCATCCGGCCCTCTGCCGGGAAGAGAGCCCAGAGGAGTAAAATAAAAGGAAAGGCCACAGTGGGGCGGCCAAACACCGCTCCTTTTATGCTGAAAAAAATCAAGTCCAAATACACAGCCTCATAGATAAGAGCTGAAGATACACAGCAAAGGGTGTCAAGAGATTGGGTGCTGGAGACATGCACGAAAAGAGCAGCACCCCTACTAGAACATGGAGCTTTCACAGAGAGGGGGGCTGCGAGCCCACATTCAATGTAAATAACCAGGGCAAAACCTTGGAGGTGAAAAAGAATATTGGGAAACCTGTGAGCCAATGTGTGAGTGGAAAGGGAAAGAGAGGGCCAGAGATGAGACTAGAAACACAAGCAAATATGCCCCAGGGTGTGACCCAATAGAGCCATACGCACATTGCGCACACAGGCGAGACAAACAGCCCTGTAAAGTTGTGAGCCCTAGGCCCACATACTTTGTGAGGATATATACTTTTACAACGCAGATTTTACTACGCAATACAATCACAAAGTGGTTGTTACAACGACCGCGTTGGAACCACGCAATTCCATTACTATGCAAGTCATTACATCGACTTGCAGTAGATGGTGCTGTAACATTAGAAATGTATAATTTACTATTCCAACTCCAGCCTACGTAACAGTAGGGAAGGTGTTGGAATAGTAAACTATTCCATTCCTTATGTTAGAGCCCCATCTACTGCAAGTCGATGTAATGACTTGCATAGTAATGGCACTGCGTGGTTACAACGTGGTCGTTGTAACAACCGCGTTGTGATCGTATTGCGGAGTAAAATCTGTGATGCAAAGGTTGTTTCCCACTTTGTGACTAAGTATGACACGGACACATGGTATATGGTACTTGGAACTGGCAACGAGCATGTGCACTCTGGCTCTTTTACTGGCAGGGTCACCTGACAGGGGAGGCCTGTGTTGGATGGTGTGGGGGTGGATGTAGGGGCCAGCCCTCGAGGGAGTGGCTGGTAAAACACTAGTCTGTATCCAGCAGGACACAACAAGCGCCTCTCAGCCTAGGGTCACACTGGTAAAAAAGCTGATCATCCCAAAACTTCTCTGTTTATATGTGAATATTTCCATCTCCCTTAGAGGTAACACATTTTTCGACTCTGAACACTAATAAGGAAACCGCGAGAGAGCTGGAATAGACTTCCACAGGCTTACGAAAGGGGCGGTTTCGCAGACCCAAACTTTGAGCGGAATTTCCTTGCAGTGCAAGCACATTATACTATATTGTGGCTTAGTCCCAACTGACCTGTCGATCGAAGGTGACCGGCTTGAAGTGGATCAGTTGGATACTGTTCTAGCAGCTATGGGGCATATTTATCAAATATAAACACAATGCAACACAGCGTGCCACCTTGCTGCACATCCTGCAAGAAAGGAGAAGGCAGAAATGCACCCTATTTAACATTATTTGGCGCATTCCTGCTCCTGCATGCCCTGGCACACAAACTGCAGCCTAAGCAGGTACTCTTGCACCAAGGTGCAAGAGTGCCTGCATTGGAAGTAGAATTGTTTTTGGGCCGAAGGCAAACCTTGCTGCACAAAAACAATCTTCTGAGGCGTTTTCCTCTTTCTGTGTGTGCTGCAGAATGCACTGCATTGCATTACTCCACATTTACCTAGTCACACAGGGCCGTGCAAGGTGGCTTTGCATGGCTTGGTAAATGTCATTCTAGGTTTTGAATCGCCCTTGCGCCCCCCTGCGAGGCACAAGGGTGACGCAAAACCATGACAAATGTGCCCCTATATTGCCCTAACCTAGTAGATATATTGAAATGGTCTGCTGCACACATTGGGCAATGTAGACACTGGTGAGTCGTGCTGATGTTTCTACAGTTTACTCCCCAGCGATACATGTGTCTCACAACCCACTCCTATCTCCCACATTGGATAAGTTCACCTGTACGACGTTGCTCCAGCTGGGTATTTCTCCACAGTGGATCCGCTGTTCCAGATGGACTTCCCTTACTTTAGACCAGTTCCGCTTCCTGGGTGAGACTAACGTGCTAGATGTCTTTACTTATTTCTGACATGCTGCGGCTGCACAATGGACTGACTTCCCCAGGGAACCACAAGAAGTTACACCTTTTACACAGATGTACAGCTCTACGAATATCAGGGGGTGGCCATACCGATTATAAAAGATGGCTTCCTCCTATGGCAAACTCCCCTAATTGAGAGCGGGAGACGGACTTGGCAATGTCTCCCTTTGAAAAGATTTGGGGCTTCTGCTGTGGACAGATGAAGCAAGTTTCATTTAACTGCTGACACAGTTATGTATTATAATTATGATAATTGTTTGTACTAAACCCCACAACGCTTACACCATATAGATCATTCTCGTCCCTCAGAATGCTCCAGATGGTTTGTTGACC
This sequence comes from Triturus cristatus, assembly GCF_964204655.1. Lineage (NCBI taxonomy): Eukaryota > Metazoa > Chordata > Amphibia > Caudata > Salamandridae > Triturus > Triturus cristatus. Next base: position 222,324,110 of record NC_140595.1, read on the forward strand.
TGGCTGACTTTATTCACCTGGTATGACACTGCCCCCAATTATGGCCCTTTGGTATGAAGGAACTGGCACTATGGGTGAATAGGGGCTTGGCGTGGAGCCGACTGCATGGGTCTACCCCCCCCCCCCCATTTTTTGGGGCGATGGTTCTGCCCGCAGAAGTGGGGTGTCATTTGGGCTGGTTTCAGTAGGTTGGGGGTGGGGCTGGGATATATTGCAGCTAATTTTGGACTACCTGCCACCATTTTTGGAGAATAGGACACAGTGGCTGGTAACGTCAGGAGCAGGGTTCATTTTCTGGGTAATTTCTTCCCTCCTGGATTGGGGTGCAGCTGCCTAGTATAGCCGCGTGGCGGAGGCACTCCACCTTTGGAAGGAAGCCGACGGAGAGGATTTGTTGTCGGCTGGCAGAGACGGGTCTGCAGAAGACGAGGTCCAGTCTAGGCTATCACAATGAGCTTACCTGGGTGTGGCGGTGGCATTGATGGCCTGCTCAGGACCCCGGACCACATTTCAGAGGAGAGGTAAGGTGGGGGCACGTGGTGTGGGGGCCATTTGGGGCCTCAGGTGGTCCCCTGCAGCGGGGGAAGTATTGAGGGACAGACAGATTGGTTTCTCTGCACGTGGTGCAGAGGGTGCTGGGGGCCACTATTTGGTGGGGCAGGGATATTTCGCACAGTGGTGAGGGAGTGCAGGCCGTGGGCTGCAAGCAGGGGACATATTGCCGGGAACAGGACAGACTGGTGGGTAGGGTCCGCTGGACAGCCCTGACCTTTTGCTGACATGAGAGGGGGAGAGCAGGGGTTAGCCAGGCCTGGGGTACCGCAGGGGCTGGAGATGGCAATGGGTGTTCACGTTTGCAATGGGACACAGCACAGTGATGCATTACTTGGACTATTTCTTTTTTGTAGGCACAACCAGCTGTGCGGACTGCCAACACATGTTGGACAGTTTCAGGGAGCTCATAGCAGATATAGAAGTGCTCCTTTCAGAGGAAAAGTCATTAGGTTCTGACACCCCAATGACGTTCCTGGGGATTCAGATTGACACAGCGCGCACAGAAGCACGCCTTCTGGAGGACAAGAAGAGGGGAATGGTCCTCCTCATTGATACAATGTTGGGAAAAAAGAAAGTGAAAGGGAGGGCGGTTCAGGTACTGTTGGGGCATTTTAACTTTGCATGCAGAATAGTGAGAGTGGGTAGGACATTCTGCAAGAGACTTGGCTTGGCATTGTGTGGTTGGTTGCTACCTCACCATAGGCTTCGTTTGAAGGCGGGAGGGAAGGAGGATTTGTGGCTGTGGTGTTTTTTTCCTGGTGCAGTTCAATTATATTCCTCTGAAAGGTTTGGGACAGGTGGAAGAGTGGAATATCCAGATATATTCAGAAGCGGCAGGAAGCTCTGGATATGGTCTGTACTGGGGAGGACATTGGAGCGTGGAGCAATGACTGAAGGACTGGATGGGCAGATGGAGAAGCATAGCCTTCTTGGAGTTTTTTCCCTTGGTAATGTCACTGGTACTATGGGGAGAGAAAATTGATTAACAAAAATGTGCTCTTTAACATTGACACCATGGCAGTGGTGCAGATAGTCAACAGGTGATCTGCCAGAGATGTTCAGGCTTTGAAGTTGCTGAGAGTGTTTGTACTGGGGTGCTTGAGACACATTACATTCAGGGTAATACATGTGTCAGGTTTGGACAATGACATTGCAGATGCATTATCCCGTTCACAATGGAAGAGTTTCTGTGGACGTGCTTAAGCTGCAGATCAGGAGAAGACGCTGATTATGACAACTTGTGCCGGATAGGCATGTGAGGTTGCTACTGATGGTAGTCCGTTCCCTGGCACACTCAACCATTAGGGTGTACGGGCAAGCGTGAACGGAGTTTTTGGAGTCGGGCATGCAGGAGGGACATACAGGAGGATTGACACAGGACTGAGGCTGTAATCCCCTTTATTATGGACATAACTGAGAACGGTTTGCCCCGGGTTACCATTGCGGGTAACTTGGAAGGCATTGCGTTTGTCGGTAAGTTGCTGTAGGGTTATGCCCCATCTGTGGCTTAGTTGGGGATAAGAATCCTTGTGGGTTGGGCGAAAGAGTCATGTAATGGAGGTAGAAACTGTGGGCCACTGGTGTGGGACTAGTTGGCAGAGTGGCCATCACTCTGTGCAACAGTTTGCCATGATATCGGAGTTGTTTTCGTTCCTAATGCATTGAATGTTTTTGGGGGCTTTTCACATGTCTGAGTTGACGGGGGAAAGGCAAAACGGGCTTTGTGTAGGATGATGCGCAGATGAGGGATGATGGGTTTTAGATACATATCAGGAGGTCCAAGACAGCTCAAAGGGCGAAGGAGTCCAGGGTTCTCCTGAGGGCTTACCTCATTAGACATTTTTGCCCGATATAACGAGGCGTTAGGTGCAGAGGCACCGCTTCAGATTCTGATATGGAGGATTTGAGTCATTGGGGTGGTTCACCGGTTGCTGCTTTTCAGTTCCCATCAGTGCTGAGGAAAGCGTTACTTCGGGTAGTATTACTGGCAGCTGAATACAGAATGCAGTGGTTGGTCCGTGGCCCGGAAACACCATATTGGGAGATGGTCATCCAACTATTACATGTCATATGTGTGGAAGGCGGGTGGATGTCATCAGTGATGTCACTGACCATGTCATAAGTGATGTAATATGAGGTCATAAGCAGTGCATTGGGGCGGCGCATGTTATAGTTACCTCAGCTAACTAGAACAGCTGCATTTCTCTGGTTTTGTATGAGTGAAATGTTAGACTAACTAGAATGTCCCTCTAACCTTTGTTTTTTTCCGTGAATATCTAATGTTTTTTAAATGCTCATTTCTAACTATAACGTCCCTGAAAACGGCGTTTTTTTTCAGTGAATTTCTAAGGTTTTTTTAATGCTAATTTCTAACTATAACGTCTCTGAAACTTGTGTTTTTTTCAGTGAATTTCTAAGGTTTTTTTAACCAGCAGTCACGTTTGCAGAGTGGTGGAGAAAGGGTTCTGGGCATCCGACCAGCTCTCAGGAATTCTGTAGCGTAGGACTTACAGGAGGTACCAGGAGTGCTTCTTGGCCCCCAAGGTCCCTCTGGAGTAAAGTAGATTTCATCCCCCAACCATTAGTGCACCAGGAGGCGCGTTTGAAGAGTGGTGGACAAAGTGGGTGTGGCCTCCAAAGACCTATTAGCAATCCTGCTGTGTGGTACTTACTGGGGGTAATAGGAGGGGTATGTGGCCCCCAAGGATGTCCTTTGGGGCCAACTACTTCTCCTATTACCTCCAGTAAGTTCCACAAAGCAGGATTGCTGAGTTCTGATAGTAGCCCACGCCCTCTTTCTCCACTACTCTGCAAACGTGCCTTCTGGCGCGCTCTTGGTTGGGGGATAAAGTGCCCTTGCCTCTTGAGTGTCCCTGGGGGCCAACTAGCCCTCCTGTTATCTCCAAAAAGCCCACACAGCTGTATTACTGAGAGGTGGTCAGAGGCCACGCCCTCCTTTCTCCACCACTCTGCAAACACGCCTCCTGGCGCACTGTTGCTTGGGGGACTAAGTCCACTTTAGTCCTGAGGTCCTCAGGACAGAAGGCGACCTCATTCCCCCACCAGCAGGGTGCTAGGAGGCGAGTTTGCAGATTGCTGTAAAAAGGGGGCTGGCCTTCGACCACCTCTCAAAAATATCACTGAGTGGGGATTACTCGAGGTACATGGCCGGCTACCTGGACCCTAAGGACTTCATTCCCCAACTAAGAGTGCACCAGGAGGCGCGTTTGCAGAGTAGTGGAGAAAGGGGGTGGGGCCCCCGGCAAGTTGCCAGTTCCTATACATTTTTTTTTAATTTAGGAAAGGGGGCTGTGTGGCCCCCTTCCCTTGGTATTTTTTGTTCTTATGGACCCCATTCCCCCGGGACTTTGCAATTTCTTTAAATTTTTTTAAAGGAGGGGGGCTGTGCGCCCCCCCACCGGGCTATTTTCGGACCCAGGGACCCCATCCCCCGGGGTTTGGCCTCTCGTTGGGGACTGCGGGGTGAGCCTCAAGGCCCCTGCGGTCCCTGCCGGCTCCCTGCGAGAGCCGGCATTGCTTTTGGGCAGAGGGACCTGCTAACATGCAGCTCCCTCTGCCCAAAAGCAATTGCTTGCTATGGCATGGCGGGCGTACTGCTCCCGCCATGCCATAGCAAACTGCAATGTCCCGGGGGCGGGCACCCCGGGACATTGCTGGAGCCGGCCCTGGGGGTGGTGGTCCCCAGGGCCATGGAGGGCTTCTGGAGGGGGGCCGCGTGGCCCCCCATCCATCTTCTTTGTATCCCCGGGGAGGTGGGGTTACCTGGGGTAAGGTGTACGTAACAGACCCCCGCATTTAATTAATTTGCGCCCTGGGGAGGTGGTGTTCCCCCAGTCAGTGTGGGGGGCTTGAGCCCCCCACAGTTTATTTCTTAAGCTAGCCCCGGGGAGGTGGTGTTCCCCGGGGCTCTGGGGGGGGCCGCATGGCCCCCACTTTAATGATTATAGCCCCAAGGAGGGAGTGGTCCCTGGGGCAGCATGAGGGGGTAGGAGGCCCCCACGCCTTTTTTAAAAAATACAGCCCCGGGGAGGTGGCAGTCCCTGGTCCTGGGGGACCCCGAATTAAATGAATATAGCCCCATGGAGGTGGCGGTCCCTGGGGGCAGGAGCCCCGCCACACATTTAAAAATAAAAAAGAAGCCCCAGGGGGCGCCGGTCCCCGGGGCTGTGGGGGGCCCACATGGGGTCCAGCATATATTTAGATCATTGCCCCCAGGACCTGGGCCACACAGGGGCTTAAAGGAAACGAAGCGCAGGAGCCCGCTCTTCGTTTTTTACAACGTTTTCAGTGGGATTCGCAGAGCCTACGGGACTACCGCTGAAAATGTAAAAAATAAAATGCTTTTTTTGGCCCTGGGCGTCCTTGTGGGACACCCTGAGCAGGCCTAGGGGGTCAGGGTGTTTCTACCCTGCCCCCTTTTCTTGTTTTGAATTCTTTTTTTTTTTAAACCTTTTTTCTAGTTTCTTGGTTCAACCGAGTCACAAAATGGCTGCCAACACTTCCTGGTTTGAAGTGTTGGCAGCCAATCACATCACAGGCTCAAGATCGGGAGGGTCCGTGGATCCTCCATGGCCATATTTGTATATCTGAGAAATGTTAACATTTCTCAGGAACTACTGAATGGATTTACACCATTTAACAAAAAGAGTGCTTTCTGGACCAAGAGTGAACTTTTTGCCAAATTTGGTGTAATTATGTTCAGCGATTCGGGCTGAAGCCATGTCTAAAGTTTCCTATGGAAATTAACATGGAGAAAACGTGTTTTGGGACCCCCCCCTTTTTCTCGGACCCCGCTTGACGAATAACCGCAAAACTTTCAACACGAGCTGACCTGACTGCCCAATTGGTTTTGAAAATTTCACGAAGAGTCGTCAAACGGCGCCAAAGATATTGGCAAAAGAACAAAACGTGTTTTGAAAAGAAACAAGGTCTTAACTATAACTAGCTACTTGCGACCACCAGTAGGATATGGATATATATATATGATGGCGGGCACTATGCCTGAACAGATTTGGAGTGAACTTTTGCAATAAATCATGGCACTGCAAAACTACAGCATTGGAGTTGTCTGAATTCTTCTTGGAGGCATTAAAGAGGTCCGTGCCTGGTGGTCCTGTTGAGAGATTGTCAGGCCAGGATTTGAAGTGGGATGTCGGGGATGGACGGACACATGGACGGACACACACATGGACACATGGACGGACACACACACGGACACACGCGCACACACACACACACACACACCCCATACTTAGGGCACCAGGTAGGAAGTGGCCAGGTGGCGCCCCTACTGCATGAGATCGACACCATTCTGGCTTGGGAGCCCCCCAAGATCCAGACAGAGGTGAGAGGCTTTTTAGGTCCCATGGGTTACTATAAAAGATTTGTCAAGGGCTATGGCACTCTGTTGCTCCCTTGACTGAGCTGACTTCCAGGAAGCAGCACAGGAAGGTGATCTGGACTGATGCCTACCAGACACCTTTTGATGCTCTGAAGGAAGCCATTTACACGGCACCCGTGCTAAAAGCACCAGACTTCGCCAAGGAATTTGCAGTGCAGACTGACGCCTGTAGTCTTCCTTAGCAGGAGACTACTCCCCAGGGAACAGAGGTGGAATGCCATAGAGCGAGAAGCTTTTGCTTTCGTCTGGGCACTAAAGAAGCTAAGACCCTAATTGTTTGAGACTCACTTTCGAGTTCAGACAGACAACAGGTCCCTCAGATGGTTGATGCAAAGGAGGGGTGAGAACCCAAAACTGTTGAGGTGGTCCATCTTCCTACAGGTAATGGACTTCACGGTGGAACACCGCCCTGCCACAGAACACACCAGTGCTGATGGTCTGTCCATGTTCTTCAGCCTTAGTAAAGAGAACTCCCAGGTGCTTGGGTAGTTCTCCCTACTTTCAGCTGGAGTGCGTTAGACCTGATATGTTTTGGTGTGTTTCCCCTGTCTTATTGCTTTCTGGCCTCATGTTTTTAATGGTATGCCGGACTTCGTTTTGCTGGTTTAATGCCTCTGCACACCATCTCACTGCTGTTCAGTGTTAAAATGCAAGTGCTCCTACTGTAAATTGTGTTTATGGATTGGTGTTTCTATGTTTGGCTTATTTCATTTACTACTAAGTATAGTGCACTATATGTGCCCAGGGCCAGTAAATCAAATGCTGCTGGTGGGTCTGCAGCACTGATTGTGCCACCCACACAAGCAGCATTTCAAAAAGGTGCCTCAGACCTGCCACCGCAGTGCCTGCGTGCAGTTATTGCTGTCATATCGACCTGGCAAGTGCTACCACTTGCCAGGCCCTAACCTTTCCTTTCCTTACATGTAATGCATCCCTTATGTAGGCCCAAGCTACCCCCATGGACAGGGTGCAGCGTATGTGAAAGGTAGGACATGTCCTGGTGTGTGTAACATGCCCTGATAGTGAAATACTGCCAATTTCTTTTTTCAATATTGATAGGCTATCTGTCCCATAGGCTAACATGGGAGTTGCTTTGTGCCATATTACAACCCTAACTTTCCTATAGGACAAGATAGGGAAATAGAGTTTAGTATGCCTGAACTCAGGATTTAAAAATACATCTTTTAGTAAAGATGATTTTTAAATTATGTGTATACCACTTTTAGTAAGTGGGTACTTTCTTGCCTAACCATTCTGTTTGGCTGTCTACAGCAAATGGTACAAAAGGGGGTGGGGATGGACGGAGCATCAGAACCAAGCAAACACTCACACCCAGTCAACAGATCTGGGTTTGATCCATCAACGTTCTTTAGCCCACTCTGCCACCCCAGTTCAGACATGGCCATATGCAAATCAGTCTGACCCTGTGCCTCATGGGAACAGTCCAGCCCGAACTGCCAAGCCATGCCTTCCCTGGACCAGAAACAAGCTTCCTAGGACCGGTTTCTGGCATTTCAGCCGTCTTCAGCCAGGCTTGCTTGAATCCAGTGGCAAAGTGAGCAAGGGACTCACGTCTGAGCATACCCTGCCAACTTATGGAGAACAAAGCGGTACAATAGGGGGTGGTGATGGACGGAGCATCAGAACCAATCAAACACTCACACCCAGTCAACAGATCTGGGTTTGATCCATCACCGTTCTTTAGCCCACTCTGCCACCCCAGTTCAGACATGGCCATATGCAAATCAGTCTGACCCTGTGCCTCATGGGAACAGTCCAGCCCGAACTGCCAAGTCATGCCTTCCGTGGACCGGAAACAAGCTTCCTAGGACCGGTTTCTGGCATTTCAGCCGTCTTCAGCCAGGCTTGCTTGAATCCAGTGGCAAAGTGAGCAAGGGACTCACGTCTGAGCATACCCTGCCAACTTATGGCGAACAAAGCGGTACAAAAGGGGGTGGTGATGGACAGGAGACTACTCCCCAGGGAACAGAGGTGGAATGCCATAGAGCGAGAAGCTTTTGCTTTCGTCTGGGCACTAAAGAAGCTAAGACCCTAATTGTTTGAGACTCACTTTCGAGTTCAGACAGACAACAGGTCCCTCAGATGGTTGATGCAAAGGAGGGGTGAGAACCCAAATCTGTTGAGGTGGTCCATCTTCCTACAGGGAATGGACTTCACGGTGGAACACCGCCCTGGCACAGAACACACCAGTGCTGATGGTCTGTCCATGTTCTTCAGCCTTAGTAAAGAGAACTCCCAGGTGCTTGGGTAGTTCTCCCTACTTACACTCAAGCTATCCTGGCTGAAGAGGGGTGAAACCCCGAAACCGGTCCTAGGATGCTTGTTTCCAGTCCAGGGAGGACCTGGCTTGGCAGTTCGGGCTGGACTGTTCCCATGAGGCACAGGGTCAAGACTGATTTGCATATGGCTGGGTTCAAACTGGAAAGGCATGGTGAGCAAAAAAAGATGGATTTAGGCCCAGATCTCTGTACTGGGGTGAATGTATGACATTGTTCTGCATTTTGTCCATCAACTGCTGTTTTTGCATTTGTCACCCGAGTGGGAAGGGTATGCCCAGACGTGGGTCCCATGCTCTCCATGCCAGTGGAATCAAGCTATCCTGGCTGAAGAGGGGTGAAACCCTGAAACCGGTCCTAGGATGCTTGTTTCCAGTCCAGGGAGGACCTGGCTTGGCAGTTCGGGCTGGACTGTTCCTATGAGGCACAGGGTCAAGACTGATTTGCATATGGCTGGGTTCAAACTGGAACGGCATGGTGAGCAAAAAAACGATGGATTTAGGCCCAGATCTCTGTACTGGGGTGGCTGTATGACATTGTTCTGCATTCTGTCCATCAACTGTTGTTTTTGCACATACCTGGTCAGTTAAACATTAAATTTACGGAGACGTTTGAAATTGATAAAGCGCATAGGATTCCATCCCATCGCAATCCTCGTTACACTAAACCAAGACAAATGATTTTTAAAGTTCTACGTCACCATCACATGGTTTTGAAAGCAGCACGAGAAATACCATCCTTAATGGTTAATGGCAATAAAATCTTCATTCACCAAGACTTTGCTAAGGAGACTGTCAAGATTCGCACAGAATTCTCGGACCTTCGTCCTCAATTGATAAGTCTTGGTTTAAAATATGGCCAATTTGACCCTGCCACAATGCGAATCTGAAAAGTTAACTTTTCAAAGTCCTTTCAGTGTCCGGAAGATTTAAAATTATTCCCGGAACAACATTCACAGCATTCTATGGATACGCATGATTCTAACACTTGAATATTGTGACAATTTATACCTCCGACTAATTTTATTGTTCTCTTCGTGCTGGGCTCCAATGGGTCGGTCATGCTTGTAAAGTGCGTGTGCGTTTCAGATCTCTTATTAATGTTTATTTGTGACTGTCTTTTTTATGTTTGTTTGTTTTTACCTACTTTTTCCTTTTCGCCTGTTCTGGAGCTACTATTTTTCATATTCTTTCCTTACTTCTTCCTTTACTCCTCTTGACCTTTTTTCTCGTTCTCTTCTATTATGGCTAATGTACATAATATTAAAGTTATCTCATTAAATGTTAAAGGTTTACGTCATCCAGTTAAGCGTACAACAATTTTAGATTATTTAGGTAGTTGCAAAGCAGATATTTGTTTTACAAGAAACCCATATTGATGACAAAATCTTAGATTATATTAAAAAATGTGGGTAGATAATATTGGGGCCTATGCATCAACAATGCCATTTGCGATTCCTTATTAGCGAAAAATAAGGAATCGCTAATAAGGAATAGCAAAAGGCTATGCATGTAGGCATCGCTATTCAAATAGCGATTCCTTAATATTCCTTATTACCGAATCGGTAATACCGAATCGGTAATAAGGAATACCTACCCATTCATTCCTATGGGCTTGGAGGCCCATAGGAATGAATGTAAAGCCAGTCTGTATTAGCGATTCGGTATTACCGAATCGCTAATAGCGGGAGCACTTTCAAGGGTGCCAGGGTGTCAAAAGGACACCCTGTTGCACCCCTGAAAATGATATGTGCACATATGTTGCACACACACATGCTCTAAGGGCATGTGTGTGCGCAACATGAAACTTTGAAAAATGCACAAAAGTGCATTTTTCAAAGTTTTTGCAAATTACCATGCAGTTCATCTTCATGGTAATTTGCTCCCCCTATTAGCGAAATCGCTAATTTTTTAACTTTGATGCATTGCATTTAAGGAATCTCACTTTGGGATTCCTTAAATGCAATCGCTATTTAAGGAATCGGTATTTAAGGAATCCCTATTTAAAGAATCGCTATTTAAGGATTCCTTAAATAGCGATTTCTGCTTTTGGGTTGATGCATTGGGATTGGGTATTTTTTACTTAATACCGGGAGCTATTACCGAATCGGTATTTTACCGACTGGATTTTGGGTTGATGCATGAGGCTGATTGTTTCTTATCCTGCAATTGGCAAAAAAATTGGTGTGGCTATTTTTTTTGCCAAAAAATTACTTTGCCAAATTTTGAGTAAATCTTCAGATACTGACGGGAGATATGTCATAGTTAAAATTAAAGTTCATGATTCAGCCAGATTTTGACTAAATGTTTATGGTCCTACTGCGGATGATCCTGCTTTTTGGTCTAATCTTACAACTGAAGTTCTAAAGTTGGGTAAAGTTCTTCTAATTGTTGGAGGTGATTTTAATGTTATATCTGATCCTTTATTAGATAGATTATCTCTTACTAAATTTCGTCATCCTAAGGTTTTTTATGCTTTCAAATCATTTATTCAAACCACAAAACTAGTTGATATTTGGCAACTACACTTTCCTATAGAAAAAGGTTTTACATTCTTTTCTAACCCACACAATTCTCATTCTAGACTGGACTATTTACTAGTCTCCAAGCAGTTAATTGATTCCGTGATTACTCGTATGATTGGTAGGATTGACATTTCGGATCATGCTTTAGTTTCTTTTGTTATGAATTTAAATTCAACTTTTACAAAGCAATCTAGCTGGCGAATGATTACTGGCATTGATCTTAATGAAAATAATAAACCTAAGCTCTTAAATGCCATTCAAGAATATTTCCATCTTAACCCTGAAGGTTCTACTTCTATGGTTAACAGATGGGATGCTTTTAAAGCTTATATTAGGGATGTAACTATTTGTCTTATGTCCCACGAAAATAAAACATTTAATGCAAATATTAAAAATTTAGAAAAGCAAATTGCAAAATTTGAGAGACTTTTTATTACGTCAAATGATCCTCAATATAGAGTTAAATTACAAAAACTTCGATATGAATTTAACTCACTCCTTAGCAAAAGACCTGGCATTAAGATTTCGAATTTTAAAGCCAAATTTCGTTTTAATGCCAACAGATCTGGAAGACTTTTAGCTAATTATTTACATTTAAAAAAAAGATAAAACTCAAATAAATTCACTTCATGGCCCTAATGGTAAAATTGCTTTCTCCCACAATGATATCGTTAATGAATTTTTGGATTTTTACTCTGCTCTCTATAACAAACCCAATTTTAATGATGCCTCCTTAATTGATTATTTTCTAACTAATTGTGGATTACCCAAGATTTCACAATCAGATAAAATTGGGCTTGACTCACCCATTACTCAAGATGAAATTCTATCAGCCATAAAATCTCTTTAAAAAACATAAGTCCCCTGGTCTCGATGGTACTCCTGCTGAATTTTACAAAGAATTTCAATTACAGCTCATTCCTTTTTTATTTCAACTTTTTACCTTTTTTGGTTCTACAGGAAGTATTTCAGGTTCTTTTACTGAGGCTTTAATTATTGTACTTCCCAAACCTGATAAGGATCCCACACTTGTGTCAAATTATCGTCCTATCTCTCTAATTAATCAAGATTGTAAATGATATGCTAAAATACCTGCTTCTAGATTATCCCCTGTGTTAGATTCTATTATTCATCCAGATCAATCTGGTTTTATGAAGAATAGATATTCTGCTAACAATATAAGAACTTTGCTATATGTTATTGAACAAGGTTCCACCTTAACTCTACCATCAGGAATTCTCGTATTAGATGCCGAGAAAGCTTTTGATAAAATTCACTGGCAATTTTTATTCCATACATTATTATCATTTAATTTTGGTGACTCATTTATCCGCATGATTTCTGCTTTGTATTCTGCTCCTATAGCTCGTTTATTTATCAATGGCCAAGTTTCACACCAATTCTCTCTTTTTAGAGGTACAAGACAAGGTTATCCTCTTTCCCCGCTTTTGTTTCTTATAGGTATTGAACCTTTGCTTACTTCCATAAGAAAATGTGATAATATTAAAGGAATCAATACTAAGGACGTTATTATTAAAACTTTAGCTTATGCTGATGATGTACTTTAATTTATTAGTGACCCTATAACCTCATTCTCTTCCCTATTAGACATTATTTCAACGTATTCCACAGTTTCTGGATATAAATTAAATACTAATAAAACTGAATTTTTTCCTTTAAATATTTATTGTACTCCTGATATGCTACCTATGAATGAAATTATTTGGCAGAAGGATAAATTGAAATATCTGGGTATTCTGTTCTCTTCATCCATAAAATCAACAATAACGCTGAACTGTGATTTTACCTTAAATTATATTGAAGATAAAACATCCAAATGGTCTTCACTTCACCTTTCATGGTAGGGAAGAATGGATTCTATTAAAATGACTATTGCTCCTAATTTTTTTTATACCCTTGCCATGATTCCTACACAATTTTCATTGAAATTTTACAAGGATGTTGACAAACTTCTCTCCAAATTTCTTTGGAATAACAAGTCACCTCGTATTAGTTATAAAAAATTAAAAATGCCTAAATGTAATGCTGGTTTTGGATTACATGACTTTTTTTATTACCATAAAGCTTTTATTTTAAAACAAAAGTACCATATGGTTTAACCATTCCTTTTTAAATAATCCACCTACTTGATTTCTTATCGGAAAATCAATAGTAAAACCCTTTCCATTACCCACTTTGTTAACCATGTCTAATAAATCACCATTTTTTCATAAATCTGTTATTCTTAAATCCACTAAAATGATTTTTAATGATTTAGGGCCATATGTAGATAATTTCTATTTACCGATTCATAAAAACCGAATTTTACCGATTCGGTATTTATGAATCGGTAAATAGAATGTAGGTAAACATTCGGTAATTATTACCGAATCGGTAATATTCGGTATTACTGATTCGGTATGTACCGAATCGGTAATAATGCATCCCTTCCAATTCATTCCTATGGGCCTGGAGGCCCATAGGAATGAATGGGAAGCCATTCACTATTACCGATTCGGTAAATACCGAATCGGTAATAGGGGGAGCATATTCATGGGTGGCAGGGTGTCACATTGACACCCTGTTGCACCCCTGAATCGTGCATGTGTGCACATGTGGCGCACATACATGCCCTAAGGGCATGTATGTCTGCCACATGGCACTTTTCAAAAAGCACAAAATTGCTTTTTAAAAGGTATTCGTTATTTACCATCAACTTGTAGTTGGTGGTAAATAACGAATCCAGATACCAAAAATGCACTCACTTGAGTGCCCCCTACATAGGATTTCAGGATTCGGTAATTTACTGAATCGGTATTTTACCGATTTCCTAAAATTCCGATTCGGTAAATTACCGAATCCTGAAATCCAGCCACCTACATCTCAATTGCCTAAATACTGTTCGGTAACAGGATATTTACCGATTTTCGGCCGTTACCGACTGGTATTTAGATACCTACATATGGCCCTTAGATCCAATTTTTCAATATCCCATGTTTAATACAGAAGACATGTCATTATGGCATAGCACAATCATTAAATTAAATAGAAATATCAGTTTTTGGTATTCATGGATTAATGCTGGTATTTTTTATCTTTAAGATGTCTATTGTAACAATGCTTTCATATCATTTCAGGCTTTGCAAACAAAATTTCGTTTACCTCAGTCTGACCTTAACAATTATGAATATGTGTGTAATTTGATTTTAGATTCATTTCCTCATGTCATTCCTTCTAATGTTAAAGCTGATTTATCAATTTAAATTCAAACTGTTTTCACTTCATCTCATGGTGTTTCTATTTTATATAAAAAATTATCTAATTCTCTAGGAACCAATATTAATATGATTTCGGTATTTTGGAATAATGAACTTTCAATCTCCTTATCTATTGATGCGTGGAAAGATATTTGGCTTAGCAGTATTTCTGGTTGGTTACCTGTATCGCTATATCAAACTAACTCTTATATTTTATTCAACTGTTTATGGACTCCATTAGTTTATTTCAAGCTAAACTTCTTCAATCTTCAACTTGTTGGCACTGTAAATTACAGCCTGGTACATTACAACATAGGCTTTTTGATTGTCTTTTAGTTTTTAAATTTTGGTCTGAAGTTTGGGATATTATAAAAAATAAATTAATTATTCATGATGATGTTTCATTCAAAATGTTAATATGCAAATCTGCTGTTCTTTCGCAAAATTTAAATGACTTAGAAAGTAAACTATTTAATTTTCTATTATCAGCTGCTTTAAAATCCATTACATTCTGTTGGAAAGATGTTTCGCTATTATCAGTTCATACTTGGTGGTCATGGGTTATTTTTACAGTTATCCTTGACTGGTATTAATCATAATTCTAATTCTTATCACCCTTTTTGGAAACCTGCTGATTTATATTTATCTTCTTAATTATATATTTACATCTTTTTTTTGTATTTTTTGTATTGCTATTATAATAGACCAATATTCACACTATAGTAGCTGTAATTATATTTAATGCAATAGTTTTTTAGCTGTTCCCCTTTTTATTTTTCATTCAATATTTGTACTGTTGTTACCTACTGTAATTCATTTGAAGTTTTTGCATCTCTATATTGTGATTGGGTATTTTCGCTTAATAATATTTTTTTTGTATTGTCTTTATTGCTTTATATGAAAACTCAATAAAATATTTTGAACTCAAAAAAAAAAAAAAAGAATGTCAAAGCTAATATGGCCTCTTTTCAGGCACCAAGGAGTGTAATCAATTTGGCATGCCATAGCACTCTGCTATACTTTCAGTTCGTTTGAGTTTGTCTTTATGTCTTTAGCAAAGATATAGGTTCATCTGTGATGTAGACCTCCAGTGTATTGACCTATATATAGTATATATGTTAATATACAATAATATGAGTATGAGGCCGTAACTTAAATTGAGAGTTGAAAAATATTGTTTGAGAAGTACGTTGTTTTAATGCTCATATATATTATTGAAAAAGTTTATTTTACAGCGATTGTTATAATACATATGACTCATATTAGATGAACACATAATAAACACATATTAGAATATACTACACAGGTGCGTGAGACCACTGGCTGTGGAGGGGCAATTTGGGTAAGGATTCTCATTATAAGCAGCAAGAACTTCTCTGGGAAGATCCGTCACTTTTCTAACATCTACAATATTCCTCTGAGCACAGCAAAAACTGGGGGGGGGGGATATTGTCCCTCTGCAGAGGTCAAGACTATAAACATGTTTCTGTGACCCCAATTAAAGGGTCTACATGACAACCGGAGTGCCATATGCACGCCAGATTTTCAGTTTAAAGACGGACTATGCAAACTATCCCCATTTATATTAAGTCAATGCAAATTAATTTTGTGGATATCCTGAAAACCTTGCCCTTATATGCCCTTCTTGGAGCTATGTTGGACAGCACTACGCTTGAGGGTGTGAGCTATTTGGGCCTTGCCCTGAAATGTGCCCAAACTAACGTATGATAGTGGGAGTCATGCTGGATGCTTTCCCACCTTTTAATAGAGCGTGGTAAGGTGTTCTTGGCTTCTGGTAATCAACTAGAAGATTGTACATGTCCACGGGATAGCATGTGATCCATGAATGGTTCACTACACAGAGACTCTTAGTCCTTATGTGATTATTAATATGAAGTTTGGGATTTTTTTTCTTAGAAATTGCAAGTAATATGATACAAAGGGGCCCCCTCGACAAGAAAAGTGTGTGTCTTTTGCCGATGCGATTGCTCACTTATCATCATGGGGGAGGGGGGGGGGCTACTTAATGCTCTCATCTTGGTTCTTGGTCACTTCCTTGTGTGTTTTTAGTTGGCCGGTATATACACGCTTGAATGTCAGACAGATGTGATATTTTAATACTCTTTTTCAAGACTGTCGCTCAATTATTCGGAATATTTTGTATTATTGATAATGGAACTGACACCTGTTGCCAGGCTCGTTGATGCACACACTCTGGCATTAGGTTGAATATTTGCATCGTCTGTTATTATGGAGCATTCAACCGACACCACATACCTCAAAAAGCCTCACCTCCTGCCTTTGCCCATGGAATTACATCAATTACGTTTCTGCCTGGAATTGTTTCAGTGGAGGGAACGGTATTCACGGTATTAGAACCAGAGGATAGGTTTCCACTGCATGTCTGACCATTAAACACTATCCTTTGTAACAGCTCTGCAGTAGGGGGCGCCCCCCTCCGGCACCTAACCTGCGTTGCCGTTTGTTTTATCACTGACCCTGCTGAAGCTGAATGAGCGCGCATCCTTACACCACCGACAAAGCAACAAAGAAGACTTTGCTACATATCTGAGCAGCCAGACGAGAGAGGGCTCCTCAGCGTTTAAACACTGGCAGCGTTGGCACAACCAGAGCTACAATTAAGAATTAAGCTGGTCGGGGACTCTGCAGTCCCTTACATTTTTAGGAGTTGGCTGTGTAGTGAGGTTTGCTTTTCAAGAGTTTAATGGGATGGTGATGCCATACCTCGCCTCATGTGCCAACCTGCCTTCTAGATCTATGATGCCCGCTTTCCATGTCCTCCCTGTCCTGACCATAACAGTAAGTTCCATTCCCATCGGTGCACGGACAGAATATCGAGTTTTTAATTTCAACCTACCATAATATCGAGTTTTGAATATCGTAGGTCAAGAATATCGACTGCAAGAATATCGTGGTACAGAATATCGACAGTAAGGTAAGAAATATTGCTTTTTTTAATATCTAAGACAGTAATATCGTTGTTAATAATATCGATGTTTATGTTAGTGTTCTGTATTTTTGAATGTGTGTTAAAAGTATGTGATGTAATTTTTTGGTATAAGTCTAGTTTTTTTATGTATGAGTTACATTTTTAGCAGTAAATACTTTTATGTATGTTTATTAGTATTTATAATTAATTTATTATTAATTAATTTAAAAATTGGCTATTAATTTTTATTAATTAATTCATTGATAATTATATTAATTGTGTTTTTTAGGAGTGGGTTGTGGGTTCATAGGGGAATAGGGTGGAAGTAATTTAATTATAATAAAGTAATTATTAATATTTATTAGTATCTATAATTAATGTATCAATTATTACTTGGTTATTTAATTTTAGTAATTATTTGATTGATAAGTATGTTAATTTTAACCCTCTGCTATCCAACACTTTCCCTACTGTTGCACTCACTGGAATGGGATTAGTAATTTTTACTAGTACCCTATCCAACACTTTCCTTACTGTTGCACTCTGTGGAGTGGGAATAGTAATTTTTACCCCAACGCTATCCAACTCTTTCCCTACTCTTGCATTCTCTGGAGTGGGAATAGTAATTTGTACATCTCCGCTATCCAATACTTTCCCTACTGTTGAACTCACTGGAATGAGAATAGTAATTTTTACCCCTGCGCTATCCAACACTTCCCTACTGTTGCGCTCACTGGCGTGGGAATAGTAATTTTTACCCCTTCGCTATCCAACACTTTCCCTACTGTTGCACTCTCTGGAGTGGGAATAGTAATTGTTACCCCTACTCTATCCTACACTTTCCTAACTGTTGCACTCTCTGGAGTGTGAATGGTAATTTGCACCCCTACGCTATCTAACACTTTCCCTGCTGTTGCACTCTCTGAAGTGGGAATAGTAATTTGTACATCTCCGCTATCCAATACTTTCACTACAGTTGCACTCACTGGAGTGGGAATAGTAATTTTTACCCCTCCGCTATCCAAAACTTTCCCTACTGTTGCACTCACTGGAGCGGGAATAGTAATTTTTACCCCTACACTATCCAACACTTTTCTAACTGTTGCACTCTCTGGAGTGGGAATAGTAATTTTTACCCTTACGCTATCCAACAATTTCCCTACAGTAGCACTCTCTGGAGTGGGAATAGTAATTGTATCCCCTCCGCTATCCAATATTTTCTCTTCTGTTTTAGTTAATGTAGTGTAAAATGTATTTTAAAATATTAAAAATATTGGAATATTTTAATTTGTTATATATATTTTTTATTTATATTATTGGTGTGTGTGTGTATATATATATATATTTATAATTGTAATGTTATTAGAATAATTATTTATAAATATTAAATATATATTTATTTTATACATATATCTGTTTAATTGATTTTTACATGATATGTATTACTTATCATTTTAAACTTTTTGTAATAATTGTAACTATTTTTGTTAATTATATGTATTATTAACATTATTTTGCATTATTTTTTATACATTAAAAAAAAGCCCTATATTTTTAACAGCAATTTTTTTTATCGATATTTTTGTACTTACCATTATATAGATAGGACTTCGATATCCTGGACATCGATATTCTTGGGTCAATGTTTTTGTAGCTCGATATTCTGACTGTCGATATTCTGTCAGTGATCCGAAGTGTGAGTCCTCCCTCCATACTACGAGATAAAAACACACCTATGCCTAAAGCTTGTATTATATTGGACCAATATATGACAATGTACTAAAAAACATGTAAGGCTGTGTGTGCTTTTAGAATTCTTTTTTGTATTTTAAGTGATGGCATCGTAATATGCCAGGATAGAGGAAAATGGGCTGTGACTTTGCTCTGCATTCAGTACAATCATGCATCTTCTCGCATTTCTGGGGTCAGATATTCAATGGGAGCAGCGTCCAGGACTCCGGTTTCTACTGGTGTGTTCAATACAGGTGTTTTAGCAGAGCAATAAGATCCGGGCCTGGAGAAGCAGGTCGGAGCTGTACTGTGGTGCTGCTACGCCTGTGCCATCTTAGGCAAAAGTAATGTTATTTTTTTTTTATCCAGGCACATTTAACTAAATGGTCATAACTAGTGACTTTTTGTTAGTTTAGATAAACCCATCTCGCTCCTACTTTTTTGAGCTAAAGTCATTGCGGAAGCCATCAATACCAACTCTCAGACCTCCTATAACTCAATCATCTGCAATAACCACAGCACGGAGACAGCCCTCATTGCGGCCGCCAATGACATCAGAAACATCCTCTACCGAGAAGAAACGGCCGCACTCATCCTTCTTGACCTCTACGCAGTTTTTGATGCGGCCTCCCACAAGTCACTCATTAGGGAGCTTCAGCACGTGGGTCTCTGCAGGCCGGCCCTCAATGGATATCCCCCTTCCTCATGGAAAGAACTCAATAAGTTAGACTGCTACCTACACCTCAAAACCAAAGAAATACATCTGCGCAGTCCCACAAGGATCGTTGCTTAGCCCAAGACTCTTCAAAGTCTACATGACGCCCCTCGCGGACATCCTTAGAGCCCAAGGCATCAATATAGTATCCTATGATGACAACACACAGCTCTTCCTCTTCCTTACCAACTCAAGCATCACAGACAAAGCAAACTTTGCCAACTGCATGAGCAACGTTGTTGCCTGGATGAAAAACAACTGCCTCCAGCTCAACGCAGACAAAACCGAAGTCCTTATCTTTGGCAACAACCACTCCCCTTGGGACACCTCTTTGTGGCCCTCCAAACTCGGCCTCTCCACCCACCCCTGCAGACGATGCCAAGAACATCGGGCTCATCCTGGACACCAACCTCTCCATGAGCTGACAGATCAACGCGGTCTCCTCACCATGCTTCCACATCCTCCGAATGCTATGCAAGATTTTTAAGTGGATCACACTGAACACCAGATGAATGGTCACCCAGGCTGTTATCAGAAGACTTGATTACAAAACACCTCTACATCAGAATTCCAGCCTATGTCCTATGTCGACTCCAAGCCACCCAGAACGCTGCAGCCAGACTCATCCTGATCATCCTGTGAAAAAACGAAATCTCCACACCTCAACAATCGCCACTGGCTCCCAGTCCAGGAAAGATGCAGGTTCAAGCAAATCACCCATGCCTACAAAGCTTTCTGCAGCACCGGTCTAGCTTACCTCAACCACTGCCTCAAATTCTACTAACCCACCAGACCCCCCCCCCACGCCCTACTCAGCACCTGGATAACCTCTACAACTTCACATAACATAACAAAAGGAAGAGACTGAAACTTTCTTTTTATATTTCTGACTGTAACCTATGCATCTCAGATTTAACGCTGGATGCACAGCTTTAGAGGCGTGGCAGTAGAGTGAGACTCTTATCTGACATCAGCATTGTTAATGTGAAAGAACTATGACAGCAATTCGAGTTTATCAGATCTCAATAAAAAGAAAAGAATGCATCACAAGAAAATTCAATCTCTCATTAGAAAGACTGAAACTTCTTACCTTAGGGTAAAAGATTTGTGCCAGTGGGACTTAGAGCCAAGCTACAGCTTCTTTTAACGAATGTGTTATCCCTTGGGGGAAATGGTTAATGGAATACTGAAGAGTGGAACTGCCTTTACCAGTAGGAATTGTGTTTGGTGTCCTTGAAGACCCATTGATTTATTAAACAAGGTAACAAGTATATGAATAATCAGTGTTATGACTACAAACCAATGTGCAACAGAAGATCTGGGACTGACCACACGATCTGCCAGGATTACCTGGTCTTCGAAATAACAGATTTTAAGGCGCTTCATCCAATACAGGCTTCAATATCCCAGAAGCATTTTTCAAGTATTAGGATGCCACTTTTATTTGTTAATTTAGAATAAAGCACACAGGTCTATTTGTATGAAGCTACCACAGGATTTAGGGTGGCTATATGGCTTGTATAAATATATTAAATCCATTTCGCAATTCGGTATCATGTTACAGAATCGCTAAATAGGTTTAGGAAATCAAAAGGAATCGCTATTTGGAAGTCTTGTGTCAGGGCGTCCGCTCCAAGCAGCAGTTCCTTATGATATGTATTAACGTTTTGAGACCAAATTCTGGTTGCAAAACAGTAATACTGTACCGCCTCCTCAAAGGAGGTGGTAAGCCAATCGCAAATGGCTTGGGGTCCCCAAAGGACACCTTTCTCTTTGAGAATGTTAAAAGAAATATTTGAGAGTAGGTAGTTTTTCCACAGACCACTGACTACTCTTGAAAAATGAGAGTTACACTTTTTATTAAATGCATGGTGATATCCTTTAAGGAAAACGGATGGCATTAGAAAAAAAAAAGATTGCTTTATTTAAAACCAATCACAGACACGATGGTCTGCTGACCTCAGCAGGCCACTGTCATTATGATGGCTATCATTCCTAATGGGTCGCAAGCTGCAACCTACCTCATTAATATTCATGAGGTATGTCGATTTGAAAAATGCACTAGGAATCATTAATTTCAAAATAAACGTTTTTCACATTTGGAATAGTGATTTCCTAATTGCGATTCAGAAAAAATCTTAATTTGGAAATTGCTGTTCCCAGTGTTAACACACCTGACCCATGATTCTGAGTAATGTTGAGTACTGAGTGAAGTGGATAATGAAAAGGATAGAAGACAGAAGGGGGTTTTCTCCTTCAAAGATAAAATGGGGTGGGGGTGAATGACAAGATAAGTAGACGCACTTTAACTTTTTGGAAACCTGGGAACACAGAGTCCAAAGGCTTGGAACAGACTATGACCAATCAACAACAGGACTGCTGCATGTCCAGAAGAGAACTGAAAATCCTGCAAGATTCATACGTTACTCGTGTTTAAATTAGGTGCCAAGGTGTCATGTTTGTATGTTTTATGGAGAAATTGTGTCACATGTCTACTTTTGCCCATTGTCTCCTCTTTTGCATCTATGTAGGAGTTGTGTCAATGGCCAGGCCTAAACGCCACAGTTCTCCACCCTCTAGCTACCACGACTACAGCAGCCTGAGCAGTCTTGCAAAGGCTCTTCTCACCGGATGCAAAAGCAAGCTGTACCAGAGGGATGCCTAGAATCACCCAAAGACCTTCCATTCTGCAAGGGTTTGGCTACGGGGGAACTAAACTGTAAAAAGTGACGAAGATAACTGCGCCTCTCTAAACTGGGCAATCTCCCATTCACATCTTTCTAACACGTTCTAACGACAGGAAAGTCCGTTAGGTAGCCATTGCGTAATTTAGAATGGTACGAAACACGAGTCATACTTGTAAAATTATAAACATAAAATATATTAATGAAACGAAGTTGGCTGTAAGCAAGGCCTTCCCAAAACATAACAACAGTTCCCATGTTTGAGCCAACGATTCAAACCTGTGGCGCTGTAAAGAGACCGTGTCAATACATTACAAGGACCGGCTATCGGCATATATCCTACAGAAAAACGGTGCAGTATTTTTAAAGACAAAGGGAGACAGAAAATGAGAGAGAGCCGGAGGCAGAAAGAGGGGTGGGGGTTAGAGAATAAGAGACGGAGATGCAACGAGGTAAACGTACACTTACTTTCAAAGTACTTCTTTATTTCTTGCAGGTCTTCCTTTGCGTCTCTCTCGTTTTGTCGCCTAAGCTGCTCCTCCTGGAAAAAGTCCAAGAAGGTCTTTCGATGCTCTACCAGCAGCAGCAGGGCCAGCCCGTCTGCCGCATCTCCCATCCGGCTATTTATCTGCTCGAGCTCCTCCTTGATGCTGTTGGCCAGGAACAGCTTCTTCCACCAGCCCTTGTGCCTGTACTTGGCGACCCAGTTCTCGGCATTCTTCATGGTAATCCGCAGCTCTTTGAGCAGCAGCTTTACGGACTCGAGCTTCTCCGGATATTTCTGGAGCTTTTCTACAGGGACCATGAGAATCTTAGTCCGGTCACTGAGCCTCTTGCATTGCTTCTTGTTGCAGCTTGCCTGCTCACACAGCGAATACACCCTTTGGGCCAAAGACAGAATACCTTCAACAAGTTCCATCCTAGAGCTGCAAAGTGCCAAAGAAAGAAAACTGTGAGCTGCTGTTAAGTGGATGGGTAAACATAATATAACATAACATAACAGGTGCATTTGTAAACCACACGATTACCCCGTAAGGTGTCCTGGGGCTGAATAACAGATGTTTATTGTTACCCAACTCAATGGTACTCATTTTATCGATCTCAGATGGATGAAAGGTTGAGTGGACCCACCGGGATTTGAACCTGTGACCATGAGGTCAAACACAGGCCCCTGCAGTGGCTGCTTTAATCCACTGAGCCACCAGACCCGGCTATAATATGGCTACTCGATGGACTTTGACCATTATGGTGACTGCTGGTCACCCCCTGCCCTCAAATGACAATTACAACTTTAATTTCCCTGAGCATGTCACTATAAGCTCTCAATAGCCGAAAAGAATAGTAAATCTCATCAACCTTCATGTATAAACATCTTTTGCAGCTACTGTGGGCTCATGACGGCTCCTCTTTCTCCTGGCTTGCCAACACTGTACTTGCACTGGAGCAGGAAGTTCCCCCTCAGCTAAAGGGAAACCTCTGCTTCTGGGCACAGCCACAGAAAAAGTTACTCTCTTAGTGTGGAACTAGGAACCTCATAATTCTCCAACATAGCTGGGCAGTAGTGGCACCACAACTGAGGGGAAAAAGGAGCACAAGAAGCATGACCTACTCCTCACAGCAAGGGAAAGATTCATCTAGTGACAAAAGGAGACCCTGTTCTCTAGCCACAACTCCAGTCATGTGCCCAACTAAGCCTTCTCAACCGCTGCACAAATGCTAGAACCAGCCAGCCCTGGAAGCAAAGTACAGTTCACCTTGCATGCAATTGTAACTTGCTCCTTTTTAGGGCAAGACGCATGAAGACAGCAAAACTGTGAGGAAGGGAAATTGCACCATATGGAAGGTACTGACAAGGGACGGAATACGGTCCTTGGCTTCGCCATACAAACATCTGTCCCTAACCTTCAGGCAATACATTCCTGCAAGTATCAAATCCGAAACACAACACTGCTTACCGGTTAAAGTGTGTTCTTGACAATGTACATACCTCAGTAACATGCAGATTCTGGAATTCTCCCGCATGGAAATGTGAGCAAAATATGTATTTATAGCCAAAGTTTGAGGTTGGCAAGAGCTTCTGGGTAAGAAAACTTTATGAGATCCAAGCAACCCACACCACCTTGGACTCCCCTCACTGACTAGTTTTCAGAAATGTGTGGGTCGTAGGTTTCCCTGGGTGGCGGCACAGAACAAGCCCTAAAATTCACAGCTACCCACATAGTGAAAACAGGCTTGGTTTTCATGGTAAAATTTGATGTGTCAATTTGGCGTTTCCTGCCCTTTCCTGTTTCGGGAACTAGGCCCACCAACACAAGTGAGGTACCATTTCTATCAAGAGAATTGGGCTAATGCTGGATGGTAGGAGGTTTGTGGCTCCAAGCTAAGTGCACAACATCCCATCACTGAAATGTGAGGAAACTGTGGGATACACACATTTTCTACCATGCAGTATTCCCACACATCTCAAGATAACAACGGTGCCCCACTTGAATAGGTGGGCCCAGAGACTGTGACAAAATGCCCAAAAATGCTAAATGGAGAGGTGAGGGATCCACACATTTCCTACCACTATGCGTTCCCACACGTCTCCTGATAACAACGGCTCCCCACTTGTGTGGGTGGGCCAAGAGACCGCGATACAAAGGCCAAAAAACGCTACATGGAGAGATCAGCAATGGGGTAGCAGTGGTCTTCATGCTGTGCTCAGCTGCCATCCATGGAAACCTATCAACTAGAAGTTTTTGAAAAGTACACAACCAGGGGATTCCAGTGTGATGTGCCTTGCGTGGATCCCACAAAGATGATTTTTTACTCACAATGCTCTGCAAACCTCAAACTTTGCCTAAAATCATAAATTTTTCTTAAATTTCTGTGATGGAAACTTCTGGAACCAGCAAGAATACTCAAAATTCCTACCTTTTAGTGTTACCTCACTTGTCCTCATAAAAACACTGCCCTCTTATGTGGCTGGGCCAAGTGCCCTCAATAGGAGTGAAACAGACCAAGGTCAATGGGAGTCTCTGAATTTGTGCCTTCCAAATGTATGCTAGTGTGCAAGAGAGAAGACATTTTACCAAATTCCATCTGAATAAAAGGCTAGTACATTCAAAGATATACAAATAACCCCTGCACCCAAACTCAGTAACTGGTGTACATTTCAAAAAGACATAGGTTTCCTTCATACCCATTTTTCACTTGCTGTATTTTACCATATGAATTGCTCTATACTCGAAGCACAATGAAAAACTATTGTAAGGTGCAACTCAGGTGTTGGCTCGGTTTCCTGGAGAACCTACAAGCCCTGAGGCATATTTATGAGATTTGTCACACAGTGCAGCACAGCAAGTCATGCTGCACTGCATGACAGGGAAAGAGGAGAAATGGACAGTGCTTAAAAGAATATGGCACATTCCTGGATTTTCCCCTGCGCTGGTGCCGTTTTGGCTGCCTAGTGCCAATGCAGGCACCCTTGCACCACAGTGCAAGCATGCTTGTGTTCAATGCAGGATTGTTTTTGCGCAGGAAGGTTCACCTTCCTGCACAAAAACAATCCTGAGATGCATAGTCTTTTATCTATGTGTGCTGCAGCATACATAGAACAAGGAAGTAATGAGGAGAAATAAAAATATTTTTCCACATTACTCCTCTCCTGGAAAGGCGTATCTTTTTAGTGCATTCCCAAGTTTACCAGTTCTAGTAAATCTAGGAATGCGCCAAAACCATAAGATTTGCGCGAGAAAACTCACACAAAAATGCCCGTGGAATGCCTCCCTTGTGCAGGGTAAGGCAAAGCAGGGAATTGTCTGCATTGCTTTACTAAAGATTTATGAAGCCATTCAGGGCCAAGCAAGGTGGCCTTACATGGCTTCATAAATCTCATTTGCGAGTTCCAGCGCTCTTGCACCACAATGCATGGTGCAACAGCGCCGCAACTTGGGTCATAAATATGGCCCCCTCTATGTATACCCATAACCTGAAGAGTCTACTAGATGTAATTGTATACTGCTTTTGTAAATCTGCCATCGTAATAAAAAGTTACAGAGGGAAACATGGCAAGAAATGGCTGTTTTTTGCTACTCATTTTCAATATTTTTTGATTCCAACAGTTAGTTTCCTTGGAAACAATTGGGGGTCTACCAAATGATCCTTTGCTGAATTGAGAATGTTGTCTACTTTTCAGAAATGTATAGCTTTACAGCATCAACCATGAGGTTCACACCCGTTTCCACCACAAACTAGAAGTAGGTTGAAAGCACAAAGAATAGCAAAAATGAGTTAGCTCTAATAAAAATTCCAAAACTGTAGTAAAAAGAATTGGTCTTTGATACAGTTCTGCTTATTCCTGAAAGCTGGGGAGATGGTGATTTTAGCACAGTAAACCTTTCGGAGATGACAATTTTAGGGGGGGAAAAAACAGACATTTCTTGTGCAGCACTTTTTTCCCCATTTGCACCCCCAACCTCCCAAAAATATTTTCCTAGTGCCCTTCAAGGGAATCCACAAACCCTGAGTAGCTTTAGAATCCCCTTGATGTTGGAAAAAAGGACATAATTTTGGCATGGAAACCTTATGTTCAGAAAACAGTTATGGCTGCATAAGTGCTAAGTAACCTAAACAGCAAAACAAAAGGGGCTCAGCACTGGTAGTGGTAGAGCCTCAGCACTTGTGGGGTTAACAGAAAATCTACAACCATGGGGCAATATTTCCATATATAATATTTAAGACAATATTTATGTCAGACAATATTTTTAGGTCGAGCCTAGCGACAGCGCGCATGCGCTGTTCGCTCTGCGAGGCATGCAGTAGTCGAGTATGCTATGTAAGCCTCGCCTTCTCTCCGCCCATATTTTTGATTGGCTGGTGTCATTGTCCTTGGTAAATGCTGGCTTCCGATTAATTATGAGGCCCTCCTTGTAACCGCCCTGTCTCCATTTGTGACTGCCCATGACGACTGGATCTTTTACTTGGCTCCGCGCATGGTTGGCTTTATCTAGGGGGTGAGCACTACTTTGTTTATGGCCACTTATGGGGACAATGGCGGCTGCTATTTTTTAAATTTTATTTGTAACCTGAGTGCGGCGCCCGCTTTAGGGACACTGCGCTCAGTTTTTTATTTATTTATTTTAATTTAATACTGAGCGGGGCGTCCACTTCTGGGACACCGCGCTCTGTTTAATTAAAATTTTTAAAAACTTTTATAGTGAGCGCAGTGCCCACTTCAGGGACACCACGCTCGTTTATTTTGTGTTTTTTTACTGTAAAACTGAGCGCGGTGCCGCTTCAAGGACACCGTGCTCGGTTTCTTTCCTTTTTTTTTTGTTTTTACTTGAAAACTAAGCGCGGCACCCGCTTCAAGGACCCTGCGCTCAGTGTTAAAGTTTAAAAAAAGAAACCAAGCGCGGTGTCCTTGAAGCGGCGCGTGCTCAGTTTTACACTTAAACAAGTATTTGCAATGTAATAGGTCTCCCATTTACGCAAGTTTAAGGCACTGGCATTGTAATGACAATGCCTTTTATTTATGTTTTAAAAACAAAAATAATGTGTTGCACAGGATTGGACATTAGTGAAATGGGGGGAGGGTTTGTGGGGTTATGGTTATTTGTTGGGTTTTTTCATTTGTATTGCTCTTCATTTTTCCTTGTTTGCTCATGTAAACAGTCATGGCATGATGATATACATTTCTTATACAGAAGCCTCTGGGGTTCAGAGCTCTGCTCTGTATGTGCTACTTGGCAAATAAAATCTGTTTAAAAAAAAAATAATAATAATAGGCATTGTCATTTACAATAGCTTAAACTTGCGTAAATGAGATCTATTGCATTGCAAATGATAGTCTAACAAAGGTGTCCATCTAGAGTTTCATCTTCTTTTTTTCTTTGATAAGATAGAGACATGCCTTTGGCCTCATCATCATCTGGAAGAATGCCATTAACACAATATTGCAACAATCCTGACTTCGCACATTGACATGACCCATATTCTATGTGGACTGCTTGCTCCTCTGTTATGTTATTGTGTATAGATGGTGCAGGGGGGCTGTGGAACATACCACATTTCGTGATGCAACTTCATAAGGCGAGCATATACTTTGGCCAAATTAGGTCCCTTCCTACGGCATTATCAGAGAAGCAAACTCTGCCCACTGTAGATAAAATACATATGTATTTGTAGAAAATTGTGTTTTTGGTGGAGGGAGGTGAGAACACTTTTTAAGTAGAAACCACTATCCCTCTCAGTGGGAACCACAAAAGTCTCTAAAATATCCTGCGTTTCACTCTGGTAGGTTGGCACAAAAGTAGTCAAGCTTAAATTAGAACCAATATGTCAAGAAAAATCCCACGTCATTTTAGAGAAACCTGGCTCCACGCTGAGTCAGGGGTCGACCTCACCCAGGCCCTTCTCTCTGAGAACTACATTTGTCAGAAGGGTAGAGAAAACAAGGGAAGGGGGCTTGCCATAATACTTATGGAACTCTTTAGATGTCTCCAGGAACCCCTTCCACTCTCGGACTGCAAAAGCATGACCTTCGCCATCTCACTCTCACCCACATATACCTTTTCTGGAGCACTTCTTTACTGTCCCCCTGGCCCAAGCGGACATTACATCGAGGCCTAACCCAACACGATTGCCAATCAGGCAAGTAAAAAACCCAACTTCTCCGTATTAGGATATCTCAATATTCATTTGGAAGAGCCAGGTGCACAAGCCTCCGTGCTCTTGCAAGACCTCTCTGCCATCTAACTCTCCTAAATGGTATCTGGTCCCACTCTTGAAAAAGGCCACTTGCTTGACCCTATCTTTACTAACGATATTCTCTTCAACGTGCTGGACACGCTCCCAGTAATCTTGTCCGACAATTTCATGATCCTCATGGTCCTCAAAACCCTCCTCCTGCCCGCAGTCCAAGAACTTGGAGAGACCGCAGCTGAGCTAAATTGGATAGTGAAAATGGGATACAGGCTCTTAACACTTTGAGCCCCGACTTGAGCACTGACCCCTCAATAGCAAACGCCAAGGACTCTCAGTGGATCACACAATCAATCGATCAAATTATTTCCATTAAAACCCAAACCAAATGTGCCATAGACAAATCCGCCCCTTGGTATACCCCTCACTTCCAGATATTAAAATAAGGTTGCAAAAAAGCTGGAAGGAAATGGAGGAAGGACTATAGTAAAACAACCAAATTAAACAATCGAGATTTAATAATTAAGTACCATTCCAAATCAAACCGCTCAAAATGCCTACTATGATGCAAAAATTACCCACACCTCAAACTCCCTGCAAGAAATATCTCAGGTCGTCAAGGCATTACTGGAGCACAACTCTAATGGCTCCACACCTTAACCATCAGTACCCAGGTGCAATGATCTTGCAGGATATTTATTTTTTATATTACCGACATCTACCTAACTATTCAAAATGCTACTAAAGACAAGAGAATAAAGCAGGAAAAATGAATAATGGACTTTCAGTAATCGCTAACATGACATTAGGTTGCTTTGCAGCCCTTTTTGGCAATCAAGTGAAATCAGGCACCCCACTGGATCCTGCCCCACCAGGTATCCTTGCCAAAGCAGCAGAGCATATTTTCCTACTCTATTAGAAATGCTTAATCTCTCATTAGCAAAGGAAATAGTACCCTTGGAATGGAAACATGCCATGGTAAAAGCCTTATTAAAAAAGCATATCCTGGACCCTCTTTGTCCACAAAATTACAGACACATCTTGCTGCTTCCTGGTCAGAGCAAAATACTTGAAAAACATGTTAACCAGTCCTTCTCAGAATTCCTAGAATTTAATAACATTCTATACCCAACCCCAACAGGGTTACGACCTAAGAACAGCACGGAACCCACCCTTTTGGAGGTAGGGGAGGAATCGAATAGGCTGCTGGATCGGGGAGGCAATGCAGCCATCATCGTCCTTGACCTAAGCGCTACTTTTGACATTGTAAATTAGGAAATTCTTATCAAAAGCATTTGCAGTGCAGGAGTCTCAGGACCGGCCCTGAACTGGCTCAACTCTTTCCTGAGAGACAGAATCTTCCAGGTCTTTGATGGATCCTGTACCGCCAACATTCTCCCTCTGAGCTGTGGAGTAAAACAGGGCTCTTCATTAAGCCCCACTCTGTTCAACATATATATGTGCCCACTGGCAGACATAATATCACTATTTGAGATCCTCATAATCTCAGACACCAACGATAGCCAACTGGTTTTCTCTCACTCCCGAACAGGATGCCGAATCCCCTTCTTTTGGATCCTGTCTGGAGAGTGTTGCCAGCTGGATGAACAAGTCCTGCCTCAATTAAATGGGAATAAGACTGAGCTGATGATACCAGGAAACAGTATCAACCCCCACTTGAGACTGGGCTGGCCAGACTGCCTGGGTTCACCTCCGACCCCCAAGACGGTTATAAAAAGTCTAGGAGTATGGCTGGGCAATCTTTGCCTAAAGAAGCCCAGGCTACAAAACTCTCAGCCAGTTGTCATGGCATTCTTAGAATGCTCTGTAAAATCCTATACTTACTCCCCCCTCTCTTCAGAAAGCTTGTGGTCCAGCCGTTGATTCTTTCCAGCCTCGACTATGGAAACTCCTTCTACCTGGGAGCTCCAATATCCGTCACCAGGAAACTCCAAATAGTACAGATTTCTGCAGCCCGGATTCTGTTGAATATCCCAGGCATAACTCGGCCAGACAAGCCTTAGCATCTCTCCACTGGCTCCCAGTTGCTCAAGGGATTACATTCAAAGCCCTCTGCATAGCCCACAGGTTACTGTCGGACAACGCCTCCCCCCCTATTTCTCGATCTCTGATTTCTTACTACAGTCCTAGTAGAACCCTTCGATCCTCCAACGCCTGACAGGCAGAGGTCCCCATCATCAAAAAGGCGAAAAGTGGGGGAAGGTCCTTCCGCTCGAATGTGGCCAAGCTATGGAATGCATCCCCCACATTTTCCGGACAACTGACAACTTTTTAAGAAAGTATTAAAAACCTGTGTATTTGAAAACATGCCTCTCTAGAGCACATGGTTTTGTCTATCTTCCTCTGATAGCACTGGGATGCCCACTGGTAGCTACGCACTCTATAAATGCCACATAGAACAGAAAGGAATAGAAAAAGAGGTGAAAAAATAAAACAAAACAAAAACAAATTAAATATAATTTGCAGAACCGGATTTACAGGTTTTAAAAAGTTTTTAGTGAAAAAGAGCACCTAAAAGATCAAAACGCCAACAGCATCTAGTGGTGTGAGATGGGGAAAGACTAAAGTTATGGCCGACTGCGATGTGCATGGTACAGATAGACAAGGTGGATTAGGCTCTGTCTCTGCTTAACTTCGGACTTAAAAGCATTTTTGAAGAAAAATGTCTGAGATGGTAAAGTTCAATGGGGCAAGGCAGTCCGGTCTACTGACAACACACTTTTGGACTGGCAAGCATATAGGTCCGGTCTCTTGTCAGTTCCCAGACCACTTCTTGGTGGAACATTTTTCAAGTCACAAGTTTTGAGTTTTGGCTGTTTGGGCACCACTTCCAAGGGTCCAGGACGGGGTGGACACCACTTGGAGGGCAGAACTCACTTCAGGAAGGACTCAGGTGCAGATTCAGGGTTGTTGGAGCGCTGAGTGTCCCTGTAGCTCAGAAGAGGAGGCCAGCCAGTCACTCTGGTAGTGCTGAGATCAAGCAGCAAGGGCGGCCTCAAGCAGCAGAGCAGTCCTCTGAGGGTACAAGACAGGCTTCAAGTTCCCTGAAGTACCAAGTGGGCCTCAAGCAGCAGAGCAGTCGTCTGAAGTACAAGGCAGTATTTCTAGGTGTCCTCCGCAGGTCCAGGAGAGAACTGAAGAGTTTGTCTGAGGGTCCAATATTTATACCTGGTGCCAACCTTTGAAGTGTGAGAAACCTCTAGGCTCTTGTCGTGGTGTTAGTGACTATGACCAAGGAACTGTCACTAACCTCGGAAGGAAGCTGTCGGGAGCGATGGGGCGTAGCTGATCCCCCCTCTACCCTGAGGCGCAGACTCTCGCAGAGGGATGGAAACACTACTGCTTGAGAAAGCCCCCCGGGGAAAAGGGAAGTGGATAAAATAAGAAACGCTGCTCTGCCGTGGTGTGTCTCTGGTCCTGCGCTGGTAGTGGGTCAGGGTAATGGCCAAGGCACTCTCCCAAGGTAAACTATAGAGGGAACACAAGAAGCAGAGAGTAAGTACGCGCCTCCCACCCTCCACGTATCACAGGCACTCCAGGCTAGACCCTTCACCCTGCCACCCCGGATACTTACACGAGAGTGTAGCAGCTGACGCGGTACGGAGATCAAGGGAAGGGTTCTAGGAGCATGACGTAGTGTCTAAGGTGGGAAACACTCTTCTTCTCCTCTTGGTTTGGTCAGAGCTGGGGCGTTGCAAATGTCACGAAGGCTCCCCGCAAGATGACGGGCTGAGCGGGAGCGAAGACTCGTGAAAATAGCTTCAATGAGCGTGTATAACACTCGGTGTCAGGCAATATCAAGATGTACACTGTGCAGCAGTGTTTAGCGCGTTTCCTGGCATTGAAGAAAGTGTTACGCGCCAGGAGTAGGTGGGAGTGGGCAAACGGGAGTACAGAGTTCCCAGAGGATAGGCTACTCACGCTTTCGAGGTTTCTGGAGCCTTATCGGGTGGCGAGTTATTGGCAACTCGCTTCAGGAACTGTCAGGCAGCAGAGTCCTCGATACTGCCTCAGGGCTGTAAATCTGCAAGGATGTCCACAAAAAGGCTAAATGCTCCAGGGTCTGTCGTAAAGAGAGGTATCCCGCGGGGAATACCATCCGCGACTGAAGATTACATCCGGATTGTCAAGCCCCGATCCTCGGCACAGAGGAGGGCTTTATCAGGATGTCGGCGGAACTGCCGTGGACCACTTCCGGGTCGCCGGCCGCAGGCTTGACGGGAGTCGTAGTCCCGGTCTTTTGCGCCACCCGCGACCTCCCTTAACGCGCCAGCCATACCTTGCCGCGCGCTGGATGGAGGAGGCACTGGGGGAGTGGTGAGTGTAACGCGCTGCGCTCCGGCCATGTGCGGTGCAAATCGCGACAGCTCTTCTCTATCTGGTTTCTGGAAATTTCCCCCCTTCTCCTGCGCAGCTACAAGAGGTCTGGAGTGACAAAATACTAAAGTGAAGTTCTTTGAGAGTGTGCTAGAGGACGCTACTTAGAAATGTATTTGGGGCAGGTACAGGTCTACCCCCACACATTCTGGAAGGATGGCCTATTGAGCTAGCACTTAATCCTCCTTTGTCTCACTGTCTGGTAGAAATACACAAAGCCAACTGCCACCTATTTATAGTCATGTGAAACAGCACACAGGCTGTAGGCACCAAAAGATTAGGGCAGGAAAATGCTAACTTTCTAAAAAAAAAGGCATTTTCAGAATTCTGACTTAAAATCAGACTTTACCAATAAGGAGGATTTAAAATACAATTTTTTGAGACCAAACATGACATTTCTACCTGTTCCCAATCCAAGTTTAGCACTTATTATATGTAATAAGGTAATCCAAAGTAATCCTTTACGAAAGGGAGGCCTTACAGTAGTGCAAAACAAATTTAGGATTTTTTCACTACTAGAACATCTAAAACTTAAAAGTGCAAGTCCAACTTTTAATAAATACTGCACCCTGCCCTATGCGATGTTAAGAGTGTGCCCTGGGGATGCCTAATATGCATTAAAAAGGGAGGGTTTTAGCCCGGCAAAAGGTTTTTTTTGCAGGGTCGAAATGGCATTTTAAAACTGCACACAGACTGCAATGGCAGACCTAAGAAATCTTTTAAAGGGCTACGTAACTGGGTGGCACAATAAGTTCTTGCGGCCCACTAGCAGCATAAAATGTAAGGCCCTGGGTAAATGTAGTACCACGTTATTAGGGACATACAAGGAAATTAAATGTGAAAATTAGGTGTAAGCAAATTTTGCAATGTTTCAAGGAGAGAGTGCACATGCACTTTAGCAGTGGTTAGCAGTAGTACAGTGCACAAAGTCCTAATGCCAACAAAAAAGGAAATTCAGAAAACAGGATGGGAGAAGGCAACATGGTTGGAGGTGAAAGAGTGCAAAGACGAACAGTATTTGTCTAATGAGGTGATATATTGAAAAGTATTCAGCACAGATTGATGCATGACCCACTGCTGTCATGTTTTGAAGTCCTAGGTAGATCATTACCAAATTCATTGACTGGGATCTTAAAGTGTGAATGAAATTGCTACCTATTTTAACTCAGTCAAGAAACAGATGTTCACATCAGGCCATAACTAGAAAAAGACTGGCCTTTCTTAAGCACCTTGATACTGTTTTGCAAACTGTAACCACTTCACCCTCCAATAATTTCTAAACTGTTACCCATCCCCTAGATGTCTCCAGAGTCAACTAATGCCAACCATTCCATGTTTGGTGGCTTCATAGAGGTTGTCTAGCAGAAAGTCTTTCAACTAGGTCAAAACAAGTGAAGACGGCTAGTGCATGCGTTTAAATGCTGGTACCACATCTTGCCCACAATATGCCTACTCTTCTCAGATCTTTAAGATGTAATTCAAATATATTTGCCTCAGACATAAAAAAATTGACACCAAATAAATCCTGCTTAACCTCAATCAGCATTGTCATTCCAAGATCAACCGAATGCTTATGGTAAAAATCCCAAAGCAAAAGCTAACCTGTGCCTGATTATTCAGAGTAACCGCACCTCATCTATGAACAATTTAGCTCAATTTAGAGCCACAACCAACCTGCTCAATTCGGGAAACTACTAGAAATTCAAATTGTCCCTCCAAGACATCCTGTTACCACTTATATATAGTAAATCCAGTATCACTAAACACCTTCCAGCTGACCAATCCGTAAAGAGAAATAAAATCTAAAATCAATGCCAACAAGTAAAAAAGTGAAATCTATGCGAGGGCAAAAAGCAACCTCAGACGGGATTCGGACTAGTGAGTCTTCACTAGGGAGATAACTTGAGTTCTTTGGTGTAGTGAGCATGGGACGTACTTTGGAGCTTATCTGTCACAATTACAGCATGGCAGTAAGGAAAGTGATAGGTCGAATGTTCAAATGAATCTCAACCATAGATAATTACTCAAGCCTGCATTACAGTCCATCCTGTTTTTGCCTGCCATGCCATCTTGGACAAAAACTAGCAATATGCAAATCAGCCTATATTCCTGCTTAATTAGGAACAGTCCAGCCAGGCCTGTCAGGAGCCCTTTAAATGGGGCCACAAGCAACCCCAGGCTGCTTTTCCCTGGTTTGGTCTTGTCAGTCAGGGATAGCTTGAGTTCTGTGGCACAGAGAGCACATCTAGGCTTACCTGGTTGTTAGGACATGAATGTCCACTGCATGCTATACAGGTGTACATTCCTGCCTTCAGTGACTCAACTGTATGTGACAGAGGTGGTGTGATTTTTTTGTCGAGCCAGCTATCAAGCTAATTGTTGGAAATTTGCATTTATGCGTGGCCACCCCAGATTTTTTTCCTTTTACAGGGCCCAATATTTTTGCTGCCTTTACAACTCTGTGCACTTTCCCCCTTCTTACCAGCAGTAAAATGCCAGTGCTCCCACTTTAAACATAGTTGAATTGGCACAGTCCTAACTGGAATATTAAACTTGGCTTTAAGTCCCTAGCATATAGTACAAAGTGTGCCCAGGGTCTGGAAGGTAAATGCCACTACTGAACTGCAGCAAACATTGTGCCATACACCACAGAACAAACACATCTTCAGACATACCATCGTAGGTGGACTATAGCAGCGCAAAAGCTGCAATCCGAACAGTCAAATTAAGAGGCAGATTTACTTAGATTTCATGCCGTCTTTGCATCACAAA
Source organism: Triturus cristatus (assembly GCF_964204655.1). NCBI lineage: Eukaryota > Metazoa > Chordata > Amphibia > Caudata > Salamandridae > Triturus > Triturus cristatus. Next base: position 222,360,102 of record NC_140595.1, read on the forward strand.
AGTGACGCAAATCGGCGCAAAATCTTTTTGTCCGATTTTTGTTCTAGCGCTAACCTTTTTAGTGCTGGAAATAACGTGAAAGTAACGCGAAGCAGCACATGGCACTGCTTTGCATGACTTAGAACCAAGGGGGCATACCATGGGTGGTGCATGTGTACTCCCATGCAACCACCCAAGGCTGACGCTAAACCCAATTTACTAAATAAAGTAAACGGGTTTAGTGTCAGAAAATAGTGCACCCTTCAAACAGATGCTATGAAGGGGAATAGCTTTTTTCTCCTTTAATTTCCGTGTTTGCATGTGTGCTGAACTGTACAGCACACATACAAAGTGGGAACATGTTTAAAATTAGTCTAAACATAGTATTTTCTATTGGAAGGGTATTTTTCCAGTACGAAACCTATGCGTGACTCACAGAGACACCCTTGCACCATGTCACCAAGGTGACTCCGTGGTGCACTGCAGCTAATTTCAGCGCCGGCTCTAGGGAGAGGGGAGAAGAGTGCCATAGTTCAGTACATTTTGTGCTCTCCTGCTCACTCCTTCTCATGCAGAGCTGCATTTGCGGCTGCTGCCCTGTGTGAGAAATTGGTAAATCTGGCCCCTAATCCTTTTGACAGGTCAAAACCTTCCTTTTAAATATTAATTAAGCCACCCTTATGTAGGCCTTGTAGCCCACAAGGCAGGGTGTAAGGTATTTAAAAGAAGAGCATGTAGATATTTAATGTTAACATGTCTTTCTAGTGACTAGCACCCAAAGGCTATTTATACTAGAGTACAGATTAAAATGAGACCAGCTAGAAAAAATTTAAACAACTATTTCAATAGCTATTAAAAAACCAATTCAATGGTTACATCTGATTTTTAATATATAGAAAGGAAAAGTAACTTTTAGAAAGTTACCTCATCCCTGCCTGAATTTCCTGGAACGGGCAGAGATGACTCCTCTAAACTCTCAAGAGTATGCAGGCTGGCATCTGTAGGCATACTTTTTGACACTACAGGGTAAAGTCCTTCTTGAGTCTCAAATCGTGCAGGACAGGACTGCTGGGTTCACATATAACACTTTGGGCACACTTGAAAGGGGCGAGAACAGGATGTCAAGACAATTCTTGTGAATCTACTGCTCGGATAATGAAGGTCTCAGCTTTTTCCCTACCTGACTTCTGTCTCTGATTTTATTGTGGGTATAGTGGATCCCCAAACTGGATTTTAGTGTTAGATGTGAAAGGACACTAGTATTGTCATAGTACACTCTACACACAGACGCCAAGCCCTCAGAGTTCAAGTTTAGTGTGGCCCAAGATTTTTGCCATCTTGAAAATGGTCGAAGTGGGTAGGGTTGGACCTGGGAACTATCACCACATTGGCTAGGGAGGACCCAGGAGTCACCCTAATTGCTAGGTTGTGCCAGGCGTAAATATGTTATCTCCACGCATCCACTTCAAAACACTTTCTGGACCTGAGGAGAACAGAAGAAGCCTGAACCTGCTGTCTGTGACCTCAGAGGAGCCCTCCTGTTCCCAGGACAAAGAAGTGGACTTGAAAGGTCATAAGGCTGATTTCCTGTTCAAGCTACAGGGATACAACAAGCTACAAGAGACCTTTCCTGCAAATACACAACTAGCCAGTGGTAACTCGACCTGGACTAGACCGGACGTTGATGCAGACCTTGGCCTGAAACCCTATTAGTTTTTAAACACCTCCCCTGAGGTCCTGGGGGATTTAGAAGAGTACTCCGGTGGTGGATTGGATATATGGGACACCCCAGACACCAGAACCTTAGTTCTGATCTGACTTGAAACAAAGGACAAAATCTAGACCTGTGCCTGTGACAACAGGACCTGCACAAAGCAAAGGCGTGATACTCTGCACTTGTGGCAACCTTCCTGGAACTGCACGATTGCTACTCGTCTTGGACCAAAGACAACTTCCCTCAGAGGGACCCCTTTGCGAGCCAAAGGCAATTCCAGACTCCCCTGGACTAGTGGCACTATTCCCTGCACACCGCAGGTAAAAACAATGCACTGGAACCATAGAATTGCTGGCCATCGGGCCCTCCGAGGGATCGCCCAAAAGTAGATGGTCCAGTGCATTGTGGAAAATGTAGTCCTGACCTACCGTAAGTTTCAGACGGCTACCGTTTCTCCCCAGAACCCGGACGTTGAATCAACTTTCTCCTGACCTTCCCTGCTAAGGGTTAGTGGTGGCAAGTCCTGTAACCACCATCTTTACTTGTCGCTGTATCTCAAGGGAACCCTGCAACACCTTCAACCGACATTTCCAGTGGCCTTGTTGTCAACTTTATGCACCCGTTCTCTCACCAGTACTGTGTAAGCGGTAAAATTAGCACCCCCTTCAGTGCTACTGATAGCCAGGACAACTCTGCACCTGGGCTTTTCGAGTCGGGTAAAATCAAACTGCTGTGGCTTGGTCCTGGGACCCGAATCACCTTTACCCTTCTTGGGTTCCACGCAACTCGGCCTACAAGTGACCGATTGTCACTAGTGCTTTTTCCCATTGACCGCAATGTTAAAGCTTGGTAGTATTGATTTGCAATGATCTATTATTGCATTTAAATTCCAAATCTCTGGTTGTACGTAATCGATTTACTTAGTTTTGGTATCTAGATTTATATAAAAATTTGCTTTATTTTTATAAATTTGTGTTGGATTTATTTTGAGTCGTGTCAATTACTTATCATCCATGTTGGTACTCTGACTGCTCCTTGCCACACTACCAGGACTGAGCTAAGGATTTATTATTGTGAATCCAAGGACCATCTTTGGGGAATTGTGAAAGTATTGCATGGTGAAGCCTAACCAGTATCACCACTTAATACTCCACCTTCCTATATACATTCCCTGTCTGGAAAATGAGCATTAAACTGGAACCCAAACCATCCCAGTCCTTCCGCGTTCTTCTTGACCAAGGAAGGGAGTGCTTGGAAGAGTACTCAAAGAGCTGCTGTGAGACCAAGGCTGGTGCCTGCATGACAACCAATCTCCCAGAGGCGAGGGGGTGTCAGCTGGAGTTTGTACAAAATACTGGAGAAGCTGAAGGTCTTCCTGGAAGCCTTACTGTCAACTCAAAAATAGAGTACAGTGCCTAGCCCTGCAGGAGGAAACATTATTCAGGCGGAGGTATCTGCATGATCCCAGCGTGTGGAACACTAGAAGTAGCTGATTAGTAGTGAAGCCACTCTCAACCCGTTGTGAGGGGTCTTAAGGTTCCCCAGTGTGGTTCATGTTACAAACTGTGTAAAGAAACTATCAACCAGGATGTCGACATGCTGTACGACATGATTTCAGTGCCTGAAAATATGGTACTGCCACTGCCCAACACAGTGTGCCCCTGTGTGAAGACAGCATTGCCACCAAAATGGAATTCCTATCCTCAGCCCGGAGGCTGCAGCACCCACCTGCACCCGGCCCAGATGCGACGATTATAAAAGACAAGCACCACTCTGCACCAGACTATGAGGCCACCACTGCCAAAGACACATATCCTCCAAGCAGGCCTGCCATGCTGTTGAACCCTGGCTGCCAAGTAAAGAGCAAGACCAAGACCACTGCCCCTAGGACCCCACCACTGATGCAACATCAAGGGGCAAGATCGTCAACTACACGACCAAGTACTGCCCAAACCAAACGTCCATTAAACAGATAACATAGGGCCTGAACTCACAAGCATTGAAAGAGTGTGTATTAATCTTGCAAAGGTGAACCTTCCATTAGAATGCTAACCATTGCTAGTGCAAGCTATGTAGGCTTTGATTATTGAACTGACCTGCGAACTATCCAATGAAATAACCGCTAGTGATCTGCATCTGTGCCTAATCAAAACCTATTCCGAAACATTTGCATAAGTTACCTTAGACATTAGCAAACTTCCAAGAGCAAGAGAGGGCACCACAGTGGATGCAGCACTTTAACAGAACTTATAGATGTGGTCACAACGGTCTAACTCCACTGAAGTGTGTGGTATTTTGTTTTGGTATGAGATTAAAGTACTTTATTTCCCCAAAAAGATTAGCCTCAAGTTATCCGATAAGATATTCTGTTAGTTGGGTGACTGATGAGTTCTTAGCTCTTTAATGAGGACTATATCCCTAAGTGGCAATAGACTGCTTGCGATTGCTACCATGAGAGTAAAGAATGGGAAAGGTGTAATTTAAGCATTTCTTTGATTCAGATCCTTACTGGACACGGATTCTGACACCGGGGATCAATATCCATTATCAGGGAGCTTCTTGCTTATCACACATTCACGTGCATAACTTACTTTGTGCATCTTGGATGGTTGTTACCTGGCTTCCCACTGACACCGTTTTTCTTGAGTACTCACTATTAGCACGTATCATTAATGTCTACGTTGCTATTACGTAACATTAATGTCTACGTTGTGAACCGCCGACTCACTAACAGGAATTGCTGGTTCCTACTGAATTAAAGACGGAACAAGAAAAAGAAACTCTGGAAAATCAGGTCCAAGATACATTCTCATCTCCTTTGTTCTCAATAAAAAAGACAAAAGATACCTTGAGTCCTCACAAGGGAAGACTCCCGATTCCTGATTCCTTCCACGGACTCGGCTCCGCCTAAGAAGTAGTTCCAAGACACATGATCAGGAACCCCAAGTGTCCTTCACAAGCCCCCAGCCCTAATGAAGACCTTCATTTGTAACACTGTCCCTGGTCCAACAACGAAGGTCGAAACGCGTCGGCACACATCTTGTGAGGCCAAGAGTCACCATGTTGAAATGCACTGTGCAAACGCACTGAACATACAAGCTCAATTCACATGGCTGAGTCAAGAATATGTACAACTGTCCTCTGGCCTCACCCAGGATCCCTTAGTAGTACAAAATCGAGAACATCAATAATAGGTTCCGATTACAAGTAAAATTTGGACACTTATTATTCAATATACCAATTAAGCGGCGCAGCAGGCCAATAGGGTACATCTACTGTATAGTATGTCCCTGTTTTTGTGATTTTTTTTGCATATAAAGTTAAGAAAGTCCCCTCTTCTTTTTTGTAGTATGTATGTATGATTTGTCTTGTTAGTACTTTATTGGTGTTTTGCCTTGACTAATGTATTGTCTTTGGTGTAAATACAACGGTGTATGTTTTTGTTCCATCTTGTTTATCTTTTTCATAAGATAAATGAACAACATAGACAACTTACCTGTTGTTTTGCGTAAATTGATTTAATGAGCTTGACACATTAATGTTAGAAAGGGAAAACATAAGGCAAATGCTACTTACCAGTATGCATCTGTTCTTGGCATGTAGAGCTGCAGATCTACACACTGTGCATAGATCGCCATCTGGTGTTGGGCCCGGATGTTTGCAGTCGTTTTTCCTCTTGGAAAGTCTTTCGAAGTCACGAGGTCTGTGACTCCTCCTTTGGATTGTATTGCGCATGGGCTTCGGCTCCATCCTCAGATTGTTTTTCACCAGCAGGGAAAGATGGAGCGTAGTAATAACAGTGAAGATGCCCATGTGTGTTGTATCTAAATAAGATAAACTGAAACAGATAAAGGTAGCCAGGGAGGCGGGTGGGCGTGTGTAGATCTGCAGCTCTACATGCCAAAAACAGATGCATACTGGTAAGTAGCATTTGCTGTTCGAGGCATATGAGCTGCAGATTGATTACACACTGTGCATAGATTATATAGCAGTACCCATTGTTAGCGGCGATCACCGGTATCTGTTGCAGTGGTTTGAAACAATATCTAGAGTACAGCCTGGCCCACACTAGCCTGTTGCTTAGTTTGCACATCCACACAATAGTGTTAAGTGAAAGTGTGCGGTGTTGACCATGTAGCTGCTCTGCAGATATCATCTAAGGGAATGTTCCCTAAAAATGCCATGGAAGCCCCTATCTTACGTGTAGAGTGGGCTTTAGGGGGAACAGATAGCGTTTGTTTTGCTTTGTGGTAGCAAATCTGAATGCATTTGACAATCCACCTAGCTATCCCCGACTTGGAGATGGGGTTGCCTTTGTGTGGTGGTGAGAAAGACACAAACAGTTGTTTGGTCTTACGAAAGGGTTGTGTTCTCTCGATGTAGTAGAGTAAGGATCGTTTGACATCTAATGTGTGGAGAGCTCATTCTGCAACGGTCTGTGGTCGCGAGAAGAATACTGGTAGTTCCACAGATTGGTTTAGGTGAAAAGGAGACATGACTTTAGGGAGGGATTTTGGATTAGTACGGAGAACAACCTTGTTATGGTGCATTTGGAGAAAAGGTTCTTGAATGGTAAGTGCTTGTATCTCACTGACCCTTCTGAGGGAAGTGATGGCTACAAGAAAGGCAGTTTTCCATGTTAGGAATTGAAGTTCACATTTGTGTAGAGGTTCAAAGGGAGGCCCCATTAGTCTGGTGAGAACGATGTTTAGGTTCCACACAGGTGAGGGTGGCACTCTGGGGGGAATTATTCTTTTGAGGCCTTCCATGAAGGCTTTTAGGCAGGTACTCTAAAGAGTGATAGATGTTGCCTGTTTTGTAGATAAGCTGCTATGTCTGCAAGGTGCAGTCTAATAGACATGTAGGCTAGATTGCATCTTTGTAGGTGTGGTAAATAGCCTATGATGTGTTGAATGGACACATCTAGGGGATTGAAGTTATTGTTGTGACAATAGACCACAAAACGTTTCCACATGGTTGCGTAGCAAGCTCTTGTGGTGGGCCGCCTAGCTTCTCTAATGACATTCATGCAGTCAGGGGGAAGATTTAGATAACCGAATTCTAGGATTTCAGGAGCCAGATCGCAAGGTTGAGCTGAGCTGGGACCGGGTGCCTGATCTCTCCATGGTTCTGGGTTAAGAGGCGTGGAGAGAGGTGTAGCTTTTGGTGCGGTACTACAGATAGTTCCAGCAGTGTGGTGTACCATGGTTGTCTGGCCCAAGTTGGAGCTACTAGTATGAGAGTGAGGGAGTGCTGTTGTAGTTTGCGCACCACTAATGGAATGAGTGGGAAAGACGGAAAAGCGTACGCAAATCTGCCTGACCAATTCATCCATATCGCATTGCCTTTGGACAATGGGTGTGGATATCTGGCGGCGAAGCTTGGGCATTTGGTGTTTTCGTGGGTGGCGAAGAGGTCTATCTGTGGATGCCCCCACATGTGAAAGTACGGGTGAAGAACTTGTGGATGGAGATCCCACTCGTGGATTTGTTGTGTTTGTTTGCTCAGCAGATCTGCCATAGTGTTTTGGACTCCTGGGACATGTTGGGCTAGGAGAAAGATTTTTTGGGGTATGGCCCATTTCCATATGCTCTGTGCTAGCTGAGAGAGCTGCGGAGAGTGTGTGCCGCCTTGTTTCTGTATATAGTACATGGCTGTCATGTTGTCGGTGCGGACTAAGACGGCCTTGCCTGAGACATGAGTTTGAAAAGCTTATAGTGCTAAGAATATGGCTAGTAACTCCAGATAGTTGATGTGGAGTAACTTTTGTTGAGGTGTCCACCTGCCCTGCATGGTGTGATGTAATAGGTGAGCTCCCCAGCCGGAGAGCGATGCGTCTGCTGTCAGTACTATCTGAGGAACCGGGTCCAGGAACAGTTGCCCTTTGGAAAGGTTTGTGGTGGTCCACCACTGCAGAGAGAGACGGGCCGACCGTTTACCAACACCAGATCTGTCAATTGACCCTGGGCCTGGTTCCATTAGCGCGCTAAGCACTCTTGGAGAGGACGCATCTGGAGTCTTGCGTGTGGTACTATGAATATGCAAGAGGCCATCATTCCTATTAGTTGCATGAACACTCGAGCTGGAAGAGAGTGTTCTGGCTGAAATTTGGCACGGAGAGCCTGAATGCTTGCTATCCTGGCTGGACTGGGATAGGCTAGCGCTTTTACGGTGTCTATGGTGGCACCGAGGTATAGCTTTACGTGGGATGGTTGCAGATGGGACTTCATGTGATTTATTGTGAAGCCCAGGTCGTGAAGTAATTGGATAGTGGCGTGGGTGTGTTGTACACATTGGTTGTATGAGCTGGCTTTTATGAGCCAGTCGTCTAGGTATGGGAAGACGTGAATGTATTGCCGTCGCAGGTGTGCTGCCACTAACGCTAGGCACTTGGTAAACACCCGTGGTGCTGTGGTGACTCCGAAGGGGAGCACTTTGAATTGATAGTGTTGGCCGTCCACCACAAATCTGAGAAACTTCCTGTGAGCGTTGTGAACAGGAATGTGGAAGTAGGCGTCTTTGAGGTCTAAAGTGGCCAGGAAGTCGTTTTGGGAGAGCAGTGGAAGTACCTGCTGGAGTGTGACCATGTGGAAATGGTCTGAGTGTATATATTGATTTAGGGGTCTGAGGTCTAGGATGGGCCTTCGAGTGTCGTCCCTTTTTTGTATGAGAAAATATAGGGAGTAAACTCCCATATTTTGTTGATTGGTAGGCACCGGTTCAATCGCACCCTTTTGTAGGAGGGAGATTACCTCCTGCTTTAGTAATGTTAAATGTTCCCGTGCAATCGGGCGTTGTTTGGGTGGAATGTTTGGGGGGGTAGATGTTAGTTCGAGGCAGTATCCTGAATTATTTGGATTACCCATTTGTCTGAGGGGATTGTAGTCCACACAGGAAGGAAATTGTGGAGTCTGCCCCCGACCGGAGTGGGATGGTCTGGGGGGAGTGGAGGGAAGTCATTGGGTAGGTGTGGAGGCAGAGCGGGAGGTGTTTGTCTTGCCTCTGCCTTTGTTATTGTTGCCCCTGTAGCCGCCTCTTTGGCAACCCCTTGTAAAGGTGGATTGGGTAGGGGCTTTATAGGAAGTGGAAGTGGATGTCGGAGAAGTAGCCTCTGGATGTGCTTCGAAAGGAAGAGCGGCGAAAGGAGCGTCTGGGAGGATGCGATTGTAAGCCCCCCATAGACTTAGCCGTATCTGTGTCTTTCTTCATTTTTTCTAGGGCCTCATCCACTTTTGGGCCGAACAGATGTTCCTGGTCAAAGGGGTGGTTCAGAATGGAAGCTTGCACCTCCGGTTTGAAACCTAAAATCCGTAGCCTGGCATGGCGACGGAGGACGACGCTGGTGTTAATTGCCCTAGAGGCGGTGTCAGCTGCATCTAGGGCACAGCGGATGGAGGTGTTGGTAATGGTTTTTCCCTCCTGGATTAGCTCATTGGCTCTATTTCTATATTTGTCAGGGAGGTGTTGCACTATGGCTTCTAGTTCGTCATAATGTGCCCTGTCATATCTTGCCAGAAGCGCTTGTGTGTTGGCGATGCGCCATGTGTTGGCAGCCTGGGATGCAGTGCGCTTGCCCGATGCGTCAAAAGAGTTTGGACTCTTTGTCAGGTGGTGGTGCCTCGCCTGATGCCTGGGAGTTTGCCCGCTTTCTTGCAGTAGATACTACTAGGGAATCTAGTGGTGCTGGCCCTCTGATGTAGGTGGGATCTGTAGGGGCGGCCTTATATTTTTTGTCGATGCGAGGGTTGATGACCCTGGCTCTGACTGGGTCTTTAAAGACCTCTGGCGCATGTTTGATAACGCCTCTGAGCATGGGCAGAATGGAAGTGGCCCTGTGTATTGTATCGAAGGTATCAAGGAGGAAGTCCTCCTCCAAGGGGTCAGTATGGAGATCTACACCGTGGTAATGTGCAGCCCTTTGTAGTAGTTGGTTGAACCCCATTGAGTCTTCTGGTGGGGATGGTCTCGAAGGGTAGAGATCATCCTGTGGGACGTTAGGGATGTCTGGAATGTTATAGTCGTCCCAAGGGTCTGGGGAGCCTGTAAGAGTGGGGTCCCCTGTAGGCTGATCATGGGGCTCGTCCCCTGTGTCATCATAGACATCATCATCATCATCCGGAGAGGGTGTGGGGGAATGATGGGGTGGGGGAGGAGAAGGAGGAGGAGGAGGAGAAGGTGGAACAGGGGGTGAAGGTATTCTCAAAGGGGAGGTAGCAAAGTCTTTCCTCTTTGGAGGTGGAGGTGGGGCAGGCTTGTCCAGCTGTCTCTTTGTTATGCTGAGCATCAAATATCCAGTCTTAGGGTCCTTGACCAGTGCTTTTTGTAATGGATCAGGCCTAAATAGTTCTTCAGAGAGTGCCCGCTCCGTCGGTGCCGAAGGCATCGGGCCGTAGGTTTTTTTGTTTTGGAGTCTGCACCAGTTCGTTGTTTTGAACTGTGCGGCTTTGGAAGGGCTGATTGGTCACTCGGTTCCGAGATGCCTTTCGGCTTCGAGGTGTGGGTATCGATGGCTTTGTGTTTTTTGCTCGGCTCCGAAGACGGTGTCGGCACCGAGGAGCCGGAGCTGGTTTTCGGCGCCGAGTGCTTCGGTGTGGAGCTCGGTGCCGAGGAGGAGGGCATTTTCTTTTTCGGCGTCGGTGCGGAGGAGTGTTTCTCGGCACCGACGGTGGGCTGGCTTGAGCCCAAGCCGCCTGAAGGCTTGATAGGCTTCTTTACCGGTCCCGAAGGCGCGGTGTGGGAAGCAATGTCCTTGATCGTGCCTAGGCCCGAGGGCGAAGGCGTGACCGAAGCCTTTTTGGATGCCGTTGAGGATGTGGGGTGGGGATGGATTTTGGTACTCACGGCCCTCTGTGCCGGAGTGATGTCCTCGACATCTGAGTCGTCGGCCTCAGAGGCGCTGACGAGGCCCTCTTCGGTGTGCTGTCCTTCTGGAGCGTCAACGCCTTCTCCGAAGAAGCCGTCTGGGATCGCTGTCGACGAGTGTGCCATGGTTCTTCTTGCCCTTCGGTCTTGAATGGTTTTCTTGGACCGGAAGGATTTGCACGCCGGGCAGTCTCGAACCTCGTGTTCAGGGGAGAGGCAAAGGTTGCATACCTCGTGGAGATCGGTGTGGGGGAATTTGGACCCACATCGAGGGCACTTTTTGAATGAAGTCCTTTCCCTTAGCCAGGACCGGAGCTTGGGTAGGCCCGAAGGCTGTCGTCGACGACCGGAATCGAAGATCTGGATCGATGAGTGTGGAGATCGCGATCGCAAACAATACCGCGAAAGTGGGGGAGGATTGCGCGTCGATTGAAGAACTGGAAACTGTTCGGAACCGGAGCGCGAAGATCACATCCGAGCCTGATGGCGGAAAAAAACAATCTGAGGATGGAGCCGAAGGAGGAGTCACAGACCTCGTGACTTCCAAAGACTTTCCAAGAGGAAAAACAACTGCAAACATCCGAGCCCAACACCAGATGGCGATCTATGCACAGTGTATAATCTGCAGCTCATACGCCTCGAACATCATGCTTTCTTTAAGATACCTTAAATAACCACAGCTCATTAAGTGAGCATATGTGGAGGAAACTTTTGCAGTACTCCACTGACATAAAAATGTATGATCTATGGTCCGAGAGGTATTTCTACTCTGCAATGTATTTATGATTCCAACCTCTCGTGTCCTAAACTGAAGCACTCCCCCCATAAGAGACCAATAGGCAGCCAAGATGGCGTACGCAAATTAACGCTGCTCCACACTTCACCCCTATTATCCTGAACAATCCTCGGTAATAGCTGCCAACACACAGGACCTGCTGGTATCTTGTGAACACATGGCCCTATTACGCAACAGAAATCACACGCCCTGTGTGTGCAGACAGCAAAGCAACAAACTCGAGCGGAAACGCCAAAACAAAGCCCTAGCCCAAAGACGTGACGTGAGGCAAGTCGGGCCACGAACAGCAGACATTCAGAATGCAAGGCCCACGTACTTACCCGGTAGTACGCATGACTGCGGGGGGCTGTGAACTGGAAGACAACAGCGGGCTGGCAACAAGGGAGCAATACGCCACTGAAGACCTAAGGTGAGACCAGGGAGACAAAGCAGAGCCCCAACCGCGTGCTGAACTACCTGGGGTCGGAGATGCTGAAAGGGGTCCGGGGGCCGGGTCGGGCCTAGGCAAGCTGTGTCGTTGACACAGTAGTGGCACACACGGGTGAATGAGCAGTGGTACTGATGGCACCAGAAGGCAGCAGTAAGTGGATGGGTTGGGCTTGTGTGCCCTCCTTGGATATTGCAATGACACTCATGCAAAGCACATAATGGAACATGTCAGAGACATCTAAATCCTGGCTTACTCAACACGCAGGAACTGCTGGTGCACTGTGAGCGTGTCGCCCCAATGCGCAACAAAACTTGAACGCCCTTGGTGTGAAGACAAGATAGCAGCGAACAAGCCAAAAGGAAGCCTTACCTCAAGACTGCGGTGAGAGGGAGGTCAGGCCGCGAACAGGAGGCGCCCAGAATGTAGTGCCCATGTGCCGAGCTGGATCGTCTACCACTCACCAGCGGTGTCACGTTGAAGTATTGCACAACACCCACAGACGCTCCTCACACTGGTGAGAGCTAATAATCAGCCCAGCAACTGTAATATAAGACTTTACACGATGCCACGGAAAATAGGATACAGTGTCAGAGCCCAGTAGGGAGTAATTGAAGTCCCGAATATATTACGAAGGGCACTCGCAGAAAGCAGCGCGAAGCAGGGAGAGGTGCAGAGGATGGGGGACCGCTCTTCTTCCTCTCCCCACCCCCATAGCGGCTCAAAGACAGAACAAGGAACATCCCCCAGACACAAGACTAGTGGATTCATCGGTACTTGGGTGAGCTAGATCTCAGAAGTGAACGACTCACCAAAACGGAAGGCTCCATGCCCTCAGCTCAGAGTCTGGCCATGGGTCACCTCGGACACATGCCCAAGAAGACTGAGGCTTCGCCTGCGGCTGGTCACCTCAATCAGGAGGCGACGCACTTGGCTCTCGCAGCCAAACTGGACACACAGTACTGGAGGCGGTCAAGAAGATAGGAACGCCCCTCGACCACACACACATCTCTGGAATCTAAAATCGACGAAGTCACATTGGATTTCAAACTCTTACGGGCAGAACACCGCAAGTTGGCAGACAAAGTCTGCACCAATGAACACACTTTAGCCGAGCTACATCCAACAACACATGCAAACAGAACTGCACTGCAAACTCTGCTATATAAGGTGAACACTCTGGAAAATAGGCTAGGAGACGCAGAAGGGCATTCCCGTCGGTACAATATGAGTGGTGGGCCTTCCGGAAGGGAAGGACGCGGTCTCTTACGTCAAACATTGGATAAGAGACCTGCTGTGTCAGGAAAAGGCAGGCATAGGGGCCTTCAAGCTTCATATTCAGGCTCAAGGTAATACAATGTTATTTCCTCTATAGGCATATTTTACTACAACACCCATGGTCCATTGCGAACAGCTGAATCAGTCATGAGGGGAAGTGACTATAAATTGAGTACTTGCACATAGGCTAACAGTGTAATTCCATTCACCTGTGAAGTCCTTTTTGCTCTAGAGTGAGCTGAAGAAGTGAGGATTTATGGCTCCCGGTTTTGACAGCATTTCTACGTTTTCCAGTAAAAGGAACTGCGGATTTTGGTGGCTCAAGGAAGTCTGCCTTTTCTGTCCTTCTCCGGTTTCCTGCTAAAGTACCAGGGAAGGATTTCTCTGGTTGTTCTTGACTACACACCAGCTGGTGTGTTTTTATTTTCTGAGACACAAGGAGCTGGAAGTCTCGTGACCTTTTGCACTCTACAAGCCTGTTGCTAGGAACAGCGGTTTAGCTGTAATTCTTATCCTGTTTGGCAAAGCATGCTGGCCTGACAGTATACAGATAAGTGAATATTAGATCTTTTACTTTAAGATTGTTGCGCTTCTGAATCTCAGAGTTATTTTTTACTTCCTGCTTTTTTCCTACTTTCAAAATGTAAGACTGGTTCTTCTATTTTTGTAAGGAGAGTTTTTTCCTTGTGACATTTAAACTTGGGACTTAAATGAACACTCTGGTATGAACATTTTCTTTTGTGAGTAACTATGATGTACCGAAAGGATTTTTGCTTTTTGCTGATTTTGGTCCATTGGCTGCATATTTCCCATCACAAAAAAGAAAGGATTTTCTGAATCTAATGTTTGGTGACATTATTTGGTTCATTGATGAGAATATTCATCATTGACAAACACGCATGGGATTTACAGTGTATGCATGATCTGTATGAATTTCTTTAGAACACATAGCCTGCCTTATACTAGTACCACAAAGGTTTTGAATGAGGATTTTTAAATGAACTTGTGATTCGTTTGTATTGCAGCATTTATGTACATATCAGCATGGAAGGATATATGAGACTAAATGTGGTGCGTAAGGAAAGTCATTGATTCCATAAGGCAGCACCCCATGTGATAGGTATTTTTCAAAAATATAGATGTAAGTTATCTTCTAATAGCAGTGAGAGTGGAGACCTTAATTGTCTTTATCTTTTATGTACATTTCTCCTTCTTTGCAGTTCCTTTCCCCACTACCCTTTCCCTCACTCAATCACTCCAAGCTTCTGTGCCTATATGGTACCTTGAATTCGGGGTATGGAGGGGTAGACTCAATCTGAGCATCGATCTGATCCCAAAAAGCTTGTACGCATAGATAGTCAGAGCTTGACATGATGAGACTGAAAACGCGCTGTCACCCCAATTCGCAAGCCGCCTCTGGGCATGAACCCCAGACCATTGTTGTTCCGGTTATTGAACTATAGGGACAGGGACACCATACTGAGAGAAGCTCGCAAGCTGAATGAAATCAAGGTCCAAAATGCTCATATCATGCTCTTCCCTGATTACACGGAGCAAGTACAGAGAGGGTGAAGCTCCTTCTAAGCCGTGAAGCGCCCCCTCCGGGAACTAGACCTGTGCTAGTCACTGTTGTTCCCAGCTCGGCTACATGTAGTGGCAAAGGGCGCTGCCCGATTCTTTGACTTATCATTGGAAGGAAGGGACTGGCTGGAAAGTGCTGGTCTCGCAGAAGGGCGCACGTCACCAAGGAGCAAGTCGAAAACAAGCCGGGAGAAGAAAAACTGACGCCGGGGCAGAAACAGGGGAGCAGGCCACTCTAGTCCACCATCTGCTGTTCCCAACCTAGAGAAAATCATCATGGAAAGGAGAGAAGCTCTCAGTGTAGCAGGGCAATCCAAGATCTAAATCAGGCCTCTGACCAAGATGTGGAGTCCACCCAATCTCATCATGAAGAGGACTACACCCCTGTATGGACCGGAGGCCCAAATTTGCTGGGTTTGCCTGCTGTCACGCCACAGACCTCAGATGATATCATATGATTGAACGTGGGGAGATACAAGACTAACCACCTGTCTTACACAACTGCTTAAAAAGATGAAGGTTGATCCTGTAATAGGTCAGCCTAGCACCTCTATTATAGAGGGGCAACATAGTCAGGTCATCACAACCGGCATACATAATGAGGCACAGCTAGCATAGCACACAAGACACCATAGGGGTGATCAGGGGCTGAAACCACATCACACGCTACCCCACATCTGACACTAGTACACTTGGTAGTTGCCACAGTTAGGCAATATAGTATGGACAGACCCATGTTATGGATCTGCTCTGATGAAGGTATATATGTTCCGATTCAGACCCCCGGTTCCTTTTTAGGTCTCGCTTAGGCAGCACTTGCGTCTCTTCGAGACATGCTGTATTGAGGTATGGAATAGAAGCTCCGCCCATTTCCTGCCCATCTTTTCAATTGGCTCTTATTACTTTGCTTTCTAGATGGTTGCTTTTGATTCGTGAATAGGCTTAGTAGTCCCTCCTTAGTACCGCCTTGTCTGTATTTGTAACCTCCCACGAGGACTGGACCTTTTACTGTGTTACTCGCTGTGTTTTATTTACATTCTGTGAGCATCACTTTCTTAAATGACTTTCTCCTCCTAAAAGCAGTTGCAGGCAGGGTTTTTGCTTCTCAGCTAACACACACAGTATTTGTTTCCTTCCCAGGCAATTCCACCTCCCATTGCATTCGCCGCTTGTTTTCTATTGATGATTCAGCAACATTTTCACTGATCCTGTAACTGTCTAGGTTCAACTATTGTTTAATTATATTTGTTATATTTAATACCACCTGCATACTTTTTATAAATCCTATGCCGAGGCTTGAACCCGGGTCCCCAGGACCAAAGTCGGCAACTCTGTTTATTGAGCCACATCCAGAACTTGTGTTATTCTTGTTGCAAGGGAGGGCGCATGTTTGATGCACTCGCCCCCCCCCATCTTTGTTTCCTGCTCATCAGAGCCTTTGGAGGGCACCCACTTCCCCTGCTTGTTTTGATCTGGCAACGGATCCTGTAACTGTCCTACAGCCAACAAGCCTTTTACAACAATGCACTTAAATGAACAATTAGCACAAGAGTCCCATGAGGCTGTAAATAACAATGATCTAACTCAATGAAATTCATCATCATCCTCGGAAGGATGAGTGCTTGAGGAAACGCTGCAAAGATTTGAACCTCTGGCCCACAACCTGAATGCAAGGTGTCTGCAACAAGTACAGACCACAGAGCTACCTTGCTGCTTAAAAACATCTCTGCAGGATGCTGATGCTGGCGCGACAGAATGGATAAGCGTACCAGGTACCCCTGATGCCTTCTGTGTCACAAAGACATCACTGACATACACTAATAAGCAGAAAAACAGAAGCACAGTAAAGCCTGGGAAGGGACTGTTCTTGTGTTCGAGGGAAGCTTCCATAACAAACCTGTTCTGGAATAACAAGCATCGGCTTAGCCAATAGATCTCGCCTTTGGGACCTTATAAGTGTTTAGCCATGCAGCGGTTGATGTTGCTGCACCAAGGATTTTGTGCTGCATAACTTAATAATTATAAGGTCCCAAAAGTGTGACCTTCCTCCAATCACCAGCGACAGCCATTCCATCCTGCAATTCGAAATCATTCAAAACAATCATCTCCCATCACTATAAGGGCAAAAGGCAATTTCTGACTTTCCCTTCCTATGCCCAAATCCATTGTATCCAAGTTGATTTCTGAACAGTGTTTCTCTTTCCTGCATGTATTTTGCCAGAGTTGTTGCGAAACACACTAGTAACCACAAATGACGTAGTCTCGGAGAGCATTAGGATCCGATACTATTGCTAGAGGGTGCACCAGCAGACATCAAAAGCAATAAAAAAAAAAAGGGAACCTACACGGTTACACAATGGAGTTCAGACGCAAGAAGTCCCGTTCCCAGGGCCCCCGGCGGCAATGACTTCATCAACACACCGATAAGGAGGGGGGTGGGGCGGAGGGCAGAGAAAAATAATTCTGTTTTGTCACCTGCTGTTTCAAAATCATTAGCTTTTCCTACCGCCGAACAAAGCTACAATAATTCTGAATGACAATCAGGCGGGCAACTAGAGCCAAATTACGAGGGGTGGGGGGCTGAAAAAGATTTTCGGGGGGGGGCTAAGTCTTCAAGCCATAGGCAGAGTGGCTGTAAGAAGGGGTGAAAACACAACAAAGGCCTCATTAACGAGTAAATGGTCTTTTAAAGACCTGTGAAGTACTCGGGTCCGGCTGTAATTAGACGGACGCCAGCCCGCGAGGCTGTCTCAGCCGGGCTGACACACATGGGGGGGGGGGCTGAAGCCCGGTGAGCCCAATGGGTGTTGCGCGTCTACAGCCTATGAACAAGCATTTGCAATGCAATAGGTCTCGCATTTATAAGAGTTTGAGCTATTGGCATTGTAAAATTACAATGCCTTTTATTTATGTTTTGGTTTTAAAACAAATAAAAAGCATTGTCATTTACAATGTCAGTAGCATAAACTCGCATAAAAGTAGTGTGTGGAGTGCAGCAGTGTGCGGCGTGCAGCAGTGTGCGGCGTGCAGCAGTGTGCGGCGTGCAGCAGTGTGCGGCATGCAACAGTGTGTGGCGTGCAGCAGTGTTTCGTGTAGTAGTGTGAGGCATGCAGCACTGTGTGGCGTGCAGCAGTGTGCGGCGTGCAGCAGTGTGCTGCGTGCAGCAGTGTTGTGCAGCATGCAGCAGTGAGTAGCAGTGTGAGGCGTGCAGCAGTGTGTGGCGTGCAGCAGTGTGTGGTGTGCAGCAGTGTGTGGCGTGCAGCAGTGTGTGGCGTGCAGCAGTTTTCGGCGTGCAGCAGTGTGCGGCGTGCAGCAGTGTGTGGCGTGTGGCGTGCAGCAGTGTGTGGCATGCAGCGGCATGCAGCAGTGTGTGGCGTGCAGCAGTGTGTGGCGTGTAGCAGTGTACGGTGTGCAGCAGTGTGAGGCGTGCAGTAGTGTGAGGCGTGCAGTAGTGTGGGGCGTGCAGCAGTGTGAGGCGTGCAGCAGTGTGGGGCGTGCAGCAGTGTGGGGCGTGCAGCAGTGTGTGGCGTGCAGCAGTGTGGGGCGTGCAGCAGTGTGTGGCGTGCAGCAGTGTGTGGCGTGCAGCAGTGTGTGGCGTGCAGCGGCATGCAGCAGTGTGTGGCGTGCAGCAGTGTGTGGCGTGCAGCAGTTTTCGGCATGCAGCAGTGTGTGGCGTGCAGCAGTGTGTGGCATGCAGCGGCATGCAGCAGTGTGTGGCGTGCAGCAGTGTGTGGCGTGTAGCAGTGTACGGTGTGCAGCAGTGTGAGGCGTGCAGTAGTGTGGGGCGTGCAGCAGTGTGGGGCGTGCAGCAGTGTGGGGCGTGCAGCAGTGTGGGGCGTGCAGCAGTGTGTGGCGTGCAGCAGTGTGGGGTGTGCAGCAGTGTGTGGCGTGCAGCAGTGTGTGGCATGCAGCGGCATGCAGCATTGTGTGGCGTGCAGCAGTGTGTGGCGTGTAGCAGTGTACGGTGTGCAGCAGTGTGAGGCGTGCAGTAGTGTGAGGCGTGCAGCAGTGTGAGGCGTGCAGCAGTGTGAGGCGTGCAGCAGTGTGTGGCGTGCAGCAGTGTGTGGCGTGCAGCAGTGTGTGGCGTGCAGCAGTGTGTGGTGTGCAGCAGTGTGTGGCATGGTCCTAATCTAACCGAAGGGAATGTGCTGACGTGCCTTCCTTGTGTATAGCGCGGTGACTAACGGGGATGTGCCCCCTCGCCGATGCAAGTACTGGCCCCATTCGTGCTGAGATCTTCCCTGCAGGGTGTCAAAGTGCATGTCTTTGTTAATTGCACGAGGACTTGCGAAAATGCTGTCCACAAGTAAATCTTTAGGAAATACAACCGAGCTCGCGCACAAGCCTCCTCCTGACTGATTACTTGCCATTAACAATAACTTGCGCAAACGTTTGTCTAATACCAAACTGCTCCCGACTCTGGCTTGGCGCACTTGTGTTTTTATATACTTATGACGGCGTTCATGTAGGTTTGTGCCTTCGGTTCAGTGTATGAGTTGGTGGTCATCCGTGCGTGAGTGCACAATCTAAACCAGACTATCTTCTCGCCAGGAGAGCAGCTGGCTTTGTTCAATGCCAAATGAGAAGTTTTTTATTTCAAACTTTATTTTCATTTTACATAACAATCGAAAATCGAACAGCAGATGATGACATTTCAATTTCGGACGAGATACAAAAAGCATTAGAGTAGACGTTACTGACTCACAATGAGCACGGTCATATACAGGATGATTCTGAGAGTGCATTAGAATTCATGCAATTATTCAGTGCTAGTTTGACTGAGGTAAGCGGTTTTGCTGGAGTTCTGCCTTCAGTTGTAGGGCTAATTGACGCTGCTTTTTACCCCAGCCAGGAATTTGTTTGATGCGACGAAGAGGGAGTGGGAGGGGGGAGTGGGGGCGGGCACGCAGGCTGCCAAATGTTTTTTTTTTGATGAAACGGAAGAAAATATAAAAGTCCATTAGATTAGCAGTAACAGATCTTGAAGGAGGTGCCCTGACGGAGCGTGTCATTTATAATAAAAAAATACAACTCTGCTTTAAATTGTCCGAGTGCGTTCGGGTGATTAGCAAGGACAGATCTGGAAGGAGGTGCACGGGGTGCTCTTAAGCTGACGAAGAGGGAGTGGGAGGGGGGAGTGGAGTCGGGCACGCAGGCTGCCAAATGGTTTTTCTTTTTTTTTATGAAACGGAAGAAAATATTAAAGTCCATTACATTAGCAAAAACAGATCTTGAAGGAGGTGCCCTGACGGAGCGTGTCATTTATAATAAAAAAATACAACTTTGCTTTAAATTGTCCGAGTGCGTTCGGGTGATTAGCAAGGACAGATCTGGAAGGAGGTGCACGGGGTGCTCTGAAGCTGACGAAGAGGGAGTGGGAGGGGGGAGTGGAGTCGGGCACGCAGGCTGCCAAATGTTTTTTTTTTGATGAGGTGATTAGCAAGGACAGATCTGGAAGGAGGTGCACGGGGTATGTTTGGCAGGGCTTGGAGAAGGGTTTCCATCACGGCGAAAGTGAAAGCAAACGAGTGGTTGCAGGACTCCAAATGGTGCGCGCGCCCGGACGGGTCACATGCACTGTAGTTGGAGGCCTGCAGAGCCACTGTTTGCACTTCCAAAACGCGCTTACTATAAGTCTCACCAGAGCAGCGCTAAAGCGCTGGTCAGGCGAGACCTAAAAAGCAGCAGCTCCGTGGTTTTCGAGCCAGTGCGCAGATTCCTGATATAATGGGTACTTGTCATTTTCAGAGTACTGGCGGAGCGTATTTTACTGTTTTCACCAATTCACAAACATTCCCAGAAGTACCCCCTGGAAAGCTGCGCCAGGAATAGATTTTGAGGCATACTTTTGGGAATGTCACAACTTTTTTTAAGGCTCCTATTCACCTGTGCAGAGTTCTCTATGCATGATAACTCCACACATACAGCAACAGTACTTATTATTCACCATATGAGCAAAAATTACAGTGGAGATGCTCTTCCCCTCCGACCCCCACCAAATCTGGTTGTGATTCTTTCCCCTTCCCATCCAGGAAGGGGATGGAGTAAGTCTGTGGCGATTTCCGGCGTGGAATGGCAATGGAAAGGAGTACTTGTTTGTATGCGTGCCCAAACTTCAAAGACAAACAACACCTTGAAACAACCACTTCCCACCCCATCAGTGAGATTTAGTGGTGTGGATTTCTCTGTTAATGTGGGGAAGGGATTCACACTCATAAATGTGGGTGCATGCGAGTGTGCTAGAGAGACAGAGGGTATGTGAGACTGGATAAGAACCTGCATCTGTGATTGTGCATATTTGTTAGGGAAGGAAGGACCCTGCGGTACCCTGGGAGGAGTGAAACCTGCGTCCTGTCAGGCGGTTGTACACAATCGTTCCCTAAAATGGAGGGGGAAGATTTAGGTTCCCTGGCGCATCCCTGCAAATCAGCATGGATGCGCCAGGGAAGATGCGTCACGCAAGTTTACCCTTGCGCCACAATAGATGCGCCGCATTTACAATGCAGCGCATCGTGGCGCAAGGATAAACAGATGCGTGACGCATCTGATGGCGGAAGGGCGGCGCATTGCTGGAGTTGCGTCGCGAGCGCGACGCAGCTCTCGCACGGCTCGGGGGTGCCCTATCGGTACAATGCTGCGTCAATCCTTACGCCTGCTTCAAGCAGGCGCAGGGATTTGACGCAGCATGGCCGGAAAAGTGACTGAGTGAAATCTTGTAGATTTCACTCAGCCACTTTTCGGAGGCGTTCCTGCGCCGGAACGCCCCTCCCTGTGAAGGTACGCCCACATGTGGCGCAAGCTTTACAACGTGACGCATCTCCTTAGATGCGTCACGTTGTAAATCTGCAGCGGCATGGCGCTGGCTTTGTGCCGCCGCTGCGTCACAAAAGTGAC
This sequence comes from Triturus cristatus, assembly GCF_964204655.1. Classification (NCBI taxonomy): domain Eukaryota; kingdom Metazoa; phylum Chordata; class Amphibia; order Caudata; family Salamandridae; genus Triturus; species Triturus cristatus. Next base: position 222,381,633 of record NC_140595.1, read on the forward strand.
GCAACGGCGGCGCAAAAGTGACTCACAGGGCTTATAAATCTGCCCCTAGGTCTTCAGGTGATTTTGGTTGTGCTAAAGGAGACGCGGGCTAACTGCATTGGATCATTAATGGTTTTAATTGATGCTATGGAATAAACCATGCTATGCTTGGCCATTGCTACGCAAATAACGGTTTTCCTGAATAAAGTAATGGGAGAGGACATCGGACCCCTTCTTAAACCAACAACAATGTGGCGGGCTGTTTAGATTCGCCGACTCGGACCTACAGCCTACGAGAGTGTGTAAGTACCGTGCTTCTGTGTGCAGAGGCAAAACTAGAGCCACATTTCAGGGAGGGCTAAGAAACCATTTGGGGGGGGGGGGTAAAATCTTCCAGCAATAGACGGAGAGGCGGTGCAGGGGGGTCTAGGAAGGGGTGAAAAAACAACAACGCCTCATTAAGCAAATGGTCTTTTATAGACCTGTGAAGTACTCGGGGGCTGAAGCCCTTTGAACCCAATGGGCGTTGCGCGCCTGTCTGTGTGTCACGAGGGAATATGGACACCAGGCTTGAGAGATATGTAGGTGTGTGTGAGAGGGGGGGGGGGGAGTGTGTGCAAGTGTCAATGCGACTAGGTGTGTGGAAGTGTATGTGTTTGAGTGTGTCAGTGGAATCTGGATAACATTATATGTGACCGTGTGTGAGGTTGCTGGAAGTGTGACTGTGGTTCTGTGCGTTTGGAAATGTGTGCCTGTGGTCGCAAGTTTGTGAACATTAGTGATTGAGTGTGAGTGAAAGTGTTGCAGTGTTTTGGTGACTATCTTTATGAGTCTGGGTGCACGTCAGTCACTTTGTGACCGAGTGTGTGTGTGTGACACCATGCATGTGTTTGTTTGCCAGGAGAGGTGAACGTGTGGTCGAGATTACGAGTCATGGTGTTAAAGGCATGTGTGCCCAGCTCATGCACTACCCTCTTTGGCAGGGTGGCAGGCGCAGGGCTGCATACGAATGCTTCTAAATCCATAGAACAATGGGCTGGGTTCAAGAATGTAATTGTACCCTCACGTCAGCACTTTGATAGGCAGACCATTACCACGGCTTTCAGTTCCACGATTACCACCGCATTCAGCAAGGAAATGAAATACCGCAGATAAGTGTCCCAGTGTGATCCGGGCCCTCAACAATGGCCGCACTTATCCGCATCCAAGAACAAGCATTTGCAATGCAATAGGTCTCGCATTTATAAGAGTTTGAGCTATTGGCATTGTAAAATTACAATGCCTTTTATTTATGTTTTGGTTTTAAAACAAATAAAAGGCATTGTCATTTACAATGTCAGTAGCATAAACTCGCATAAAAGCAGTGTGTGGCATGCAGCAGTGTGCGGCGTGCAGCAGTGTGAGGCGTGCAGCAGTGTGAGGCGTGCAGCAGTGTGTGGCGTGCAGCAGTGTGAGGCGTGCAGCAGTGTGTGGCGTGCAGCAGTGTGTGGCGTGCAGCAGTGTGCGGCGTGCAGCAGTGTGTGGCGTGCAGCAGTGTTTTGTGTAGCAGTGTGAGGCATGCAGCACTGTGTGGCGTGCAGCAGTGTGCTGCGTGCAGCAGTGTGCTGCGTGCAGCATGCAGCAGTGAGTAATGCAGCAGTGTGCAGCAGTGTGTGGCGTGTAGCACTCATAAGCCACAACAAATTATTTTATGTGCAAAACAATATATAGTGCAAAAATGTCCCCTCCATGTTGCCGTGCTTTACAACAGAGAACAATTTACAAGCAAGCATTATACAAACATCAATGCATATATAAATGAAAACAATGCAAATAAATCATAAAAAATAAATATACCAGACCAGAGAACACAACGAGGGTACAATTGTGGGAGCAAAAATACTGGGGAAAATATATGTAGCTGAAAGACTAACAAATAAGCAAAACTCTTCAAGTGGGCGCGGCACTTACACATGATTTACTGAGTGCATAAACCTTGCACTAACGAACTGCTTTTTATTTTTAAAAACTCAGCAAGGCAAGAAGAAATTTGAAGGTGAGGAGGAAAAGTAGTGTAGCTGTACCAAATTAGACAGAGAAGAATAAAGAAGGGGGAAGCAGGGCTAAAGGAGGACAAAGTTCAGAAAAGAAGATAAACATGAAGAGTTTAAAAGTAGATTTTATAGGATGTACAGCCACTCTATAGAATTGAGAGATGTCATGACACCCAGATAACTACAGATTGTAATCTCAGTTTATATTAAAGAAAGTCATGTATGCAAGTCATGGTCGATAACTAATTATGCTCTAGCCAATCATAAATAAAGTTCTTCATGAAATTGAGAGCTGAAGGTGGTAGGCAAAACACATTAAAGGTAGAGTATGAAAACACCTTTCAGAAATGAGCTGTTTAAGGTCGCCTTTGAGCGTAACATGGGAGTAATGCTATATACAGCAGGAATAATTTATTTGCAAAATCTAATAACACACCAGAGTAAAACAGGTCTGAGTACAAAATCTTTAGAAGGCCAGCGGGTCCAAGACTGAATCTGAGCTCCAGAGATCCGTGCCCTACAAAGTTTTTCTTTGTTTAAGTCAAGTAAGCTAGCTATATGTACAATTATGCCATCAATATAGAACATTCTGAAAATAAATCAAACGTTCACTCGAAGTTTTTTTCCCCAGTGTGAAATTGTCATGCACAGCTGCCTTCTACCGGTACAGGGTGCACATTTTGCAGGTCGGAAAAAGGGCATTGCCAATTTGTCACACAAGTCTTAAGAGAACAGGGGATTGTAGTGAGGCATTCTGGTCCGGCTTTGGCATGAATGGACTGATTCCATGCAACAGTCTCATTAGGAAAGATATGCTATTAAGCACAGAGTCACTGTAGGTTAAGCATTTTATCTAAAATAACGCCTACAAATTAAGCCATCAATAATCCCCCAATTACAGTTCAGTACAAGAAAGCCATCTCCGGGTGAGGGGTACATCTATGGGTTTGAGTTTACTACCAAGAGAAATAAAAAAAAATTAAATGCAAAACTGGGGTTCTACAGAAAACCAAAGCCTTAAGAATCATACTCTTAACAGGATGGGGGTCCGAGAGGCTTGCAAAGCAATTGCTAGTTTGAAATACAGTCCTGTATAAAAACATTATGCTACTAGTAACAGGCCAACTATAAAATTGATACTTTTTTCATGGTTTTATTTACCCAAGACAAAGGAATGAAAAGTCATCCAGCTGAACAAATAACAGCTTAGTGGTGGAAACATGCAAGTTTAGGATTGATAAATGCAACCCGATACCCAGACGTGGGAAATTTACCTTCAAAAAACAAAACCAGTAGCTATCTTGCTGATGCGGCCTTAGTATCGAACAAATTGGAACTTAATTTTATCATGTTCACTTTCAAAATAACAGGAGCTCGAAAACCAGAAAGATGTTGAATCTAAGTGTTGACAAACGGTAATAATCCTGCTAAATATTTGCCACCTATTTATATATCTACTTTATGTGCTGTCAAAACGGAAGACTAAACACTAGAACAAGCCAAGCCACGAAAGTGAAAGTTAAAGTGATCGGCCGGAGGCAGAGGAGAATGCAACTTAATGACCCGTGACGGAGGAGACAGATGGTGGCTGTGTCCGCGAAAGTGATCAGGCAGTGCTTTTCATGCTGCCAAATGGTGCGCGCGCCCGGCGCACATGCACTGTATTTGGAGGCCTGAAAAGCACTAGTGTGCACTTCCAGATCCCCCTTTTACAAAAGCTCTCGCGAGAGCAGCGCTAAAGCGCTGGCTCAGGCGAGACCTAAAAAAGGCCCGCTATCTGGGGACTCTGGCGTTTATGCCTATTTGGATATGTTTGGACATGTGTTTACCCCCTGCCGGCGGGATAAATGCGCTGCCTCCTAACTCTTCAAAGGAACTGTCTGGCCCAGAGCATCCACAATTATTAGAACCTAGTTAATTTTCAGCACAGAAGAACAAGCATTTGCAATGCAATAGGTCTCGCATTTATACGAGTTTGAGCTATTGGCATTGTAAATGACAGTGCCTTTTATTTAGGTTTTAAAAAAACCAAACTTAAATAAAAAGCATTGTCATTTACAATGCCAATAGCTCAAACTCGTATAAATGCGAGACCTATTGCATTGCAAATGCTTGTTAAAATACATTTTTGTGAACGGGTTTGTTGTTGCCAAAGATTCACAGGAAACACCGTGGAACATCGCAAAGAATGATTAATTTCTTTGTGTTGAATCAGATATTTTCAAATCCTTAGCTGTGAAAAACACTGTTGGAGACTGGAAGTAAAGCTGTAAATTAAGAGGTCAAATGTTTTAAATATGTTGAAGGAAATAGAGACGGAACTGCTCGTTCCAGATGTTGGCTTTGGTTATTTGTTTAAGGCATGTGTAAGCCACTCACTACGAAAGAGCTGCATACAGGCACTTTTAATATTTTGTGAGGAGGTAAGTAGACACCAGCATCGGCCACGAGTGCTGGCGGTGGTTCCCTTTCAGCTTTTTTTTTTTTTTAGCTCTGCTGCAGTATGCTCAAAATATGGAGGGAGGGCAGAGAGGAGATAAGAACCACAATCCGGCTTTTGGCAGTGGAACACAAAATTGTGGTTATATTTCTGTGAGTAAAGTACTAGCAACTTTAGAAACAGAGGAAGGCTGCAGAGTCACCCTAGCAGGACGACCATTCCCGGTCCACCGCCATGGTTTTAGTTTGAGACTGCCCTGTGTTAGGATGCTGGGACCGCAGCAAGGCTCCCCCGGGGGTGGCGGTGGCAGCAGCCCAGTTGGCGTAGAGGAAGATCGCACCATACTTGCTTCGTACGTGAATACCTGGACTGCATCGAGTCGCTGCCTCTTGAGATTCAGCGCAGCGTCTCTCTGTTGCGGGAGATAGACACCGTTACCGAGAAGTTTTAAATGAAATTGACGAGGTCTATGAACAAACAGCATGTGAATAAAAGCAACCCTACTTGCTACAGCTCTGATCTGTTCTGTATGAGGTGCTTAAGCATTTCCGTTTTCCTCAGTGAGAAAAATGTATATACTTGAAAAACACGCACGGCAGGGTAAACGAGACTTGGCAATGATGTAAAATGGGGAGGGGGCAGTAAAAATAGCTGCACAATTTGAAAACATATTACCAGTGAATAAAAAGTCTGAAAGTGGAAAATGTGCTACGGTGCAGAAGTGCAGACAATTCTACACCCAATCACACTATAACTCTGCTGAAACTAACGAAACACCAAAGATGCGACAACAGCAAACCCTCACAACAAAGGGAAACAAGTCATCAACATGCGAGCTGCGTGAACGTGAACGCGCTAATGACAAGTGCTCACCAGGCAGCCACGGCAGAACAACGAAAGAACGCACGCAAAGTGAAAGTAATCATTTTGCGGCCGCTTTGATGTTCTCAGTGGCAGCGCGGCTCACTGAGAACATCAAAGCGGCCGCGAAATGATCACGCAGGCTGCCAAATGGCGCGCGCGCCCGGCGCACATGCACTGTACTTGGCGGCCTGAAAGCACTGGTTTGCACTTCCAGATCCCCCTTTTACAAAAGCTCTCGCGAGAGCAGCGCTAAAGCGCTGGCTCAAGCGAGACCTAAAAAAGCGCGCAGGCCTCATTGCGTCTCTCTTCACTCTGCAGGCTTTCTGAGGCTCAGACGTGAAGCCTGTCAGCAATCTGTGGTGGCACAGTGTGCGTGCGGCGCGTCGTGCAAGGGGGTGGGGGGTATCTGCCCCTCGTGCAATGTATTCCCGGACAGAATACTGCGCAGGGGTTTGAGGAACCCTCAAGGGTCTTCAAAACAAAATGACAAGGTGAACGAGAAACACATCTGCAATATGCTGCTGCTCCAAGGGGAATCGGGACCAGGACCATAAAAGACAACAACAGCGGCCGCGAAAGTTAAACCGACGCTGAGGGCACCACCGAAAGGGGTTTCAGTGGCGCGTTTCCCTTGTGAGAGCGCCCAAATGCAACATCTGTTTGCAAGTTAATTCCAAACAGATGTTGCCAAAGCTCGCCCCTGAAAGGGAATCACCAAATGTGCACGCGTGGCATTGAAAGCAATGCAACGCGTGCACATTTTTGGCCTCAAAACCGAACCGATAGAAGAGGTCCCCCCTTTGCAGCGCATGCGCGTTGCGTAGGCGAGACCTAAAAATGATCAGGGAGAAGTTTTCGGCTATGCCACGCACCATGTCTATTCATTTGCCTGTGCTTCTGATGTTTTTAGCAGCCTGAAGCCTCATTTGTTGGCACCCAGCGCCGGTGGACTGGTTATGCTGTGCAACGCCTTGCAAAGTCGTTGTCTAAAGAGACATATGTCCTTTCTCTTAAGAGGGCGTGAGTGTTTCAGCCCTGCAGGGGTGTGGGAAGCTCTAGTAATGCATATACCGCATTACGACTGAGTATACTAACACATAGTAAATTAGCATGCCATGGAAGACTGGTCTTAGGCGTCTGCTCTGCAGGCTGACTAAATACACTTTGGTTTGACATGTGCTTGCACGACTATGCAAGGCTTTATGCATTAGGCATGGGCCATTGAATGTTCACTCTTGATGTAGCTAACAAAGGAGTTTCTTTTTAGGTTTGGCTACAGACAACTTTATCTCTCCGTCAGATCTGTTGATACCAATTCTCAGCTCATGGTATTAGCTGTATGGTGCATCATTCCCCCTCGCAGGGAGAGCCTACTTTAATATGCACGGGGGACTTTTTTTCACATCTTAGAAAGGAACTGAGGCACCACACATTCATAACTCTATGTCACAGCAATCATTTTTGCTATTATCTAGCACAGCAGTAGCCTTTTTATTAAATTATGGTCAGGAGCTGCTCATGTCCTTCAGAGCATGTATTACTTCTTTGCCTGTCATCAGGCATTTTATTGGTGGATAATTTGCCAAGTCATATCAAGAGAAAATTAGTATAAATATCAAACTAATCACAAAAACATGATAGTAGAAGGAGCATGCCCTCAAAACAGATTAAAATAATATGGAAATGCTTAGGCGCTACACACATCCAGTGTGTATGGTCTTCTATGAACATGCACTGGCAATCAGTGTTTCTTCCCTGAAAACGAGCCAACAGTAACCAATCCAATCCATAACACATAAGAAAGACATTTATTACGCCAATAGCTCAAACGCTCCTTTTTTTTTAACATCCAATCTGGATCTGGAGTTTAGCTCCTACCTATTTGTTCTTTTTCGTCACCAAAAACGCAAAGCTATCCACACAGCTCCACGTCACACAATTCAACTGCACCAAACCACAATATACAACTCAACACCACAATTACACACCACATATATCCAATCCACACCACACAATTCGACATCGTGCCACAAAATTCAACATCACACCAAATAATTAAATGCACTACATACCACTCCACAACACAAAATAACATTCCACATAATTACACTCCATAACACACAATCCCAATCCACATAATTCCAGAACTCTCAATACCACAATTACTATCCACAGAATTCCACAGCACACCATACCACATAATTCCACTACACAAATCCACACACACAATTACACACAACACAATTACACTCTTAACTAATCCAATCTAACCTTCATAATTGCACTACACACCACATCACACCACACATACATCCCATAACACATAGGTAGATAACATTGCCATTTACAATGCCAATACCTGGAACTTAAACAAATGTTTCGTTTGTAAATCTTTGGAGCGATGGGTCAGCACCCCATCCCTTCTCACAAGCCCGCACCAATGCATTAAAACACGCTCTGGAAGCACGTACTGCGGGAACACCATACACAGGGAAAAACTTTCACCATGACACATGTAAAAATAACATGGAATGTGAGAGGCATTCATACACCGGCATGCCGCTATTCCATATACTCCTATCTGCAAAGCAGATCCACCAATATAGGGCTCCTACAAGAAACTCACTTAATGCAAGTGGAGGCTGGACGCCTTTGCAGGTGCTGGCGAGGGCAAGTGTTTAGCACTAACTAGTCTACCCTGGCACAGGGAGTGCTGATATGGGTGAAAGCAGGGACCCCATACGTGGTAGAGGAGGTGCAGGTAGAGGAGGGGGGTTGATACGTGTTCACAAGGGGTAGATTAAAAGGTCATAACATCCTGGTGGGCTCAGTGTATGCTCCTAACACTTATCAAGCCTCGTTTCGGCGCATGCTGACCAATGTTCTATCCCAATGGAGCGGGATCCCTTGGTTAACAGGAGGCGACTTCAACTCTGTACTTGACGTACTCCGAACAGATCACTCCCACCTCTGTCACACACTACAGCATTGTCGAACGCACAGGCATTGACTGCCTGGTTAGCCCACCGGTCACTGACAGACATATGGCATGCCCGCAACCCTGAAACACGCATATACTCATTTTACTCCCAAGTACATAGACTACATGTCAGATAAGACCATACGGTGGGGTCGGCATCGCTTCTTCCTTGATTAGGTGGATCAAATACCTAGGGCGCACACACTCAGACCCCACAGTACACGCAGCTCAAATAGGATGCCAACCCGCCAGCTGCCTATTCCCACTTGGCGCCTCCACCTGGCAGCACTGGAGGACTCAGCTTTTCGTTCATCACTGGGGGTTGCAGCAGTGGAGTATTTTGAAGCTAATGAAGGTTCCACTGAAAGAACCTTAACAGAGTGGGATGCCATTAAAGTTATCAGGGTGCATAGTCTTGGACTCACATGGATTATTTGCAAACACTTAAATGACGCAGTTAGCGTGGTCGAACGCAAGATCTTATATCATGAGACAGAGGTAGTGGCAAATTCGGGTTGCACGCAATGACTATATACAGCACGCAGCTAGTACATCGAATTACTAGAGCGACTTAGGTGGCTGAAATATGCAGCACACTGTGCACACACATGCAAATTAGGACAGAACGGGTCGGTTATTGTCATGGTTGCTACGTCAGGAGCAGCCTCAGAGCCCCATACACGCTCTGCGTACAAATGCAGGACACATGGTATATACCCAGCATGTAATCCATGCAGAGATGATGCGACATTGTGCAACGCTGTAAGAGCGCACAGACCGGCATGATCAAACGCGACTAGATGCCTTCCTGAATGCAATAAGACTGTCCATGATCACCTCTCAAAAGTGAGAGGAGCACAATGCACTGATTACCCTTGAGGAGGTCCGTGCAGCCGTCCCAGCACTAGTGACAGGAAAACACCCCAGATCCGATGGGCTACCTGCTGAATACTACAAGGCCTATGCCGCAACTTCGGCTCCACGGCTGCACATTTTATACACTCTGGCCCTGGAAGGATCAACCCACCCCCGTCCCTCCGCGAAGCGTGCCAGGTCTTGTTGCCGAAACCAGATATAGACCCCACTGAATTAGTGTTGTATCGACCTCTGGTGCTACTTAATGTCGACTACAAAATTCTAGCGAAAATCCTAACTGACCGACTGGCACCCCTGATACCAGTCCTGGTCCATGCCGATCAAAACGGATTTGTGCCTGCACACAACACAGCACTAATTTGAGGTGCTTTTTAAGAGTAGCAAGGTACTCGCCAGATCAATGGCCTTACTCCAGATGCTTGATACTGGATCTTGAGAAGGCCTTCAACTCTCTGGACTGGGAATATTTATTTGCCACACTACCACGATATGGGTTCGGAGGGACCTGCACCCGCATGGTTAAACTACTATACAGGGAACCGACAGAGGGATTCCGGATAGGACCTTACATTGCCGATACGATAAAAGTGAGGCGAGGAACCTCGCAGGGATGCCCATTATTATTCTAGTTGGCAATGGAACTGCAGGCGTAGGCTATCAGACAGAGGGAACGGAATGGGGCATTCCGTTGGGTGATGGGCTGCACACAATCTCATTGTACACAGATGACCTGCTCATCAGGAACGTCAGGGAAGATCCCCATTCGCCGGCACACTCTAGTAGATTTCGCTGCCCTGTCGGGCTGAAAGTGAATGCAGCGAAATCCTGCCTCTACCCCTTTTATCGTACGTGCCCGGAACCCCTATATGAGACCAATGGACTTTGCATTGATTGGAGAGTAGATGCCTTCCGCTATCTAGGGGTGCAGATTTATCGTCAACATGCGGCAACCTAGACAGGGCGGTAACATCTATTAGGTCCCAGATGTCTTTTTGGAGCATGCTCCCGCTGACGGTCATGGGCCGGGTGGCGCTCATTAAAATGGTGGTGCTGCAGAGACTTCTGTATTCATTCACCAATCTGCCCTTACACATCCCCACCCTTCTTTCATGCTCTGGAGAGCACAATCAGGGACTTCCTATGGGAGAATTCTCGCTGCCGAGTAGCCATTAAAAAGCTATACCTACCTACCAACCGGGGTGGCCTGGCGTTACCTAACATGGAACAATATTATCTCGCTGTGCAACTGCAAAGGGAGGCCCGGTGGCTGGCCAACCGCAACTTATCTGACAAGGCCACTATCACCTCGACTTGGTCCCTTAATGCCCTCACCAAGGTATTCCATCCCTGTGAAAAGGGGAAATCTCCGGATCCCCTACTGCTTGACACAGCGTATCGCTGCTATTGTAGGTCCTTATATATTACCCGAAGAGCGAAGACATATGCGCCTGCTCTGCCGTTACTAGGCACACCCAGAAGATGCGCAGTCACCACAGCGATGGAATTACGCCAATGAGGGCCGGTGGGGATCCATGACATGGGAGACTTATACAGGAAAAGCACCCTAATACCGTATGCCGCACTGATTGCTAAAGAACGGTTGCACCCAGGGCAATTTCTGTTACATCGCTCGATATTGGCGGCTTCAACTAGCAAATGGGGTGACACACCTAACAATCCAATACTTGAACGTTATGGGGCAGGGAAAGTATCTTACAAAGTGGTTTGCAGCCTCACTTAGACACCACACCTTGATAACGTTATCACCACTGAGACAGCGGTAAGAAGAAGACCTGCACGGACCATTTACAGACAAGGAGTGGGAGGCTGTGCTAGAGAGCCAAACGTACGTTACTAGGAATATGCGTTTCAGGCTAATAGACTACTACATTATGCAAAGGGCGTACTTTACACCGACCAAGATCAACAAATATTTCACTTGCACTTATGCCGTTTGCCCATGCTACTATCTTGTGGACGTGGACTTGCTACACATGCTGTGGGGCTGAATGTGCCTACAGGGATACTAGAGTGCTATAGTGGAGGACCTTGCCCAATGCATGGAACGAACGCTTCCCTTTGAATGGGAGACCTGTATTTTACATCTGTATCGTAGGAGTAAGCGTCATAGGGTGACTTTCCATTTTATCGACCTAGGAATGGTAGTGACGAAGAAGATGATCACAAAAAGGCTGAAATCTGTCGAACCCCCTCAGGTACTAGTCTGGCAGTGCTCATTACAGCTGTGGGCAAGGACGGAAAGTGTAGCACTGCACCGGGAAGACACATTGGGCCTCCACAAGATCCCAATTGCAGCAAACTGGGACACAATCCTAAGAGACTTCCAGGGCAACATAGTACCATCGCCGACATGGAGGCTGCTACAAGCGGACACGCCTGAGAGACACTTGCACATGTGCCTACGCATTCCAGGACATAGGTAGTAAATAGATATATTGGGTGGGTGATCAGGTGTTGCGCCATTCATGTTACTTGGTCACCTGTTTGTTTTCTTTGTCCCACACATTATTACCAGTCTATCAAGTTAGTAGACCATCACGCAGATGCCTGGACAGGCACATCAACGGGTCATTGACGTTACGTAGATCAGAGCTCCGCATGGGGCAACAGATATGAAAGATAGAGTTATGTAGAACCTCAGGAGGTACTGGTAAATGCAATTTACATGCAGCTGTTACAGGTAATATATGATTACGTATATTGTGTCATATGCTTAAACAGGGAAAATGTAATAACATGGAATGACAAATGTGAATGTCTACTTTTCTTAATGAAACTTCTAATGAAACAGATTCAAACAAAATAAATTAATGTATACGTTTCTATTTGACCATTACAATGGGAATATGTATAAAGATATTGTTTTTTTAGTACACTTTAGTAGCCCTGAGGAAGTCTTTGATAAAGATGAAACACGTGTTGGCTCTGCTTGGATTAAACAACAGATTGTTACGACTGTGCTTGGACTGTACAACATATTTCTAACATCTGTATTTCCTTCATGCAGAATGCATTGCACATTGTCATGATTGCATTTGCATTTCCAAACTTGATATTTTCTTTCTATTTATATACTTATGTAATAACCTTTTTATGCCAAAACAATCAGTGCTTCGAATACAATTTTTGATTACAGAAAATGTGATGGGTGGAATGTTTGAATTCACCCCACCAACTGGCAATTTATTTACTAGGGTCAACATCCCAGCCCATCACTTTCCTGCTCACCATGTAACCACAGATAGGAACCAGACATATGCAAAGTGGCCTTCATCACTTTTCAGTAGGAACAGTCTAGCCTGAACTGCAAGACCCAATTCTTGCTGAACAGCACCACAAGCAACCCCAGAATGGTACCAGACAAGTAAGGAGGTACAGCTAGATCCCTGTAGCATAGTGAGCATGTGACCCACCTCGGGGCATACCTGTTGTACTTGGGGCATTGCGGTGAGGAAAAGAACATTTGATGGGTGGAATACTTGAATTCATCTGTCACTGACAATTACTCAAGCTGCAAACAAGTCCATAGTCTTAGCCAATCGCCACCCTAGACAGAAACCAGCAAAATGCTAATTAGCCTTGATCCTTCATCAAGAGGAACAGTAAAGCCCGAAATACCGGTCAAGGTCCCCTTTGTACAGAACCACAGGCAACCTCAGACTGTTTTAAGCCTAGCTTGACCTCATCAGTGAGGTTTAGCTGGAGTCTAGTGGCATAGTAAGCTTGAAGCCCACATTTGGGCGCACCTGTTGCGCTTAGGGCATCTCACTGAAGAAAAGAACATTTGATGAGTGAAATAAATGAATTCATCTCAGCCACTTATAATTAATGACTCAGGGTCACATCCTAGTCCGTCACTTTTTTACTCACCATGCAACCTCAGCCACAAAGCAGACATTTACAAATCAGTCCTCACCCTGCACCAAAAGGAACAGTATAGCGCGAATTGCCAGGTCATGTCCTTGCTGAATGGAAAAACAAGCAACACCAGACTGGTTTTGCCCTAGTTAGGCCTTGCTGGTGAGGCACAGCTTGAGCATGGGACCCAGGTCTGGGCATTCCCATCACACTCAGAACATTTACTGCAATAAAAAAAAGCAAAAAGGTGATGGATGGCTGAATCAGCCTTGTCACAAAGAAGATAAATCATCCAAGGATACTCCTTGGAGCTTAGGTTTTTGGCTATTTTCAGATTCCTAACTGTACCCATGCATGCAGCCCACGTACACTAGTATTGTAGGACTGTACTGTGTGTAGAAAAAAATAATTACAATTATAGTGTCAAAACCACTTTAATCGATTAATTAAAATCATAAAAGTACATCACAATAGTTCATACACATAATTAAATACATTATAAAATACAGTATAATAAACAATCCCTATAGAGATCATCCGGAATAATGAATAAAACATTGAGATCATGGACCAGGCTGGGCATCAAGTTTTTTCCTTGTCCGTACTGCAGCAATCAAAAAACTAGCAGTATTAAAAATAATCCATGGGCAATCAAGTAGTTGCAAGAACATCAGAGCGGGTTTAACCTGATAAAAACCTTTCCCATAAAACAGTGGTAAAATGTACTTCTTTCTACTTTCTACATAGTAATTGCAAAATAGAATAAAGTGTGCAGTGTCTTGAATTGAACTATCATCGCATTTACAAAGAGCAGCATCCTCAGGTTTACTCCAACCCTGAAAACTCCCTAAATTAAAATGTATCAGATTAAAACGAAATCTAGTCAACAACCACTGGTGATAATGATTTGTAACCAACTTGAGATAAGGCTTAATCTGGGGAGAAGTTAATAATAAAAAATGGGCCCTTACCGACACTTTGTTTAGTTCCACTCCCTCCCGCTCTTGAGACCTTAGGTTCAGGAACTGAACCTTAACCCAAGCAATATCGCCCTTGGTGATCACAATTATAGTGCAGGGCAGGATCAGCTCCGCCTTCTGGTGGCAGAATACACTGTTAGTAGAAAATTAAAAAAATTACATAGCGCTGCTACTGCAGTTTTCTAGTGTTATAAGTGAAGTGTTTTACCACAAAATTGAATTGCTAATATTAACCCGCACTTATATCCAGTCTACAGTGTTGACTACCAATATATTGTCACTGTATGTAGATTTGGAGCTCAGAAATTAGAACTATGCTTCCCCACGTGTGCTTACCCTGGAAATATGCTGGTAGTAAATATTGAGGAATCAATATATGTGCAGGTCAATATTGGTTATTTCAATATTGTGTGTGACATAAATCAATACATTTTAAGAGTTAGCATTACTCCATTTAATGGGAGTCCGAGCTTGATCTGGTGTGATTCACACTACTGACCTATGGTTCAAAAGCATGTAACTCACGTAGTCATGAAGACATAACTAGGGTGACGTGTTGATAATGAGGCCTTCATCTTTGTGAAGAATGACAACAAGATAGGCAGTCTCATCGGTGAAAACACACAAACCTGCTGATGGAGCCCAGCTCAGACTTTTCAGGACGGTAAACCTTTCCTGCAAAAGAAGATCCTAGAGCAGATGTACAATCTATAGTACTCTCCAAACTGGAATACTGAAAGCCATTTTCTCAAAGATGCTCAAATACACCTAGCTCCCTTCAAAGACTGCCTACGTGCTACGTACGGCCTACTTTATCTCAAGAACAAAAGTCCGCATTGCACCTGTGTTCATTTCCTTACAGTGTCTTCCTATTAAGGGCCGAACCACCGACAAAAGGATGTGCTTAGTGCACACAATTACTCATCTAAAAGCCACACTACTTTGCACAGAAACCATATATCATCAGCGGATCGTACTGCTTCTGCATTATGGATAATCTACTTCTTGAACCATTCTGTCTAACAAGAAGCACAACCAAACTCTGGAACTCAGTTCCTCCCTCTATCCGCACCATTACCTATGTTCAACAGTGTAGTGAAGCTCCTCCTTTTGTGTTACTTTTCAAATGTAACTACCCAAACCAGCAGGTCTTAACCTTTTGAATTCTGTGGAATCCCATTGAACGGGCACTGAAAACACAGTATCGTAGCCTGAGCAATTTTTACGAACAAATACACAAATTACGAAAAACAAAAAATCGAAATTTATTGGGAAGGTTGAAGATTTTCAAAATTTGTTTTTATTTCCAAAAGCAAAAGCAATATACACGTTTTTAGTCTAATGGCGTCAAAGATATAGGCAAGTCAAAAAATGCTTCTCCTAGGGAAACATGGTCTTAACTATATCTACCTACTGGGGGGGGGAGGGGGAGAGGGGAGGGGGGGAGAGTGTTTGGTGTGTGTCTCTCTCTCTCTCTATATGACAGTATGATATTATGACTAGTATGACTGGGATTCTGCTTCCTCACTAAATTGACCAGGGTAAGTACTTTTGTACCTCCACAACTGGCTACTGGTCTACCCTTGAACGTCCCTAGTATATGGTACAAAGGTACCCAGGGCAAAGGGACACCAGGAGTCTCCCATGGGTTGCAGCATGTATTGTGCCAACCATGAGAGACCCTTCAAACTGTGACTACAGGCTCGCCATTTCAGCCTGTATGAGCTCTCACAACAGATATAGTTTCCTTATATCTGAGATCACTACACTTAAAACCTATAAGTCACCCCTATGGCAGGCCTTACAGTCCTGAAGGCAGGGTGCTTGGTTGCAAGTGTGAGGGTGTCCCTGCAGGACACCCATGAGTTCAGCCATTTTTTATACATATAGTGGGCATCAGCCATTACAAGATGTCTAACTATAGAGTGGCTGCACCGATCTCGGTCATGTTTGGTATCACACATGTTGGAATCATAACCTAACACTGATTCTCGTATTGGAAATATGATCCCATTCAGGGTTTGACAGCACACTACTGCTGATGCCGTCCACAGACATGATTCTGCCTTCCTGCTGCTGAGCCAAGCTCCAGCAGGGGAAGGTGACCATCTCCCAGACAGGACTTACTGTATTGGGCTGGGGTGGGGGCACTTGCCAGCACCACCTGACTGCTTTGAGGCACATTTGGTGCCCTCCTTGCATACTCCAGTTTGAACCAGTTCAAGGGAGCCCTTAGCTCCCGCTCTGGCACGAAACTGGACAAAGGATATGGGAGTATCCTCCCCTCTGTCCAGACACTCCTCTGGGAAGGACCCCCTGAGCCATCCTAACCCCCTTCCTAAGGAATTTAAGGGCTTAACTGTGGGTGGGTCCCCAGATTTGTCGTGGGAGAAGATTTAAGACTGAAACCACATCATTCGTTGACCGTCTGGACACTTGGACTTCGCCTGGAATCAAGACTGCATAAAAGAAGACTCCTGCTGCTCCTGGTCTTGCTGTTCTTCAAGTCTTCTTCGTCATCTGTGTCTGTGCTTCTTCGAGGATCTTTAACAGCCCTGTGGGCATCGAGGACACCCGTAGTACTCTCCCTTGGAGTGAAGGAGTCACTCCCCTACATCTGCAGGCGCCGCACGAAGCTGACCGGTCTGCTGCTTCTGATGTCCCAAGGACCTTGAAAGGCTCAGCAACACCGGTGGTGGTACTGCAACTCACTCAAGGCCTGACCTGTCCTCTCTGCAATTTTGAGATCAGCATCCCTTGTTGGAACCGCTGGGACCAAATCCCTGTGCACTGCGTCAACTTGCTGTTGCCAAGGCTTGTTGTCTCTGCACCCCAGAGATCTTCGGACTACAAGAAGATACACCATCCAGCATCTCTTCCCGTCAAGTACAGCATCCTCACCACATTCTCTGCACCATAGGACTTCCTTCTTGGTGAGCTGCTTGATGTCCTTTTGCAACTCCTGTGCCTTTGGCCTGTGGGTCCTCCTGAGGGTCTTCTTCTGCTTCAGTGGGCTCCCCTGCTTACCTGGGGGCTGCTCTGACTCTCCTGCTTGTGGCGAGTCCCTTGGATCTTGCTGGTCTCAACACTTCTTCTTCGCTTTCCACACCTGTTGCAGCTGCCAAGGCTTGTTGGTGCTCTGCCGGACATCTACCACTCCTGGTTCTCAACTTCCAGCGTTGAACAGCTTGTGCACAGCTCCTGGTTTTCCTCAGCATCACCTGGTCCTCACAGCTGCAGTGACATGGTCACCGTCAACTCTTCGGAACCATCCGACATCAGTGGTCATTGCTCTTCCGTGCCTCCTGGTCCCCTCCGAGTGGCATAGACTCTGTCCCCTCTGCTTGCAGGTTCTTCACTTCAAGAATCCACCTTTGGTTTCCACCGGTCTCTTGCACAGTCTTCTCCAGCTGAATCTTTTCTGAAGTCCTCCGATGTGATCTACAGCAGTTTACGACATCACTTCGCACCTATGCACCCGGCTTCCCTGGTGTAGGTATCCTGGTTCCGGGGGGGTATCCATAGGTGGAGTGACTCTCCAACCTTCTGTCTTCCAAGGGGTTTCTTCAGGGTCCGGCGGGAAAAGTCCTCCTTCAAAACTGCAACCGCGACTTCCCCATTGACTTCTATTGGACACGCAGCTGTGTTTCCAGTCGGCAAACAGCCTCCGTGGAATTTCTTGGTACTTACCTTGGGTGGTTCCTTGTGTCCCCAGCTCCTCAGTCTCCTGCTCCATGTTCCGACTTCGGTCGCAGTTCACATTCCACTTTTTTAGTATATGGTTTGGTCTCACCCTGATGACCACTGTATTTTCTGCTACTTACCTTATTGCAACTGAAGTATTATTGTGTATAAATCTCCAGGTAGGAGATATACCAATGTGTTAGTGAGTATTGTGTAATAAACAGACAGTTTTATATATACACTGTGTGGTTCTTTCTCATGTACCTTGCACTAAATGATTAATCTGGTAAAACAAGCAGCTCAACACACCTTCAAGATAAACCTGATGGTTGCTCTCTAGAGCTACCACTTTGAGAGCTTTCAGAAGGTTGGCAAAGGCCACTAACACCACCATAAGGCACCACTATGCACTGCTGGAACTTGGAGTAGGTGCCACTGTAAGAGAAAAGTAGAAGCCCAAAAATCCAAAGGGCTGCTTGCTGACACGGCAGGACTAGATGAAGGCAATACGTGCTTCCTGGGGGTCGCTCGGCAACTTTCCTCTCAACCTGCACTGTTAATTTACAGTAGCTTGCCTAGCGCACACTGCAAACTGAACAACTCCCAGCTAGGTACAGAGCTCCTGGGGGACAGATCTCCACCAGGGCTCTTATAATAATTACTGGATTTGCACATTGCGCTTAAAATAAAGAGTATAAAGTTTTTAACAACCAGGGGCCGTTTTACACAAATTGCACTTTGGTATTACAGAAGGGGCTGCAGACTCTTGTGCGGCCCTTTCAGTAATACTGAAAGCACTGGCGCACAGGCGAGCTTTCTCAAGAGGCTGTTCCCTCATTTGTGAATGAGGGAATCCCTTTGCCTCTGCGCCCGCGCTATATTATAGATGCAGGCGCAGAGTCAAAGAAGCTGTCAGAGAGCGCACTGACAGTGCGCCACCTAAAAGGTGGTGCACTGTCAGTGCGCCCCATGATAGCAGCCCTCTGGACCTCCCAGACATCCCCTTGCAGGCGGGTGCACTCACTCAGTGCACCTGCCTGCAAGGGGCTCTCTAATCCCCTTGTAAAGTACAGGCGTGTTGCCACCTGCACAGCGAAACACAGAGCGGCTGTTTCAAAGCCTGTCCGTTTTTCACTTGAATATGCTGCCCTCGGGGCAGCGCAAGCTCGCGGCTGCCCTGGGGGCAGCGCATTCTATGTAATACAGCACACTCTCCTTGTTTGCCCCCGCCACACTTGTTTTAAGGTGCCCCAGGTGCAAACAGGGAAAGTGCAACCTATACATAATAGAGGCCCTATTATAGATAGGGTGCACTTGTCCTGTTTGCACCACAGCGCACCTTTAAGCAGGTGTACAGGGTGAAAACAGCAAAAGTGTGCCTTATCATGTAGAACGCGCTGCCATCAAGGCAGCCGCAAACTCGCTCTGCCCCCAGGGTTGAGCATTTAAAAGAAATACGGAGCAGCTGTTTAAAAGCTGCTTTGTATTTCTCTGTGCTGGCAGTAACCCGCCTGCACTTTAAAGAGAATTTGAGATCCCCTCGCAGGTGGGAGCAGTGAGTGACTGAATACAGAGGAGGGCGAGCTAACAAAATAAGAGGGAGAGCCAAGCGTCTAGCTGGGCTCTTAAAACCTATGCATGAGCTGAGCCGTAAAAATGTTTGGCGCATAAACCGTGCAACAAATATCATGACAAAATATGATAAAGACTCTAATCTGGGCTGAATCTCTGTATGACAAAATTGATGGCCTTCACAACCAGCTGTTTTTAAAGCTTAAATTGTCGGATTTTTAAATGTTTTACTCAAATAATCTATTACTCAACGAAATGTAAAACCTTTTAAGCTGTTTCTTAATATTTACTTTTATGGTTATTTTTTATTTGGTAACCAAATAAAGGATTATTTGATTTGATTTGATAAAGACTCTTCAAAATTCTAAAAAGTGTATTTCTTTAAAATGCAGGAGCATTTCAACTTGGTTCAACATATTACAGCACTGCAATGGACATTTAATGAAAATTACAGTTTTTAAACATGAAATTAAAAATATTCATGTCCCACCTGTAGTGACAACAATGACATTAATGAATTAAAAAGCAACCTAGATGTCATGGGCGCCAAGTGAGTGGCCTAGATGCTTACATGGAGCAATATTATAGACTATTTAAAACGGGTACAAGAGTGGTGCTTGCTTAGCAATCACCCTGAACTCACATATGTCATAGTGCCCTCGAAATCCCAGTGAAATAAAATATTTGACTGGGTTCACATATTTTGGTCAAACTGGGAAGTCAGGAAAAAATCTGCGTCTTCTGGTTTCGAGTTGTGTCCTCCAGCCCTAGATGGGTATCTCTTTCTCCTGTTTTACATCAAAGATTAATGTTTTTTTTTTAATTTGGAGCATAGAGTGTGGTTTGCAGGCATTAGCCACATGAAAGCTCGACTCGTTTTGAGATCGGGGTTCCAAGAGGGCATCAAGCCGAGCTGGAGTCAGGCATCTGGCTTGCGCTTTCTATGGCTCGCCTGCCTCCATTTGATCACATGACTTGCAAGTTAGAAAATGAACCCTGGAGTAGGCACATCCAGTCACTGAGCTCTTCCATAGAAAAAGAGGGGTAGACAGGGATGTATCCTATCGTTTTTATTTAATTTGTATGCCAACAGACTGAAGCAGGCCTTGATTGACAAGAAAGCAGATTTTCCACATATGGGGTGGTGTTTAGCGGTGCTTCTACATGCGGATGATGCCCTTTTCATGGCCGAAACTGCCAGGGGATTGCAGTCCCTGCTGAATTCCTTTGTTTAACTTCATAGAGGATTGGGATTTATCAGTTAACGTAAACAAAACCTTTGTGATGGTGGTTGGACCCAGGTACTACTAAGTCAAGCAGGTTCAATACGGGGACCAGTGTTCTCCCAAAGACAAGAGTTTTTCTTACTGGCGTTTGTTGTTTGACTCTTGGGTGCGTTGGTGCCCCCTTGTGTCCAGGAAGGAGGATTTCACATACTCCAAAGCTACTGTTTTGCTACAGATCTATAGCGCCAAATGCATCTCTAAGGGATTTGGGATATGGGAGTGAGGTCTGGTGTTATGTCAATCAGGCTCGACTGGCGACAGTTGAACATGCCTTCCTGAGACGTCTCTTGTATGTTCCGCACAGTGCCCCTATATTCTCTGTGCATGAAGAACCGGCCATTGGTTACATAACTGATGCTACAGGATTTGGCCCCCTCTCTCTCTCTCTCTCTCTCTCTCTCTGATTAGATATTTGGACAAGACCGAGATCAAAGTAAACACAAAGGGGCAGATTTATGTTCCCTGGCGCATCCCTGCAAATCAGCATGGATGCGCCAGGGAAGATGCGTCACGCAAGTTTGCCCTGGCGCCACCGCAGATGCGCCGCATTTACAATGCGGTGCATCGTGGCGCAAGGACAAGCAGATGCGTGACGTATCTGCCGGCGTAAGGTTGGCGCAGTGCTGAAGTCGTGTCGCAAGCGCGACGCAACTCCAGCACTGTTCCAACCTACCCTATCCCTAACATGGTGCGTCAAGCCTTACGCCTGCTTCAAGCAGGCGCAGGGTTTTGACGCATCAGCGTTGGGAAAGTGACTCAGTGAAATCTTATAGATTTCACTGAGTCACTTTTCAGGGGCGTTCCTGCGACGGAATGCCCCCCCCCCCCCCCCCGTGTCGCAACGCCCACATGAAACCTGACGCAGGTTTCACGTGGCGCAGGGTTTACGCCACCGCTGCGTCACAAAAGTGATGCAACGGCGGCGTAAACGTGGCGCAAGTCCTACATAAATCTGCCCCACAGACTTTAAAGAATGGTATGTTGCTTGATCTGTCACATCATAGTCCCTGGATCAAGTGCATTAAGGACACAGAAACCCTATGTGCATGCCCATTTCATGCTGAAATTCATCCCAACCATTGAGCCATACCTTTTAATTGTAAAAAGCGTGTATGGTTGCATTTTGCTTATGAGGTTTAGACTGGATTTATTGCAGAGTGGGAATAGGGGCTACTGACCTGCGTCCTGCGACTGCGACAGTATGTCTCCACAGGACACCCTGACTTCACATGTACATTTTATGAGGTTCCAAGAAAGACATATTATCCAGCTGCTAAAAAGAGTGCCTTTTTCCCCCCAAGTATGACCTGCCCTTCTGTACCTACAAATGCTTTCAGAAGAAACTATTTCTAATGTGGTCTGCTTTCTAAAAGCGGCTATTAGATTGAGGAAAACCTGTGACTAACCATACAATTTGCCCAGCAACGTCCTCTTCTCTTATAGTACAGGCAGATTAATTATTTATTTAATTTTCCCTCGTGGTCGTCTTTCGAAACCCCCCCCCCTCTCCCCCAACCCTACCACCCTTATCTGCACGGGCCGCAGCTGAATCTGGGCATGGGTTTATTTATATTTCTTATACATTTTTAATAATTTTTTATGAAATTCATGCCTGATGTTTTTTTACCACTTACGTATTTTCTAATGTATTTTATACTGCATATATTTTGTACATTTTTTTAATTGGTTTCCGTAGCTACCTTGCTTTTATGTAACCTGCTTTTATGGTTTCCTTTAAAAATCGAGTTAATGACTCACTGAGTTCTCACGGTGGGATATAAAACAGTGACCTGGAGGTGACACATACAGCTGCACAGACACATTAACATATGGAGCGACTCCATTGGAATGACCACCTGTGTCCTCCAGGTTGCATTTAGGTTTCTGCCAGTGGTACATTAACCCACTGAGCTGTCTTACTGGGAATTAAACGTGTGACCTGCAGATTACCAACATACCTCTTTAAAGGCACGTTTATCTACTGACCTAGTTTATTGGGATTGAAACGTGACCTGCGTGTCCAATACAGATGTCTGCAACCGGTGCACTAACCCACCCCACAACCGTGTGCCGTTTTCGTACTGAACAGCGGTCAGGTGGTTCTCTGTCGAGCTCTCGGCTTGTCGGTGCCTATCCTTGCTACAGCAAGGCATCTGACATGTCCGTTATGTCCAGCCTAACCTTTCCGGCCAGTGCGGCACTATATTAGAGGCAGAAAAAAATACAAAACCCCCTTGAGCAGATACAACAGATGATGCGCTCCCTAGCTAGCATGACGCGAACGCTACAGACTCCCTTCGCCCTGGTGCCTTCTCCCACACCCCGTGCCTGGAAGCCGAGCGCCTCGGGTGCCTCCTTCGGTGGGAGTCTGGACCTGGAGTTCTCAAAGGCAAACCTAGTTTCGTTTTTGACCAGACTCAGGCGCTCCGCGGTCTCGCGCTTTAGAATTAGTTACTTTTTATGTTTGAAATGCTGCTGCTTCCCCCCAGCTATATTCACTATAGTCTAACCAATGATGTGGGCGGTTACCTGTGAAATCCAAATTTACCTTGCTTTGGACCAGGGTGCTTGCTGCCTGCTCTTTCCGGTCCCTCTGTGAAGTATTCCCAGAACTTGTCTCAACCCCGCCTCGCCCCCTCCCCCTTCCTGCTCTAGTCTTATGTCAATACATTGAGTAATATGAGCTTGGTTCCTACTTTCGTTTGCATCTGTCTTCCAAGACTGCCCTCCGCGCGCACAGAGGGAGGGGTTTGGATTTTGCACGAACGCAATTTTCACCCTTTCAATGCTGGATGGTGTAAACTCTGGGGCAGATTTACAAGGCCCTTGCGTCACTTTTAATATGGGAAAAGTGACGTAAAAGTGGCGCAAGGGGCTTGTAAATCTGCCCCTTTGTCTCTAGGTCTTTGTGGACGAAAACTGCGGGTTGGGGGGAGTATGGGTGTTTCTTTAAAAGGTGCGTGTAAATATTGCAATATGGGCGTGACTTAAACACGTAAATCAAATTTCTGTGACTCCCATAGTGTGTCACGTGGCTGGTATTTGGGCTCCTTCTTTCCATTATAGCTTCCACATATATAAGACAACGCCTTGCATACATGGTATACATCCTAAAACACCCAGGTATATTGTTATGTTATGTTATGTTAAATAATTTATAAAGCGCACGGTTACCCTAGGGTAATATTGGCTTTGTCCATGATTATTAGCTGTTTAAGATAAATGAGCAACAACATTGGTTTTGTTGTAAATAATTAATATTGAATTTGTATCACTTCTTAAATTGTGAGATGGTGATTTGAACATCCCTGAGGTCTGTGTAAGGGGTAGTGTCACCCGGAGTGTCTCATTCACTACTGTTAAGTTCACTCAGTGCTTCACATGTATGCCCTCTTTCTCTCCTCAGTTTCAGAAATCTGCATATCTTACACCTCATCATTTTCCTCTTGAGCACCCCCTTTTCACTCTCTTCTGAACGCACCTTCTTGCATCTCCTTCACTTAACCACACCCGAAACACACAGCGCACCCAGTCACTTAAACATATTGCATTTTCTTTTCCTTTTGCCTTGTCCTTATTTTGACCAGTGGCGGCTCCTCCACTAAGGCGGAGGAGCGTTGCCCTACTGCGCAAAAAAGAAAAAAAAAATGATAATAATGTATCGTTATTGTCATTTTATTTTTCCTATTGAGTCAGTGGCCTGTGTGTAGTGTGGGGCAGGGCAGGGCTGTGCAGCGCAGGGTGAGGAGAGGTTTGCACTCCCAAAGTGCACATGAACCGTTTGGCTGGCCCTCTTGGGCCGACCAAACAGTTCAAGCGCACTCTGCATTTTCCTACCAGGCTGCATTACACATCCTGGTCAGGAACATGCACAGCAGTGGCGGCTCCTCGAGGGAGTGCTGCGGGGTGGTGAGACGGGGGATGGGCAGGGTGGGGGGTAGTAAACTCCAGAATTGGTTCGAACGGAGTTGTGTAAAGAAATAAATAAAAAAAAAAAATTACATTGCACGCGCTGCAACGCCAAATCGGCGATGCAGCGCGCAATGTAATTAATTTTATTTATTTATTTATTTACTCAACTCCGTTCGGCCCAATTTCCGAGTTTACTACCCCCCACACTGCCCCGCCTTACCACCCCGCAGCACTCCCTCAAGAAGCCACCACTGTTGCACAGGCTCACTGTTCGAGTCTGAGCGCCGATCCACGGTGCTCAGACAAATCACAACGCTGCATTGCAGCATTGTGGTTGGCTCAGGGGAGCCTGTGTACCAGGTGCTTCCTGCCACACTGCAGAGGAAGAAGGAAGAGGATGCAGGGGAGGCGGCGACCGGCCGTTATAAGGTAAGTTTTCTTAATTGTTAATGAATCCCCCACCCCACCTCACACCCCCCGTCCAGTAGCAGCTGCTACTGATTTTGACAATCTTGTACCTCCTTCGGACCCATTTGCACAAAATCACAATTTTAACTGTAGTATGTGACCATTGCTGTGTGCGCTCTGCATTGGATGGCCCTGGGAGTTCACCCACCCCTACAGACCACGCTCGGAACCTCGGCATCATCCTTGACTCCTCCCTCTCCATGACCCGCCAGATCAACTCCGTCGCCTCCACCAGTTTCAACTGCCTTCGCATCCTCCACAAGACATTCAAATGGATACCCCTGAATACAGAAAGACACCCACGCAGACATAACTAGAAGACTGGACTACGGCAACGCCCTCTACACCGGAATCAACAGAACTCTCCTACACAAGCTCCAAACCATCCAGAACACTGCAGCCAGACTAGTCCTCGGGACCCCTCGGCACAAACACATGACCCAGCACCTACGAGACCTCCACTGGCTCCCCGTCGAAAAGAGGGTAACCTTCAAACTGCTCACCCACGCATACAAATACCTCCACAACATTGGACCCAAATACCTCAACGAGAGAGTCTCCTTCCATGCACCCAAAAGGAACCTCCTCTCCGCCGACTTTGCCCTAGCAGAGACCCCGCGCATCTGCAGAAACAGAGCGGGCGGAATAGCCTTCTCCTACGTCACTGCCAAGACCTGGAACAAGCTCCCAGTTAACATCAGGTGCTACCCTACCCTGCACACCTTCAGGAAGAACCTCAAAACCTGTCTCTTCGACTGAACCGGAGCTGTGCCCTCCCCCCCCCCCCCCCCCCCGGCCCCCGCATAGTTCTAGACGTTATAGTTGCGGACCGCGGTGGGGTATGTAAGGTCATCCAATCCAGTTGTTGCATTTTCATACCAGATAACGCTCCAAAAGTTTATCAAGCCATCTCCAAACTACATAAAATATCTGAATCCATACACATGGATAGAGGAGATTGGTCACTGGTGGGGTGGTTCTGGGAACTGATATCTGCCTGGGGTTGGAAGGTTCTGATGGTCATTGGAATGATCTTAGCCATTCTTTTCCTGTTCTGTCTGTGCATACAGTGTGCTCCTGCGATATGTGGCCTCTGTGCTACCTTATGTATAAGGAAACCTGTATCGAGGGACGAGCTAAGTAATAGGATGATGCTACAGCAACATCTCCATGACTTCGTGAATATTGACCTAGACTCGGATTGAAATGAGTATAGTTATTGCCTATGTAAGGGCAAAAGGAGGGTCTGTCGTACTTTGCAATTTGGGACCGCGTAGGAGACAGGGCCCTACCACTGTCTATCCCGGTATTAGCGAACCGCGAATGGTCAATGCGGTATGTACAAGTGCTTTATATAACGTTTCATTGATAAATGCACTATGTATACGATATTATACATCACTACGTGAAGCCATCCTAGAGCGGTGGCCATCTTATGGTTGCCCTCACATAGGCTACATATTATGAAGTAAATACGGGCCTTTAGAGCATATGTGCCTTTCTTTGACTTCTCTGTGACTTGGGCAGCTTGGCTCTGCTGCCCCAGGTCAGTCCGGTCTCACGAGCTCCCCGTCCTCTGGCCACCTGTGATTAGCATCAGGGCTTGACACACCATAAAGCCTTTTCATCCCACACGAGCCTCCAGCTAATCTCTTTCACACCTGACTGTTCCTGCTTTATGGCTTGTTTTCACAAACAGGAGCTGCCCGAGTTTATTGGGGCCTATTGATATCTGATGTGGGATCTGAGCCTCGCCGGGTAAATAATTGTGGGCTGGCTTAACTGGAATGTGGGATGGTCATCATGACTCTGCTCTTTCGTTTGTAATGTATCCATGTAGATGACCATATCGTAAAACAAGGAATGTGTGCCTGAAGCATGATATTTTGTATTTAAGGAGAAGCCCGTTTCTGTAACTTTAAGCAGTCTCCTGAGAACATACACGCTGTTGTACTTCTAGGATACCTGTAATTGGTCTGCAGCCAATAAACTGATCTTTGACTTCACCAAGAAGACTCTGTGTTTCTGTAGGTCTGAAACAGGCAAGAACCCGAAGTCTTAGGGTGTGTTCCCCTGCACCGCTGGGCTTTAAATGCCCGGTACTTCAGTTGGCGCCCAACTCGGGACGATTTCAGCAGTACCAGTCCAAGCCAGAGGTTCGTGAGGAGCTTCGTGTGGAAATTCCGGAGGAAGGCCGCCACTTCATCGACCCCTGCATGTCGACGTGGTCCAAAAGTCTTTTCTGCGAGGTTCTCCGCGTCCCAACGGCTACGAAGGACTGCTGCCCTGATTAATCACCCTGTTTTGGACCCTTGACAATTTTCGTAGAGCGAAACAATCGAGAGAGTCTTCTGGTGACGCCATCGATCATCAATATTCAGTTAAGTATAAGTGGAGCGTCTCCCAATTTGTTTGGTATCCTTCGGGATCGCTTTGATTTGGAGTTTGCAAACGCCAAAGCCAGAGGACTCGTGTATTCACGAGACTATCGTAATCGATAATCCTTTGAAGTTTGGAGCTAGACTAGTGAGCAAAGATGCCTGGTGCTAGTACATTTGGTAGATTGTTTTGTTTGGGTTGTGGAAGGGATTTCCAGTTGGAGGATTCATGTCCGGTTCCTCCGATTGGAACTCCAACTTATGAGCTTTATGTAAAACATGGCGTGGGCCCCATTGCATATAACGAAGTATGGATCCGATACACCAGAAAGGATGGTGTTTTAAAGTGGCCCCAAAATGGTAGTTTCGATACAGATATCTTAGATAATTTGGAAGTTAAATTGTTTAAAAAGAAAGCCCGGCCGGCGATGTTTGATTCTTTCCGCCTATGGCGAAAGGAAGCCAAACAGAAGGAAATTAAGCTAGCGAAAAGGAATAAGAAAGAAAGAGGTATGTCAATGATACAAGCAGCTGTGCAATTTAAAGATAACGAGGAGGAACGAATGAATGAGCAACTACATAGACAGCGCAAACTAGAGATCGATAAATGTTACCCTGTTTTGTCACCCCTTGTGCAAGATGAGACAAAAGAGAAAGAAAAAGATTCCCTAATGTCCCATTTGTTAAGTTCGCCGCCCCCGTATGCGCAAAATGCCACCACGCCTCCACAGCTTGTGAATGTGCCGCCTCCAGTAAATATGCCGCAAGCCGTCCCACAGCCGCCAGCTCCTCCTCAGCTGGCTCCTAGCCCTGCAGTGCAGCCTTCTCAAGGGCCGCCAGTTTTGTTACCTGTTGCCCCCGTGCTCCCTGCTACTTTGCCTAGTACGTCAGCTGCCTCCCCTGGCGCTCTTTCTTACACTACCCAGGTACCTGTATCTGCACCCGCTTTTCTTCCCTCTGTCTATCCCCCCGTTTTCGCCTCAACTTCTCCTTCAGCGCGACAACGTCTAGCTAATGTAGTTACTAGTTTGATGTCGCCTCTCTTTGGGTCATCTAGTGCGACCCCTGGTTTACAACGTAAGCAATTGCGCAGTCAGCTGCCTGATCTTGAAGAGAAAAAGACATTAGATCATATGGCACGTAGGTGGATTATTTTTTCTTCACTCTATGATGTGGAGTCAGTTGTTGATGTTTTTCACCAATGGGATGCCCCGAAACAAAGGTATGTGTTCGAGAAAATGTGTGAAATCCTCTGTGAGGAATTGGATGATCATGGTAGAGATCCAAACCCGCAGGAGTTATGTCGAGTGAGATTCGATTTTGGAAAAGGTACGATTGTGGGCCCCGATGTAAATAAAGCAGTTGCGACCTTATTATCTTTGAGGAATGATGATTGCCAGCAGTCGTTGTTTGAGCAGGATTTCCCTGTGGGGAGGAAGGTAAAAGCACGCCAATACCCAATGCGTGAGGTTCCTCCAGTTTGGAGACCTGGTGATTTGGCTGCTAACCCACCTGTTCAGCCATATTTTCAGCGTGTTTGGGTGCATGTCCCGTGGAAGCGATCTGAAGTGTTAGCGCTTAAACAGACATTGCCTGACCCCCGTAAAAACCCTCCCGGATATTATAAGGAGTTATCACAAACTGCAGAATCGTGTGTAATGAATCTCGCTGACATAGATATGTTGTTTGGGAATGTGGTTCCGCAGCCCTTATGGGGATCCATCCGCAATGTAGATCACGCTGCAGAATTGGGTAACACATGGGCTAATATCATTGCTGCAGATGCTGGCCAAGTCGGTGGTGCAAAACCTGACCCTTTAGTAGCAGAACTCCCTGGTAGAATTATTACATACATGAAGACCATAATGCCCGCGATGCGCGTAAATTGGGACAAACTATCTGCATGCAAGCAGAAGAAAGACGAGACAGTGTCCGATTTCTTTACCAGGTTTGAAGAAACGTTTATCGACCACAGTGGTCAAGACATCAGTACTGAAGGTGGCCAACGGTTATTTGTGGATAAATTTGTGCAGAATCTACTTCCTGAGCTATGTAAGAAATTAAAAGACTCAGAGAGTTCTTGGGCTGTTTCCTCTTCAGCGCAAATACTGGCTACTGCACAGTATTATGAAAATCGAGATAAAGACGAGAAGGATAGAACAGATAAGAAAACGAAAGAACTGAAAACGAAGGTCCTTTTACAGCAGGCTTATCCGCCACGTGGAGGACAGAATAGTTATAGGCAAACCCAAGGTGTCTATCAGCAGCCCCAACAGTTTCAGAATAACCAGCAAATGAATGGGTATTATCAACCACGTATCCCTATAGGCCCCAACCAATGTTCATATTGCAAAGAGGAAGGTCATTTTAAATATAGTTGCCCTAAATTAATGCAGCGTAACAGTAATGCGTATGGCGCAAGAGGTAGAGGTGGTCAGCACGCTCCTAGAGGCAGAGGGCGTGGAAATGTTCCCCAGAACGCGCGTCCTCTTCCGCCTCAAAATACCATAAATAGCTTTGATCAGCAAGCCAACGCGACTGGTAATACAGCTCAGTACTACAATAATGATTATTATGGAGAAGACGACAATGTGGAAGATGATGATTACTAGGACAGCCATAGACAGAGAAAGGGAGTTGTTTCAGTGCCAGTGGATCAGAGCGGACCTTATGTTAAAGTAACTACAGCAAATGTAACGGAGCCCTTTCTGCTGGATACTGGTGCTGCGAAGAGTTCAATCATGCATTCAAAACTCCCTGGCGCGCCTTTGTCTGGCGAAATGAATATTTCAGTAGGTTTTTCTGGCGCCCCAGTTAGGAACCCGATTTCTAGTCCTATGTCACTTTCTGTTGGACCTTGTGAGCTAAAAGCACCCCTCATTCTAACAACAGGTTGTGGTGAAAATTTGCTAGGATTAGATTTGCTAAAATGATTGCATGCGACGCTATATTGTTCTCCCTCAGGAGTACAACTTACATTGGGTAAGAAAGTGATTTCCCCAATGTATTTGTCTAAGAATGCAATGCCGCCTGAATTGTCATCCCTTCCGGATGTCCTTTGGGCTACTGGTCCCAATGATGTGGGTCTTCTGGAAATACCTCCATATGTGGTAACTTTAAAAGCCAATGTCAGATTGCCACGTATTCCCCAGTACAAAATCTCCAATGAAGGTCAGAAAGCGTTGTTAGCCATTGTCAGCGATTTGATTAAAAAGGGTGTAATTGAAGAGACAAGAGGCAACGTTTGCAATAGTCCGGTTTTACCTGTCTTAAAACGAACGGACCCTTCACAGCCACCGGTTTACAGATTTGTGATTGATCTTGGAGAGGTTAATAAGATTGTTGTGCCACAGTTTCCAGTTGTCCCTGATATAACTGCCTTGTTGACCATGATTCCAGCCTCCGCTGCATGGTTCTCAGTGATCGATTTAAAGAATGCTTTCTTCTCCATCCCAATTGCAGAGGAGAGCAGAGACATTTTTGGTTTCAGTTTAGGAGGCCGAAGCTTCCGCTTTAAACGCGCTCCCCAGGGCTACTGCGAAAGTCCATCAATATATAGTCAGGCTTTAAAAGCGCAGCTTGATGCACTGGTTTTACCAAGTGGCGCTATCCTCATTCAGTACGTTGACGATTTGTTAATCGCCGCGGATACTGAAAATATTTGCAAAAAAGCTACATTGTCATTGTTGCGTCATTTGTCTGCTTTTCATCACAAAGTGTCTCTCTCAAAGCTGCAATATTGTCGACAAGAAGTGACCTACTTAGGTCATCTCTTATCGAAGGAGGGAAGGAAACTGACCCCAGAAAGAATTCAAGCCATTGCACAGTTGAGTGTGCCAAGAACACAGAGAGAAGTGCGTGCTTTCTTGGGCATTACTTCATACTGTAGGCATTGGATTCCCAATTTTTCCTTGTTGGCAAAACCTTTGTTAGCATTAACATGCAAAGACACACCGAATCCTATCCCATGGTCTGAAGAGTGTCAGAAAAGTTTTTGGGAATTGCGTAATGCATTATGTTCAGCTCCTGTGTTGGGTACCCCTGACTACAGCAAGCCTTTTACATTGTATGTTCACGAGAAAGATGGTTGCGCATTATCAGTGTTAACACAGCCTTTTGGCGACAGACCGCGCCCATGCGCATATTTTTCATCAACCTTGGACCCTGTAGCGAGGGCATTGCCAAGTTGTCTGAGAGCTACAGCCGCCGCAGCTATGTCTATTCGACAGTCTGCTGGACTAGTGATGGATAATACATTGATTGTTATGATTCCACATGCTGTGGACACATTGTTAAATAGGACCAAAACGCAGCACTTAACCAGTGCGCGGTTATCAGGATATGAGCTGACACTATTAGCAAATCACATACACATAAAGAGATGCAACACGTTGAATCCAGCTACACTATTACCAATCCCAGCAGACCTAGATGAGATTGAGCAACATGATTGTCTGTTCAGAACAGAAGAAGAGACGAAAGGGAGAGTAGATCTCAAAGATACTCCCCTGACTGAGTGTGATGGTACTTTATGGGTGGATGGTTCGTGTTTCAAGCTTCCAAATGGTGATACGACTGCTGCATATGCTATCACGACTTTGCACACGATTGTTGAAACTGCGCGTGTGCCACACAATTCAGGTCAAGCAGCAGAATTAATTGCCCTTACAAGAGCATGCGTGTTGTCTGAAGGAATGAAAGTGAACATATATACTGATAGCCAGTACGCCTTTGGCGTGGCTCATAGTTTTGGGAGATTGTGGAAAGAACGTGGGTTCCTGACTTCGCATGGAGCTAAGATTCAGAATGGCAAGCTGGTGAATGATCTCCTTGAGTCACTGACCCTACCGTGACAAGTTGCGATTACGAAATGCAGTGCGCACAAGAAAATCACTGATGATGTTGGTCGTGGTAATGCATTTGCTGATGAAGTTGCGAAAGAAACAGCAAAAGATGCAAAGACTGGAATGTATGTTGCAGGCCCTGCAAGGTGGGTTGGTGACGTTGGAATGTGTGAGAACTCGATAGAGAGTGTGCAGTCCCTTCAAGCTGAAGCCACAGAGAAAGAGTTGAGTAAGTGGAGAGAAAGTACGGGTAAGTTGGATGAGAATGGTTGTTGGATTGATTTGTCAGAACATAGGCGATGGTTGTTACCTGATGCATATGTGCTTCCAGTGGTTACTATGGCACATGGAATGGCACACATCAGTACGAAAGGAATCTGTAAGTTGTTGGCTCCAGTATGGCAGAATGCTGGAATTCCCAAGTGTGCAGAGAATGTGGTCAAGAATTGTATGGTATGCTTGAAATACAACCCTGGTAGGGGAACCCCAACTCCAGCTGGTCATTTTGCGCCTCCATCATATCCATTTGAAGTTTTGCAGCTAGATTTTATCCACATGGAAAGGTGCAACAACCTGAAATATGTGTTGGTGGTTGTCTGCGCTTTTTCAAAATGGATAGAAGCGTATCCCCTAAAAGATAACACTGCTCTGTCCACAGCCAAAGCTACAATGGCGCTCTAAAACTCAAATTGGCCAAAATTCAGGCGAGCACCGGTCTTAAATGGCCTGACGCTCTGCCTTTAGCACTCCTGTCCACCAGAATGACTGTGCATTAACGAGTGGGACTTAGTCCCTACGAGGTCGTTTTTGGCCGCCCAGCCAATGAATGGGGTGTACCAAGACCGACGAAATTCAGCGAAATCGAGCATCCAGTACTGCTTGATTACTTGTATGATTTGACGGCTAAACTGCGTGTTTTACACCAACAGGTGCATGATACTCTTCCCCAGGCCTCTGAAGCTCCAGGACACCCTATCGACCCTGGCACATGGGTCCTCATCAAAAATTTCCAGCGGAAAAGCAACGATGAGCCCTGTTGGATTGGCCCTCATCTCGTACTTCTGTCTACAAGATCAGCTGTTCGAGTAAAGGGGAAGAAGAACTGGATCCACGGCACCCACATCAAAAGGATCCCTTTGCCTCTGCCGTATGACCAGTGGGTCCAGGAGGGTATCGCTGACTCTGAAACAGACACTGTACCTCGTTTTGTACCATTCAGTGATGCACACGTAAGAGGCACAACTTCAGCACAACAGAGTGACGATATTTTGCAAGAAGCTGTGCCACCGTCAATTCGATTGGACACCACAGAGCCTGAACTCTTGTTTCAAGATCAGACAGTACCTGGCCGTTTCCGCTATAACTTACGACCACGGCCTATGGACAAATAAATATTCTTTTCCTTACCTTATTGTTTTTGATACCATAGCTCTCCCATCTGAAGGACTTTCTTGATGTTTGGTTTTCGAACCACCATCCGGGTTCAGCCACAGGGTCGCGGTGTCAAGACTTTGGGGTACAGGCCGAAGACGCTAGGTCAACGGTTCTGGTTGGTCTAGGGCGTTCCCTGGACTGACAGGCGTACTCCTTAGCAGAAGATACTCACCCGCCGCGAGCGGCACGATTAGAGGATGGAGTTTTTCAAGATGGAGAGACTCGCTGAGGAAATGAACTTTAAAGCAAGAATATGTAAAATAATGAAAAGCAAACGTTTTGTATTTTTATGTCTGTTTATATTATGTAGTATGATAGTGTTTACTGTAGGATTCGTATTCTTCTCCTCTCAAGAGCCCATTGCACCCACTGTACAGCCTATACCTCCTTCTACTGTCTCCTCGCACTCTTTTCACCCTCGGCCTGAACATGAACAAGCTAGACGATCAAAGTTTGTAAACAACTCGTTTATTCAGCTCCTGCACCAGCACCAACTAGTGATGAACACAACCAATTGTTGGGTGTGTGGTTTAATGCCACATACCATTAACAAGGGTATTCCTTATCTAGTGCTGCCGTTTAGTTACAATGGATCGTCATGGGCATTCCAGACCATGTTTCTCTTTGCCCTAGATGCCTACTCCCCGCGACAACCGCGTTCCATCAGACCTAGCACCAATAATAAAGCTTTAATGAAAGGAGTAGCCGATATGAGCAGAGATATCGACGCATTCTCATCTATTCCCAAGGATGAATTGCGAGCTTATGTAGGGTGGAATGCGACGGGGTATAGTATTAGTCTAGGTGAAAGACAGCGAAAAATGTCATCCCCAATTTGGGTCGTACCCCACATAGGTCGGTTCTGTTTACAAGGTAATGGTCAGAATCCAAGAGCTCAACTGGGAAGAAGTGACTGTACTGAAATGTACACTTTTCCATCGCAGTTTTCCCCTGCGTTTTTGGCTGCCAAGGGTACATATTTTGTCTGCAATGACCGAGCATATACATGGTTGCCCCCTGATTTCTCGGGCACATGTTATATTGCAAATCTGCTACCGCCAACATTTACTGCTGCCTCTGACTATCACAAGACCAGAGTTGTGAGAGGCGTGATTAGTAAGGAGGATACTGCCGGTCAGGAAGCGGGAGACTTCTTTATGGGTTTCCTGACGTTTTGGGGACCTATGGTCAATAGTAGGAACCTGAGACAACGGACTCGTGTGGTTGAATCCACTGTTAATGTTACGGCTGGTGCCCTTGGTAATTTAACAGCTGAGCTCCAAGCGGATCGCCTTATGACTTTGCAGAACCGCATAGTTCTAGACGTTATACTTGCGGACCGCGGTGGGGTATGTAAGGTCATCCAATCCAGTTGTTGCATTTTCATACCAGATAACGCTCCAACAGTTTATCAAGCCATCTCCAAACTACATAAAATATCTGAATCCATACACGTGGATAAAGGAGATTGGTCACTGGTGGGGTGGTTCTGGGAACTGATATCTGCCTGGGGTTGGAAGGTTCTGATGGTCATTGGAATGATCTTAGCCATTCTTTTCCGTTTCTGTCTGTGCATACAGTGTGCTCCTGCGATTTGTGGCCTCTGTGCTACCTTATGTATAAGGAAACCTGTATCGAGGGACGAGCTAAGTAATAGGATGATGCTACAGCAACATCTCCATGACTTCGTGAATATTGACCTAGACTCGGATTGAAATGAGTACAGTTATTGCCTATGTAAGGGCAAAAGGAGGGTCTGTCGTACTTTGCAATTTGGGACCGCGTAGGAGACAGGGCCCTACCCCTGTCTATCCCGGTATTAGCGAACCGCGAATGGTCAATGCGGTATGTACAAGTGCTTTATATAACGTTTCATTGATAAATGCACTATGTATACGATATTATACATCACTACGTGAAGCCATCCTAGAGCGGTGGCCATCTTATGGTTGCCCTCACATAGGCTACATATTATGAAGTAAATACGGGCCTTTAGAGCACATGTGCCTTTCTGTGACTTCTCTGTGACCTGGGCAGCTTGGCTCTGCTGCCCCAGGTCAGTCCGGTCTCACGAGCTCCCCGTCCTCTGGCCACCTGTGATTAGCATCAGGGCTTGACACACCATAAAGCCTTTTCATCCCACACGAGCCTCCAGCTAATCTCTTTCACACCTGACTGTTCCTGCTTTATGGCTTGTTTTCACAAACAGGAGCTGCCCGAGTTTATTGGGGCCTATTGATATCTGATGTGGGATCTGAGCCTCGCCGGGTAAATAATTGTGGGCTGGCTTAACTGGAATGTGGGATGGTCATCATGACTCTGCTCTTTCGTTTGTAATGTATCCATGTAGATGACCATATCGTAAAACAAGGAATGTGTGCCTGAAGCATGATATTTTGTATTTAAGGAGAAGCCCGTTTCTGTAACTTTAAGCAGTCTCCTGAGAACATACACGCTGTTGTACTTCTAGGATACCTGTAATTGGTCTGCAGCCAATAAACTGATCTTTGACTTCACCAAGAAGACTCTGTGTTTCTGTAGGTCTGAAACAGGCAAGAACCCGAAGTCTTAGGGTGTGTTCCCCTGCACCGCTGGGCTTTAAATGCCCGGTACTTCATTGGAGGTGACTCAGTTCAAAGTATGCACTATACAAGAATAAAATGCTACACGAAAAGAAAAAAACATAACATCCTGCAAATAGCTAACACTCTTGGGAATACAAGATTAAGTATAAAGCTTGTGACATATAATCCCAAAGTAAATCGCTGACATGGATTTCCTTGACATTTTTCCATTAATTGTTCAGAATTTAATCAGTGTTTTACTAGTAAAGTTAAGGACATGAATACAGGGTCCAATAGGTTCTCCTTTCAGTATCTGTGTTTAATTACTACCTGGTCTGAGACCCAGAGAGACCCGCACCTCTTAAAGCCCTGTATGTCACTGTAATAAGGGCCCTCTTAGGGGTACAATTTAAACTGCTGTTGGCATGCTACCTTCTCAAGGAGTGTCGGCTTAAAACAGCACAAGAGCAGTGTGGAGCACAACAGCTTATCCCTCACAGTGGAAGGCATACGTGTTACTTACACGCACACACACACAACCACACACACACACACACACACACACACACACACACACACACCCCACCCACCCCCCAGTACAGAAAAATCACGCATTCCAAGTGCTGGAAATAATTTTTTTTTTAGAGATTCCATGATATGGAGATCAAGAAAGGTAGTGGACATAAGAAAAGCAGACTCTGACATTCAGGGCTTTAAGCTTGTTGGAAAAAGTGTGGGGGTCTTTAAAAGGAGCATGGCCTTTGTAATCGAGGGCACCGCTTAAACACATAAACTAGTTTTCTGTGATTCCCATACTGTGCCACCTGACAAGAATTTAGGTTACTTTTTAAGCTTGCTGTTATTGGATCCATATTTATAACCAAACAACTGGCATACACTTAAAACACAGCCATGATTATTGGCTTTGTCAACGGTTTTGATTTGTTTAGGATAAATGAATAACAACAATGTGTTTTTTAGTAAATAGTATTAAAATCTTTTAATTCTGACATTTCGAGACTGTGTATGAAACATTACTGAGGCCTGTGGAAGGAGTAGTGGTCTTCAGTCCCATTATGTCTACTCTATGCTAGTGTGCCATTTTCTCTCCACCTCTCGTAAACCTGCTTATCTTACACCTCATCTCTTTCCTCCTCAGATCCCTCTTTTCGTTCTCTCCTGACCGCAAATCCTTGCATGTCTTTCCTTCACTACTCCCCAAACACACAACGCATTCCTCACTTGTAAGTACTGCATTTTCTTTTACGTTACCTTGTTAGTATTTTGACATCTGTGTACCTCCTTCAGTCACATTTGCACAGAATCACAATTGATACTGGAATATATACCACTGCTGTGTGAGCTCGGCAGAGAGGCCAAGGATTGGGTGACCATGTATTCTGAACTCCATTTTGACTCACTGACAGGCGCTGTGAGAAACTCGCGCTTCCTTCAATCTTAACTCCAGGGCTTTCAATCGTGGTGCAACACCTGGTGGTGTCTCAGTTCAAAGTATGCACTATACAAGAGTAGTATGCTACACAAAAGAAAAAAAAGGAATACAACATCCTTGAAATAGCTAACACTCTTACTGAATGTAAGATTAAGTAAAAAGTGAAATACACACAGGAACTAAATTGCTGACACGGAGTACCTTAGCAATTTTACAGTCATTTTACAGAAAGTGATCACTGTTCTTGCAAGTAATGTTAAGGACATTAATCTAAGGCTTAATAGGCACCAGTTTCACTGTCCATTTTTGATTACTACCGAATCTAAGACCCAGAGGGATCCCTCCCCAATAATGCCTTACTTACAGTAAACTTTTCCATTTTGTTTTAAACTCCGACTCAAACAAGTCTGCAACAAGGACAAATACTGACCAGTAAATCAGTTCAGGCCTACTTAAAGGGGTGTAGGAACCGTGGGGTACAAGTGGGATTTATCCTCCCAAGATTATGGAGTGGAAAGGCCAGATTTAACAGTGGCAGACACAGACAGTACATGTCTCTCTCAGAAGCCATGCTGCACATCACATAAGAGTCTACCTCAACTTCTTCCTGGAAAGTTTCAGAGTGACCATCAAGCGTGGGCAGAGAAAAAGGGGAGGGTCCCAAAATGTGTTTTCCACATGCAATTTTCCATAAGAACTTTAGGTGTTTAGAAAAAATATAGAGTTTAAAATATCGTCAGACGTAAATATCGGATATTCAATATTGTGACACAAATATCATGATGCACAGATATCATTGACAAGAATATCGTTGTTTGAGGTAAGTAATATTGTTTTAAAGAATATCTATGTTTATAATATCGTTTTTAGTAATATGGTTGTTTTATGTATTATAAATGCGTTTCAGTTGATATATTAATTTTGTGTTACTTTTGTTTATATAAATGTTATTAATCTTTTTAAAACGTAGTTTGTAATCTTCAGTGATTTTGAATTTTTTAAATATAATTTTTTTTTTAATTGTAATTTATAGTGTTGTAGTGGACTGTTGGGTTTGTAGGAGAATAGGGCGGAACGTTAATTAGGTAACAATAAATTAAGAATTATTTATTACATTATATGATGTTTATGTATAATGTAATACTAATTTATTTTTGTTTATATGTTATTTGCGGACTCTCAGGTTTGTAGGGGTATAGGGTGGGAAGTTGAATAAGAATTAACAATTCATTTTTAATTGGGGACTAATTATTTAATTGCTTTTTAATGATGTAATTTATGGAATACTTATTTATTTTACTTATATTTTAATTGTGGGCTGCGAGGTTTGTAGGAGTCTAGAGTGGGAAGTTAAATAATAATTAACAATATATTATTAATTGTTAGTACATTTTTTAATTGTTTTTTTACTTATGTAAAATATAGAATACAGATTTTTTAACTTATATTTTCGTTGCTTGAGGCTAGGATTGTAGGGTTCTAGGGTGGGAGGTTGAGTAAGTAAGTAATAATTAATTAAAAATGAATTATTCATTGTAGCTTAATCATTACATTGATTTTCAAATATGTAAATTATGCAATACTTATTTATTTCACTTGCACTTTAATTGCAGGCTGCTAAGTTTGTAGGGGAATAGGGTGGGTAGTTAAGTAATTAGCTATTAATTATTTGCAAATTAATTATTTAATTGAATTTAAATATGTATATTATGGAATACTTATTTTATTTTAATTATATTTTATTTGCAGGCTGCGAGGTTTGTAGGTGTAGGAAAGTGCCCATTTTTGTACGGTCACTCCCAGTTTTTGCTCTAAATGCTGATGGTTATGACTCTGATAGTGTACTGGAGTCTGCTAACAAGACACCAGTGCTTGTGCTCTCTCCTTCTGTTCGACTTGGTAATCCCAAATTGGCAAAAGCTTTACCCCCTTATAAGTCCCTGGTATATGGTAGCAGAGGTACCCAGGACATTGGTGGTAAAGGGGTCCCCAGGGCTGCAGCACAAGTTTGTGCCACCCTGGGCAACCCATGCAACCTGCTGACAGCAGGTCTGACATTGCAGCATGCAAGAACAGTGAAAACTGCTCAAACTCAACTGTGCACTCACCATGTGTGGCACATTCGCCTACACCGCCTTTAATGTATGTAAGGCACCCCTAAAAAAGGCCTCCTCAGCCCAGGAGGCTGGGTGCATTATATTTAAGGTGTTGACATGTAAGTGCAAGCTTATTTGTCCCTATAGTGGTGTCCCTCATTGGAAACCACTATATATGCTAGCAATCCATAGGGTAACACGGGCTGCCAACCGTGCACTTTCGAGATTGGCAGCTCTGTTATGGTACCATTAAAAAGGTTTGGTATCAAACAATGCGCCTTCTCACCCCTAACATGATTCTCGTGCCCTGGGTAACATGGAATGCACCCAGATGACACCTTAGAGTTAACCCCCTGGTTGCCCCAGCTTTAAAGTGTTCTGGCTGACCGGTCCACGTTTTCTCATGCCTGCTGCCACCAAGACATGATTCTGACCTCCTACCAGGCAGTGTGATCATTCCTAGGAGTCAGAAATAAAGATTGGGCAGGGGTGAGATCACACCTCCCTCCTCCTCAGATGACTAGTGAATTGGCACTTGAGAGTGTTGAGCTTCAAAGGCTACACCACCTCTTATATGCAACTATCCTGTATTCCTGCAGAGGAAACAGTGCTCCCATTACCCCAGGCGTGCTTGCGCACAGGGAAGGTGGGTGTTAGAAATTGGGGTCTCTAGTTGGCAAGGGTGTGTCTCGGTGTTCAAATAGGGACACTTCTTCCTAGTCAGGATAAGGGAGTTACACTCCTAAAATAACCCCTGCTCACCCCCTTGGTAGCTTGGCACGAGCAGTCAGGCTTATCTTAGAGGCAGTGTGTAAAGCATTTGTACATAACTAACAGTAATACAGTGTAAGCACTACAAAAGGACACCACACCAGTTTAGAAAAATATCCAATATTCTTATATACTTAAGACAAGATCAGAAACGATGAAAATCCACAATACAGTACTTAAAAATCTTCGGTTATCAAAATATGCTTGAAAAACAGTTCCTTGATGTCAATAGCTCCGTCCGGGGCTATCCCGACGTCGTGAGCAAACAAATCCAAATAATTCTGGCTGGCCACGGTGTCACGGGCCAGCTACGTTGTCGGAAAGACCCGCAAATAGTACCTTTTAGAAATGCAGGGCGTCGGCGACCTCTCGTTGAGCTTCCAAAAGCACGGCGTCAACAGGCGTCGGTTCCAGACGTCGGTGCAGGAGTCGTCGGGGCCCTCGAAGTCTCACGCGTTGGAGATCGGTCTCTTTCCTGTTGGAGTCAGGAGCGCTGGTGTCAGGTGCTGCGTTGCAAAGTGCAGCGGTGCGGCGTGCGGTGCCCTCAGGTCGCGGTGCAATCAGCGGCTCAGTGGCGGCATCAGATGGCGTCGTCGGTGAGACTAGGGTCGCGGTGCATAGTGAATGCGGTTCTTGTCGCGGTGCAAGCAGCCGCGGCAGCGTTGCTGAAGCTCTGTCATTGGCTGACGAAGTGAAGTCGATGGTGCCGGCATCG
Organism: Triturus cristatus; assembly: GCF_964204655.1. Taxonomy (NCBI): domain Eukaryota; kingdom Metazoa; phylum Chordata; class Amphibia; order Caudata; family Salamandridae; genus Triturus; species Triturus cristatus. The sequence continues at coordinate 222,422,841 of NC_140595.1, forward strand.
GTAGGCCAAGGCTGCAGTGCAAGATGAGGGCGGTGCGTCGTGTAACTTTACAAGCGGTGCATTTGAACCACGGTGCAAGCAGCGGTGTGGAGCAGCGTCATCAGGGACACCAGGGCGTCATTGTGAAGCAAGGCGGTGCGTAGTGCAGTGCCCACAGGTCGCTGTGCGAGTAGCGGCTCGGTGGCGGCATCAGCAGGTGTCGTCAGTGAGACCAGGGTCGTGGTGCGGCGTTGCCCTCTGCGGTGCCTTCAGGACACGGAGTCGGCAGAGATGTCGTCAACGTCATCGGGTTGCTTTTTCTGTTGAAGCACAAAACACACAGTCCCCAGTGCTGAGGGCTGAAAAGCTTGACGTCTTTGCTGTTCCTGAGACTTCTTGAACAGGGGGCAAGCTCTGCCTCAAGCCCTAGGAGAAAGTAGATTGCAGAAAGTTCTGTCCAGTCCTTTCACTGCCCAAGACAGAAGCAGTCACTGCAGACCAACACAGCAAAGCACACAGCAACGTGGTAGTTCCTCACCACAGCTTCTCCACCTTTTCTTCTTGGCAGTCTTCTTGGTCCAAAAGAGTTCTAAAGTTCAGGGGTCTGGGCCTCAATATTTATATCCCAAAATCCTTTGATCTCTTACGCAGAGAGTGTCTGTGCCCAGCCAGAACCAGTTCTGCCTTCTCTGGTGTGACTTCCTGGCAGGAGGTGGAGACGGCATTGTGAGAGGCAGACCAGGTCCTTTGAGGTGCAAGGAAATCTCCTCCCCCTTCCCCAATTGCAGTCCAGGTCTGTTCAGCCCTTTCCTGACCCCCCAGCCTTCTGTTATTTAAAACCCAGACAGGTAATCCACATTCCAGCAGAGGCACACGTCATGACTGAGCAAGAAAATACATACTTTCTAAAAGTGGTATTTTCAAACACAGAATGTAAAAATCACCTTCACTAAAAGATGCATCTTTAGATTCGGAGTTCAGGCATATTAAACTGTTTTCCTACCTAATTCCCCGGGCCAGTTATGTTTATAAGATGTTATAAACTCCCCATTCTGTCCTACGGGGAACAGGTAGCTTTGCAATAGTGAAAAACAAAATTGGCCGTAATTCACTATCAGGACATGCCACACACACCAGGGCATGTCCTACCTTTCACATACACAGCACCCTGCCCACAGGGGTGCCTTGGGCCTACATTAGGGATGGCTGACATGTAAGAAAAGGGAAGGTTAGGGACTGGCAAGTGTGTGCACTGGCCAAGTTGACATGGCAGTTACAAACTGAGTGCAGACTCTGCAATGGCAGGTCTCAGTTACCTTTTCAGGGCTACTCACGTGGGTGGCACAATCAGTGCTGCAGGCCCACTAGTAGCACTTGATTTACAGGCCCTGGCACACTCAGTGCACTTTACTTGGGACTAACAAGTAAATAAAGTATCCAATCATGGAAACACCAATCCATAACACAATTTACCACAGGAGCACTTGCACTTTACCACTGATCAGCGGAGAGAAAAGTGCCCAGAACCACTACGCCAGCAAAAACAGAGTCAAAACCGGGAGGTCAGAAAGCAGAAACTCAGGGGAAACACGCCAAAAGATGCCAAGTCTAACAGTGGGAATATTAGCTATGTGGGAGGTGTACATCCCCAGGAAAGCTGGCCACAATTCTAGGATGAGCATCCTGATCTGTACCTAAAATTGAATTCTGCCATCTTTAAGAGGGCAAAAATAGTGGGTCTGGGTAGAAAACCTGCACCACCGGATGTGGTCACCTCAGGGGCGGACTAGCTGCAGGGACTTGCTGCCCATTTGCTACTATCTCCCACACCCCTAACTCCCCAAAATCTAGGATTTATGGGATCCTCCTGACACCAGAACCTCAGATCTGAACAACCTACTTCAAGGAAACACCGAGAAGAGACTTGTGTCACCGACAAAAGGACTTTGCCCACCAGCACAAAGCAAAAGAGGGATCCTTTGGCCCTGAGGCAACAGACATGGACCTGCGTGAGCGATCTCTGCCCTTGCCCAAAACTCAACACTTCAGAAGAAAGGGAACCTTGTGGAAGACAAAATAAATCAGTCTCCCCTGGACTAGTGGCACTAGTCCCATGTAAACTTCAGGTTAAAAACACTCAATGGATCTAAAGAATCGCTGGCCATCCAGCCCTCCGAGGGATCACCCAAAACCAGGTGGTCCAGTGCATTGTGGGAGTTGTAGTCTTGCCTGCCCCAAAGTCTCAGGCTGCTACGTTACTCCTCCGGACCCAGTGAAGTTCCCAATGCTTTTTGTTGTGCTTACCGCTGCTTAGGCATGTTGGTCACCAGTCCGGTAACCGACCCCCACACTCAACACTGCAGCTACAGCAAACATTGTGCAACCATCATTCGATGTCAGCAGCTGTGTACCTGTTGTATTTTTGCATTTTGTTTCTTGTAGTACCGTGGTAAGCAGGGAAAACAGCACCCCCCGGGGTTACAGTTCAGCATCAAGGACAGACAGAGCAACTCTGCACCCCGACTTCATGGGCTTGGTAAAATTGATCTGACTGTTAAGGTGTGGTCCTGGGGCCCACTTGGCCTTAACCCTTTGAGGGTTCCAAATTACTTGACGTGCAAGTTACCGATTGTCATTAGTGCATTTTGCCAATTACCGCTGTTTGGAGTGGGAATAGTAAATTTAACCCCTCTGAAATCCAACACTTTCCTTGCTGTTGAATAGACTGGATTGGGAATAGTCAATTTTTGCCCTCCGATGTCCAACAATTTGCTTACTGCTGTACTGTGCGGAGTAGGAAAAGTAAATTTTACCTTTCCGTAGACCAACACTTTTCCTAGTGTTGCGTTGTTTGGAATGGGGATAGTAAATTAAACCCCTCCAAAATTCAATGCTTTCTCTATTGTTGTACATACTGGATTGGGAATAGTAAATTTGTGGCCCAACTTTTTCCCTACTGTTGTGCTGTTTGGAATGGGAATAGTAAATTTAACCCCCAACCGAAATCAAATGCTTTCCCTGCTGTTGCACAGCCTTTTCCTACTATTAGGCTGTTTAGAGAGGGAACTGAAAATAAAACCCCTCCAAAGTCCCACACTTTCCCTACTGTTGTTTAGACTGGAGTGGGAATAGTAAGTTTCATCCCTTTGAAATTCAACCCTTGCCCTACTGTTGCTTAAACTGGAGTAGGAATAGTAAATGTAACCCCTCCGAAGCCCAACGCTTTCCCTACTGTTTCACTGACTAGAGTAGAAATAGTAAATCCAACCCCTCTGAAGTCAAGCACTTTTCCTACTGTTGCAGGGACTGGAGTAGGAATAGTAAATCCAAACAAACACTTTTCCTACTATTGAGGTGACTGGAATAGTACATCCAACCCCTCTGAAGTACAACACTCTCCCTACATTCCCTATTGAGCTGACAAGCTTGTGTTGACGCACCTGAGCCCAGCGAGTGGTACAGAGACCTGAGAAGACTTTGGGCAGTAGTTCCAGCACCCCAAAACGGCTTGTTGCTCTCTACTGACGAAGGAATGAATCCAGAAACATGTGTCTAGAGTTACACAGCACAGGCTGCACCATCAAGTGTGAACAATTAAAGACTACTATCAAAGTAAGTGTTATCATGCACTGCATTTACCATGATGCATTGGGCAAATTGAGTGCTGAGATATGAGGCAGTGTGCACCCATGCTTCTTCACTCGCCTTGTAAACCACCAGCAGAGTTCTACACTCTGTTATTTGAGGGGTTTGCCCCAAGTTATACTCCTTTTAACATGTGTGATTATCGTCCTCATGACCTGGCCATGAGACTAATAACTATTGTTGGCATCTGATTATAACAGTGAGGTACAGGCCTTTTTTAACTCCCCCGCCCCCTAATGGGAAAACTGATACCCACACTGCTTGTTTAAATCTGTGTAGTATGTCATGACTTAGCGCCTTGATTCCACCTGGTTTGTGTCCTATGCATAGGAGTGCATGGATACCAGAAAGGTGAAATACCTATAGTTGGGGGTGTTCTCCTGGATGTAGGTAGCCAATATGGTTGTAGGGTGGTGCATTTGTGTTTAATGGTAGACAGAGCTGTCTGTGCTTTTCTCGGCTTGAACCCATTCGTTGCTCACCCCTTTCCTCTTTTCTGTAAAAAGCATTGTACAGCAAAGTGAAGGTGTCGGCATCTCAATTTACATGCATTGCATGGAGCAGGAAGGATCCCTCAGTTCCAGCAGATCAGCCTACGTCCTGACAAGAACACAATTTGTACACAGAATATGGCCACGGATGTGACCAAAGACTTCACTTACTCAAAGAAATGGGCCGCCTGTCCACTGTTTTCTAGCATCCTGTGTCCTGTTCTGTTGCATAGGTAAGAGTCTAGCAACAACACCTGATTAGATCTAGATCCCAATAACACCCTGAGAGTTACAGCTCCCCCTTCATAGTTGCTAAGGAGGGTGACACACCGGAAAATGCAGTTGGATCTGATCAGTTCCCCACCAAACGAATGTGGCGAATAGTTTGACTTTTGAGGTTAGTTGATTGGAAGCTAACTGCCAGCTTACTGGATCCTGACCTTCAAAGCTTAGCTACTATTTACTCATGATTTCCAAATGCATGCAAGACATAGGTCAGTGTGCCCATGTGCTTTAGCATCCATTTATGTCCTTGTGAAACCCTTCTGCGTGTGAGGCCCCTGTGCCTGCAACCAGTATTGCTGTTGTGATGCCTGTCTATTAACGGTGCTGATGTCAGCTGAGGTCCTTGTGACTCTGCTTGCTACCACACCGTAGGAATACACCCATATCAAGCGGATCACTGGATGTGGGTCCCTGTGCCTCGGACATGTCTCTGGGTCCCTGAACTGTGATTGTCACTTCCACCAAAGCTAGTGGCAATGATTCAATAAAGTGCCACCTGAATTATAAGGTGCTGTGCAGTGCAGCCCCAACCCACAACCTACCAGCAGCTGTGTAAGATCCCTGGTAACAGAGTGACTTCGGTATCAAAGTATACAACTACATCTAAGAGATTCAGATGCTATGCTCCAAGCGTCACGTAGAGCCGCTTACACGCATCTCCTCTTGTCTCCCTTAGAGAGGCTACTGGATAACTGTACGTCCCAAAAATTGGTCTCCAGATTGTATGGGAAAATGCAACGACGCTGTCCAAACTTCATTACTAATGCCAGACAAAAATGGGAGACTGATACCTCAGAGCCAGTCACAGATACACATTGGGCATTCTGTATTCAACTTACAGGAGCACGCTGCTCAGGCCCCACACTGTGCCTGATACATTTTAGATTTCTTCATAAAATGTACTACACTCCGGCTTCCCTGACCAGGTTGGGTTTAAGGGTGGACAACCACTGCTCCAGGTGCAGATGGTGTAAACTTCATACACTAAGCATGGTGTTACCCACCAACCCAGTAATACTGGGCTGCTATCCTGACAGCATATCGACACTGACAATGTAGAAATTGCCCTTCTTGGCTATGTGAAAGACTTTCCCACAGCGTCTTGTAAGTACTTAGCAGTAGCTCTCCTGCTAGCTAAGCGGAGGGTGGTGATGATATGGGGGGAAAGGCCCTCACTGAAGGTTGTGAACTACCTTAGAGATATGGCCTTCTACAGGGACCAGTTTGAGTCGTACTGGGTCTCCATTTCACCTTGCTTCCAGCCTAAGGACATATGGGTCCCTCTGCAGCAGTATCTCTGGGATGAGGGTTAGCCTACGGACGGGGAGGACAATGAACCAGGAAGGCCATGATCTGACCCTCTAGCTTTAACAAGCATGAGGAGGGGCTATTTCTTTTCTAATGTAATAGTAGCTACACCTTCAAAATGCAGTGAAATACGAAAGTAACATATTCTTTGCAATTGTTTGCATTCCTCTGTAACAGCAATTGTTTACAAATGTCACAACCTTGACCACACCATTCGATATGTCTTTATCAAAACTATGGCCAAGATATTGATCTGCCCATAAAAATGTCTCCCGCACCTGGAGGAATTTTGGGTGGCAAAACAGCTGGCCCCCTCGGTATACTGGTGACCAACTTCCAGGTTCATATCCCTATGGATGTTGCTGGAGCGTCACATATTGCAGACATCTTGGGACCTTGCTATTTACTACACTTCGAAGCCTTTGGTTACTCCTCTCTTCAACTCGATCATTCATACTTTCCGGTATACCTAGATTGGGGCTCATAAGTTGGTGCAAGTCCCGAGCAGTGTTCACTCTAAAATACTATTTTGGTGCAATGTGGCCATCACGGTCGGTGGGGAGGAAATTCACTGGTCCACTTGGATTAGTCATGGTATTTACCACATTGAAGATCTTGTTTCTAACGGCTCCATCAAATCATTCCCCGACTTGAGACAGGAATTTGCGATTCCAACCTCCCAACTATGAAGATACAATCAGTTGTACCACGCCTTATCATATGTCCTGGGGAAGAAGCATATTGACCTCCCTAGCTTTGCCCATTAATCAATACATCCACACTTTGAGAAACGTTTGCGGAATTAGCGTGGGACTGCATACCATATTGCTGGACTCCTGGTTTTCCTCTCCCACATCCACAGCACTGCATGCCTAGTGGGAAGCTCGTTTTATACACGCAATTCCTGGATGATGACTGGGATATCCTACTGGTGGACTATAATAAAGGATTATGGGAAGAACACCTTAAGTATAGCTTTTTTAAGATCCTCCACCATTGGCACTGGTCACCAGCAAGGTTAAATAATTCCTGTCTTAGTGGGGATTCACAGTTTCGGAGATGTGGCTGTAGAAATAAAAACCTTTTTAGGGGTTCACTGATGCACCTGGTCCTTACACCAACAAAGAAGAGATTGGCACGGAAGCTGTAATATCAAAAGAATGCATTTATTAACCTCACATGAGGGAGACTGCGTCAATACAGTACCCTCAGGCCACTGTAGGAGGCAGTCTAAGGAGTACAGAGAACAGGGGCATTATATATGCATTTGATGCATAGTCAGCATGGGACCAAGGGGAGGTACTGGCACATACAAGAATAGTTATTGACTAATATGGGTATACAAAAATTGCGTGCTCAACAAAATGGGAGGCGAGACATGTCTCCTTACATCAGTAAAAACAGCCTGAGAGTTATATACTAGGAGCAGGTGTATTGGCAGCTACAGGTCTTTCTGAGCATGTGCAAGGCTCTGGCTCAGTGCTGGAGGAGTTAACTATATCACATGACACAAGCAGAATACTAAGGCAGTCAACAGTGAAGAGGGAGAAAGCACATGGCGAGCACATGGCTAACTAAAATGGCTGCCACAAACAAAACGGCTTCGTCTGATGCTAACAGCGATTTCAGCTAGTTTTCCGCATGGCTTAATGGACTGCAATATAGTCCCTATTTTATGAGAATGAGACAAGCTGAGAGCCTTACGGTCACAGGTTTGGGACCATATGAGGGAAATTCTTGGGACAGACATGCCTTTGACTGCCCGGTTAGTGCATGATACTTCTGGCCTCAACATGTTAATAAATGGCTCTCTATTGTCATAGGGGCAGCTAGATTGGCAATTCCGCGTTTATAGAAATCTACACTAACTCCCACATTACAGACCTGGTTGGACAACATGCATGCTATGGCATGCTTTGAGCGCCTTATTTATAAGCTGAATGACAAATTGCAGATATTCGAAGAGGTTTCTTAAAGATTGAAAAGCCAAACACACTTATACACTTTTAAGGTGTCTACTGTAAGCCTCGCCCTGCTTCATGTTCCATGCAGACCCCTGTGTTCCGTTTCCCAGGCCCCTTCCTCCTGAGGATCCCCCAACTTATATCTCTATTGTTGTTTGCTTTTGTTAATGGGGGTTTGTTGATTTTCATCCTGTAGCGATGGGTCATTGTGACTTGGCCTATAAGGCGCTGAGGACAGAGGACATCTTAATTTATTTCCTCCTGTGTGGGTGTTCACCTCCCCTCCTTCCCCCCACTGCAGGAGCATGTTTCCTTTCTCCATTTTATCTCTTGATGGTTGTGTTCTTCTTTTACTCTGTTTAAGTTAAGTAGTATTTGTTCCCTACTAGCTCCTTTCCTGTGTCTTTTCTTGGAAATTTAATTGTAGCGGTTTCTGGTATTTTTTGTTTTTTGCAGATGATCCATGGAGGCCTGGTCTACAGATGGATTTTGGGTTTGCATTTAACCTGGTTGGTTTACTTGTCCTATGTGGCGATTTGACTGTGCATGTTTGTGAAGGGGTGCCACACCTGGCGTGCCCGATGTCGGGCTCTTCCCGCGCTTTTCCCCACAATGACCTACCGGTCAGGACGGCCGCAACGAGGTGCCAAAGCGGGAAGACTCTATAATCGTATGTAACTCCTCCCCCGTGTCCTCTGCCCGTACAGCGTTGTGATGCCCACACCGCCGGAGTGAACGGAGGCGGAGCTGCCCCGGAAGCAATTCCTCGAGGGAGGTGAAAAACGCCAGCGAAACCGACGAGAAGCGCGAAGAAGCCGGAAGGGAAGAAGAGTGCCGAGGGAACTAAGACGAGGAAGGAGAAGTTGCAGGAGAACGGGAAGAAGACGAGACGTGGTGCGAGGACTGGTGGTCCCCACCGGAGGTGGCCAAAGAGCGGCCGCAACTCAGGAGAGTTGCGGCAGAGCCGGTGAGTGGCCCGAACCAGGGGGGAAAGGGAGCGGGGAAGCGGGTGGTTTAAGGGTGTACAGGAGGGTGGTGGGAGGTTTGAATGAGAAGAAAAGAGGGGGTTTCTTTAAACGACGTAGCTTTATTTTTCTTTTTGTTTCTTTCCCTTTATTCTCACCCTCGCACTTGACCGGGGAGCGAGATTGCACTGTACCCCAGGAGGGTTGTATTTAGTTTCGTCCTCTCTACCCTAGTATATGTGAGAGCGAGTAGTATCTCCGCTCCTAATAATTAGTGGCATTGTATTTCACCTCCTCTTCTGTTCGCCTGTTACCCCGGTGCATGGTATACGCCCAAGGTTCCTCCTTCACTGCCTTCCCTCACACAGAAACCAACCCCTCTTCACGTTCCCTTCAAACCCTGATACCCCTGAAAACACCAACCGGGTGTGGTGACGGTGACGGTATTTTCTGGAAAGCGGGAAACCTAGAAACGACTGACGGCTCCCTTTTTGTTTCTTTCCTCTTATGAGCCTCCCGGGGAAGGATCATCCAGAATAAAGGCGGTCCACCTGAAAACGGAGGAGACCAAAGAAGAATATCCCGAACAACAGCCGCGGACCCCAAAGTTGATACCTGGAGAGACATCTTGCCTTCTTTGTATCGAATAAAACAGTCCAACTGGCCCACTATATACAGCCTCCTCGTCTTTTTGTCCGGCCCGCTCTCCCACAAGTGGTGTCAGAAGTGGGATTCGCCGGAGACATGGAGGCTGTACTGGCAAAAATGGCGGAAAACCAGGCCAGCCTAGGACAAGCCATGGAAAGATTCCTCGCAGTAGTGGAAGAAGACCGGGGGAAGCTGCAACAGGCTATTGCTGAACAAGGCCAGTCCCACGACACCGCAATGGGAAGACTCGTAGATGCCATCGGGCAACAAAGAGGCCCCAGTACCCTGCCCTTCCTAATTCTACAAAAATACGTGGAGGGGGAAGACCCTGAATACTTCTTTAATAATTTCGAACAAAAGGCCCGGGCTGCCGCATGCCAGTAGAGAAATGGGGCCAGTACCTGGGACCTTTGCTGTCTGGAGAACTGCAGGCATCGTACCAGGCTGCCAATATACTTGGTACGACTCCTTACGCCGAAATAAAACACTGCATAATGGAACGCCTGGGGGTCGACGACGAAACCTATAGAATGAGGCTAAGACAACTCAAAGAGGGACCCCAGGAAACTCCCAGAGCCCTGTATTACCGCGTGAAGGACCTGGCGGACCGATGGCTGAAACCCATCACCACCACAAAGGAAGAGATAATGTCCAAAGTATACCTGGAACAGTACTTATCCTCTCTTCATCCGCCTATTGAGAGGTGGGTTAGGCAACATGCCCATCTCACGTTAGAGACGGCCATGGAAATCGCTAGCGCGTATAGCAGAGCACAAGAAGTGCAAAAAGGGCATGAAGAACCCTCCTGGAAAACTAGTACGAGCCGAGGACATCGCCCTTCTCGACCCCCTCCAGTTAGAAAACCCGACCCCGTGACAGTCGTCCCGGGACCCCCAGTGTTTAGAACCCCGGGACCAACAGTGCTGAGAACCCCCACCCCTGGACCACAATGTTATAACTGCGGGGGCCTCTGACACATAGCTCACTTTTGTCCTCAGAAAGAGGAGCCAATGGAAATAGGTCTCACAAGGAACTATTGTTGTCTCACCCAGTCTGCGCAACGAACCCCGTATTGTTGCGATGTGTCGTTGAACGGCCGTCCCATGACCGCCCTAGCCGACTCGAGCTGCCGCCAAAGTGTGTGCGACCCCAGGATCTGGGACCCGAACCTGGTCCCATTAGCGGTATCGCGAACATCCAATGTGTCCATGGAGACACGAAGACTTATCCCACCACCCAGGTGCGCATACAACACGCCACGGACCCAGGGTCTGACTTAAAAGTTGGTCTCATTCCCCGGTTGCCAGAACAAGTCATATTAGGGAATGACTATTCGCATCTGCCGAGACTGCTTCTAGAGCCAACCCCAAAAGAAGAGGAATGGTGGGGCAGCGCCCCCTTCGCACAAGATGAGGACCCTGACTGGCCCCCTGCGAAACCTAGAAAAACGAAAACCCAAAGACGAAGAGAAAAGGGCCATCCTGCGGGGTATTCCCCGCTGTACCTGCGGAAAATCCCTGGGAGAGCGATAGACACTTTCAGACAGCCCAGAGGGAGGACCCGGTTCTGCAGGAAGCCTGGAACCAAGCCCTAAGCCAAGAAGACCCACTACACGCATGTCCCTATTTTTTTATCAAGAGCGGGCTACTGTACAGGAAAGCAGAGCCCACTAGCACACCCCAGTTGTTGGTCCCTGCCCCGTTTCAGGACAAGGTACTTTACATGGCCCATAGCCACCTGTTGGGTGGCCATTTCGGGGAAGAAAAAACAGAACAGCTAATAACAAAACAGTTCTATTGGCCCGGTATTTATAGGCGGGTAAAAACCTACTGTCGTAAATGCCCCGTTTGCCAAAAACATAGTAGGTATCGACCCCCTAGAGTCCCCTTACATCCACTTCCCATCATCGAGGAACCCTTTTATAGAATAGGGATGGATATCATAGGCCCCCTGTTACCCTCACGAAGTGGGTGTTGTTATGTGTTGGTCCTCGTGGATTATGCTACCCGTTTCCCAGAGGCCATCGCTTTACGCCATCCCGACGCTTCCAGCATAGCTAAAGCATTGATACCGATATTCTCCCATGTGGGTTTCCCAAAAGAGATCCTGATAGATCAAGGGACCCCATTCGTATCGAGACTGATGAAACAAGTATGCTCTCAGCTAGGTATCAAACAGATACGAACGGCGGCATACCACCCCAGACTGATGGTCTTGTTGAGCGCTACAACGCGACTCTAAAGATCACCTTAAAAAAACTTCTGGCTCTTGAGTCCAAACGATGGGAGGACATGTTGCCCTTAGCATTATATGCCATCCGATGCCAAACCCAGAAGAGTACAGGGTATTCCCCCTTTGAGCTGCTTTATGGCCACCAACCCCGCTCTCTGCTGGACATGCTCCATGAGACCTGGGAAGCAGAACCCCATAGCACTACCCCGCTGACGGAGTACGTCAGCAAGTTAAAAACCCATTTAGGTCAAATACGGGCTATAGTGAAGAATAACCTGGAGAAAGCACAGGAATCCCAAAAAGCCCAGTATGATAAAAATGCCAAAAACTGGTCCTTTTCAGTGGGAGACGCCGTACTATTGATGACGTCTTCGGACCATAAGTTACTAGGACAATGGCAGGGTCCTTACATTGTGCTGGAAAAGATGACGCCTGTCACCTACAGAGTAGAGCTCGATAGAAAACGAGGCACCTCCCAAATCTACCACATCAATCTATTAAAAAAATGGGAAAGACCACTCCCCTCCTTGATTGGGAATGTAGGGAACCATAACCCCTTATACGGTCAGTGTATCGACAGCGAATTGCCCTCCCACTACAAAAGAATCCTGGTCGACCTCTTACTACCCTTACAAAACGTGTTTTCCCTGACCCCAGGAAAAACAACGGTGGTAGAACATCCCATTAAAACCATCCCAGGGAAAAGGGTACGTCTTCGGCCCTATTGTATACCAGAGGCCCGAAGGATAACCATCCGGGAGGGAGCCCAACAGATGCTACAAATGGGGATTATAAAACCCTCAGTGAGTGAATGGAACTCCCCCATTGTTCTCGTGCCGAAGCCCGATGGCTCGGTACGTTTTTGTATTGACTTTCGAGAGGTCAACAAAATATCAGAGTTTGATACACATCCACTTCCCCGGGTAGACAAAATGATAGAGCGGATTGGGAGGGCCAAGTATATCAGTACCCTGGACTACTGCAAAGGGTACTGGCAGATCCCTCTGAGAGATCAGGATAGAGAAAAAACCACGTTCTCTACACCGGATGGTCTATATCAATTCGTCATGCTGCCCTTTGGGTTACATGGGGCACCAGCGACATTTCAAAGAGCCATGAATCTTATACTACGCCCCCATGAAAGATACGCAGGGGCGTATATAGACGATATTGTCGTTTATAGCGAGTCCTGGGATCAGCATTTGATCCACCTATATGAAGTGATTCAGGCCCTTGGTAGTCAGGGTCTCAAGATCAATCCAACCAAAATCCATCTAGCCGCACAGAACGTGAAATATCTTGGTTACCTGTTGGGGGAGGGGGTGATAAGTCCCCAAAGTAACAAACTGACATATCACAAATCCCATTTCCCCGTTCTGCCAAAGCCCTCCGAGCCTTCTTGGGGCTGCTCGGATATTATAGGAGGTTTATACCCCAATTCTCACAACTAGCATCCCCACTCACAGACCTCTTACAGAAGAGCACGAAAACCGAGGAAAGATCGAGGAACCCTAGCCCTGAAGTCATCCAGGCGTTTGAAACACTAAAATCATCCCTAACGTCCGACACTGTATTAGCCAGCCCTGATTACACTCTACCCTTCATCCTGCAGACGGATGCCTCCGATCAAGGATTGGGGGCGGTCCTGTCCCAGAAAAACATACATGGCGAGGAAAGGCCCATCCTGTATATAAGTCGAAAGCTGTTTCCCCGAGAACGAAACTATGCAGTAATAGAAAAAGAAGCCCTGGCCATAAAATGGGCCATCGACTCCTTAAAATACTACCTAGAAGGACGAGAATTCACGCTCTACACCGACCATGCACCCTTGGAATGGCTAGCGCGCAACAAAGGAAACAATGAAAGGGTATTGCGTTGGTTCTTATCCTTGCAACCCTATAGATTCCACACCCGACATCGTAAGGGGACAGAGCAGGCGAATGCAGACGAGGAAGGAGAAGTTGCAGGAGAACGGGAAGAAGACAAGACGTGGTGCGAGGACTGGTGGTCCCCACCGGAGGTGGCCGAAGAGCGGCCGCAACTCAGGAGATGATTGCTCACTTGTAACTTAAGTACTTCGAACTCTAGTCTCATAAATAGACTAGAGGGGTGTGTGTTAACCTAAATACATATATTTTAAATATATACCTGGTGTGGTTGTCTTTTCATTTGATCATTCAAGAGATTATAGACTGGTAAAACAAGCTGCTTTACATTCCTTCAAGACTTAGCCTGAAGGCTGCTCTCCATAGCTACCACTAGGATAGCTTTCAATAAAGGTTGTCTTTAACCTATCACCATAAGGGGTTGTTTGGACTGATACAAGGTGCCCACTAGAACTAGTGAACAGCATATATCAGGCCACCTTCTCACACAGCACAGCCAGCAGCTCAGCAGCTTTGTCTGCGGAGGGATGTTGGTTGTCCGCTGTGATGGTGCCGTCAGCCTGTGGGCAATGATGTTCAGGATGCGGAGCATGGTTTTCCTTCTGAGTCTGTAGTGGGAAATGAAATACTCTGGTGTTAAGTCTGTGAGGCTGGTGCGTTTCCTGAAGGTCCGCTGTCTTTGTCTGCGCTGCCTCTGTGGTGATCCATGGAGGGGGTTGTGAGGGTCCGGGGGGTGGTGACGGTCCTGGGGGTGGTGGCGGTGGGTGTTGTGGCCCTGTTGGGGCTCCGAGCTGCATGATGAGTAGCTCAATGGCATCTGTTGTTCTTCAGGTGTGGCTCTGGGCTGGGCTCCCTTTATGCTGCAGGTTGTCATCCAGCTTTGCACCAGGTCAGAGCAGGTGTTAATTTCCTGCTGCTAATGCGCCTTATCGCATGTTTTGTGATCTTATCGCCAATCTGGCTGGTCGTTGAGAATGTTGCGGAGTGCTGTTGTCGTGGCTTTTTGCTCGGGATTGCCTACTCTGCATCTCATTAGCGTTAGTTGCCGGGATCATCTGTGGCGATGTTTTTTGCGGCTGCTATCGCAGGTAAACTGGTGATATGGGCTGTTAGCACCAGCTTGTGAATGGGGCGATATGATTATAGCGACTTTGGCTGCGCTAAAGTGACGTTAACTCGGCAATAGATCCTTGAGAATATGCCCCTTATAGCCAAGCTTTGAAAAGTCAATTGGATTCTCTCTCTCTTCCCGCAGGTAATGTATTACTGCAATACATAGATAACCTTTTGATAGCCTCCGTAACGAAGAGGGTTGTTGGGATGCCATGGTACAATTATGAATGCATTTGGTGAAAAATGGACATAAGGTGTACCTTTCTAAGTTCCAATATTGTCAACAGCAGGTTACCTATTTAGGTCACCTGTTGTTGAAGGAGGGTCGGAGGCTAACACCTAAACGAGTTTATGCCATTGTTAAGATGCCTGTCCCTGTGACTCAGAGGGATGTGCAGGCTTTCATAGGCATCACCTCGTATTGTCGGCACTGGATACCTGCTTATTCTTTATTAATACAGCCTCTGCTTTGCTTAACAACTAAAGATGTGCATGAACCTTTGCCTTGGAAGCATGAATGTCAGCATGCTTTTGAACAGTTAAAAGTTGCGCTTTGCTCTGCACCTGTGCTAGGTACGCCTGATTATAAGAAGCCTTTTGTGCTGTACGTACACAGAGGAGTTGGCCTAACAGCTAGGGTGGGCGACCTCAAATCTGGGGAACTGGGTTCGAGTTTCGGCAATGTCGCACTAAGGACGAAACAAAGGGACGGGTAGACTTGACTGATATTCCCTTATCTGACCCTCAAGAGGAACTATATGTCGATGACTCTTGTTTCAAATTGTCAGATGGCACCACTACAGCGGCGTATGCTATTACTACGCTGCGCACTGTAGTTGAAACATCGTGTGTACCTCACCAATCAGCGCAAGCTGCGGAGCTAATAGCTCTTTTGCGAGCATGTAAATTAAGTGAAGGACTGACTGTCAATATTTATACTGACAGTCAGTATGCCTTCGGGTGGCCCATAATTTTGGACGCCTCAGGGCAGAGAGAGGATTCTTGACTTCAACATGGGACCAAAATACACCACTTTCTGTTGATAGAGAGGCTTTTGACAGCTTTGACTCTCCCCAAACGATTGGCAATAGTGAATTGTAGTGCTCATAAAGCAATTACTGATGATGCGGAGAGGGGAAATGCCGTTGCAGATCAGATAGCGAAAGAGACAGCCAGGTCGAGAACAACAAAAATGCTTGTGGCAGGACCTGCTAGATGGGTACCAGATGTTACTATGTTTGAGAATTCATTGGAGAGTGTTAGGGAAATACAGAGAGAGGCAACAATTGAGGAGATGGCAGTGTGGCAGTAGAGTACAGGGCGTCTAGATGAAGAAGGATGCTGGATTGATAAGTTCGAGAAACAGAGATGGATGCTACCAGATGCATATGTACTTCCCGTAGTTACCATGGCACATGGTCCCGCTCATATTAGCGCCAAAGGCATTAGCAAATTGCTAGATCCTGTGTGGCAGAATGACAATATTTCAAAGGTTGATGCTCATCTGGTGAAACACTGTATGGTTTGTTTGAAACACAATCCTGGAAAGGGTACCCCTACACCTTCTGGTAATTTTTTACCCCCTTCATTCCCTTTTGAGGTTCCCCAGATGGATTACATAGAGCTACAGCGAGTTAATAATTTGAAATATGTGGTAGTGGTGGTTTGTGCATTTAGTAAATGTATTGAGACTTACCCAACAAAAAAAAACACTGCCATGGCAACGTCAAAAGCTCTTATTAAGAAGTTTTTCCAGCGCTATGGCTTGCCCCATTTGATTTGCAGTGACAACAGAAGTCACTTCAATGCAAAGGTGATCCAAATGATGTGCGATGGTTTTCATATCAAGCAAAAATTCCATGCAGCTAATCACCCTCAGTCAGCATGTTTAGTTGAGAAGTACAACGGTACTCTCAAGCTACAATTGGCAAAAATTAAGGAAAGTACTGGGTTGCAATGGCCAGATGCCTTACTACTTGCTCTATTGTGTACCAGAATGACAGCCCATTATAGAACGGGATTATCGCCCTATGAAGTGGTCTTTGGCCCTCCCGCAAATGTGTGGGGCGTCTCTAGACCGAAGAAGTTTTCTGAAATAGATTATCCTCTGCTTATCAATTATTTGTATGAACTCACTAAAAGCTTGCGTTCTATTCACCAACAGATACATGAAGATTTGCCTTCAGCACCTGAGGGGCATGGGCACACCATTCAGCATGGTGCTTTCGTCCTTGTGAAAAGCTTCCAGAGACGAGACAGTTTGGAGCCTAGATGGAAGGGACCCTATCTGGTCCTCATCACAACGAGGACGGCAGTGAGAGTGGACGGCCGGAAGCACTGGATCCACGCTTCACACTACAAACGGGTGCCGTTACCCCTTCCGTACGATGGCTGGGTGCACGAAGGCATTGGAGACAATGAGACAGAGAAAGTTCCACATTTTGTTCTGTTGGGTGTAGACAGAGGAAGAAAACTATGCCGTTCCGAATGCGGCAATCCCCCCAGAAAGTAGAGCTGCCCAGGTCTCCTCTTCATTTGATCCGCAGGAGCCTGAGTCTCAGTCCCCGGCGCCCCCTGAATTTCAGATTCTTCTCTGAGATGAGATGAGACAGTGCCTGGAGTAGAAAGGTACAATTTGTGTCCTCGACGGATGGGTATGTCATGAGTCTATGCCTGGACAGTAGTAAAGTCCTTAGGCACAGTACATCACTGCACAGACGTATGTCTGCTGGTGCAAACTATTCTATATCCCATAAAAAACCCACCCCTATCCCGTGCATCCAGCACTGCCTAGTGTTGTGTTTCACAGTGAATAAGTAAAAAACATAATTGCGTGATATTCGTTTTGTGGTTATTTTATATGTATCACCTGATTTGTTATTGCATCCAATATGTAGCACCTGATTTATAATTGCATGTATTGCTATGGAAACACTGTAAATCCTCGTTATGCCTTTCAAATAATAAATTGAGGAAAGTTTCGTGTTTCAGACTCACTTGAGTTTCAGACTCGCGCGCTGAAATACACATGAAGCAGTGAACGGACTTGCGCGATGAAACGCGCATGAAGGAAAACTTACTGCTTTGACTGCACATTGCCTCGCGTTTGACCGCGTGCGACGTGGCCGTCATTAGGGCGCGGTTCGGGTGTGGCAGGGCTATAAAAGCCACACCCGAGCTTCCAGAAGGCCCTTAGCCTTCAGTCTGCAGTCACGTCTACAGCTGCTCTACTTACCCGAGTTTCCCGATTCCTGGATTCCGACTTCAGCATTTTGACTTCATGCATCATCTGTGATACCTGAAAAAGAAAAAGAAAGCTAAGTGACTTCTCATTTCTTCTATGCATAAGGTGCCCACCGTAAGACAGCAGCAATAAAAGCGCGCACCAGAAGGACAATTTTTGGACACTGTTTTTGTATTACAAAAAGACAACTTTAAAGCACAGTTCTCTTCCAGGGGATCCTCATCAATAGTCATAAGCACTGAATATTCCCGCCCATGTGCGGGGACCCCGGAAATAAGAAAAATTATATATGAAAACCATATATATACAGCTCTGTATATGTATACACATATATTATTTTTTCCAAGCAAATGCAGCCCCCATAGAAGGCTAAACAATGTAGATACAATTATCCAATAATGCACCATAGGTATAAAAATACACCTAACTCCCTTTTTTTTTTTTTAAATGAGTTAACACACTCATAACAAAGGAAAAAAGGACACTGTGCAAAACACAGATCCATCAAACATTGTTAGCCTGCAGGCTGCATTGCAATACAATACCATAGAGACTGAAAAGCCTTGTACAGGTAAAAACTGGCACCGTGCCTTTAAGGCAGCCCTGACTCCAATATCCCATCATGCCTCAGGGGTGACAGTTGGGTCAGTTGTTCTTTCCAGCTCCTTCTGTCAGGACCCTGGAATTCAGCTCTCTTCTTTTTTGACTTTTCAGTCAAGAATTGTTACTTTTCTAGTAATTTTTTGGACTTCCTCTGGTAAACTCTATCAGGGAAGCGTATATCTGTGGTTTCTGACTAAATTTAACAACTTTTTCTGTCAGAAAAATGCCTTCTTTATTCATGCAGTGTCCATCCTGTGGCAAAAAGAAGGCATCTTCAGACACTCACGAGGTGTGTATTGTCTGCCTACGAGAGTCTCACTCTCCTGCATCCTGCCGTCACTGCAAGGACCTTTCAAAGAGGACTTTGAAAGAGAGAGAGAGAATTAGGCTTTCTGGCCTTTCGGAGCGGTCTAGGTCGAAGCAGCTAGTCCCTGTCTGTTCTCCATCGGCGTCGGGCTCGGCGTCGAAGACTCCAGCGGCGGGATCGTCGCTGAGAGGTGAGGAGTCCAGGGGGAGTCATGCTTCCAAACAAAAGTCCACGTCGACGCTCGATCCGGCGGCGAAGCGCATTTGTTCGTCGTCGGCTACTTCGACGTCAAGAAAACATCCTTCAACGTCGAAGGAGGCTCATCGCCGATCAACGTCGAGAAAACACCGTTCGACGTCAAGACATCGCTCAACGTCAAAATCGACACCAAGAGAGAAGTCGACGTCGCAGGAAGAGCACAGGCGTTCGACGTCGAAATCAACGGTGACGCCGAGGCAAAGATCGGTGTCAAAAGATCCTGCAAGATCTTCGACGTCGAGACATGATTCGCCGTCAAGAGGAAGACGATCCTCTTCGAAGGTGCTGTCGACGCCGAGGCACAGATCATCGTCACAACAGTCGACGTCGAGGCGGGTGCCTCCGTCGGAGTCGACGTCGAGGCAGGAGCCTCCGTCGAGGTCGGTGTCGAGGCAGGAACCTCCGTCGAGGTCAGCGTCGAGGCAGGAGCCTCCGAAGTCGACGTCGAGGCAGGAGACTCTGTCGTCTAAGTTCTCCAGATCTCCGGAGAAGATGGTGACGTCGAGGTGAGATTCCCAGTTGGGTTCTAGACCTCCGTCCAGGACAAGCCCTCCGTCGACGACAAGGCTCTCGACGTCGAGGCAGGACACATCGCCGGTGATCCATTCGGCGTCCAAGTCCAGGTCTCCGGTGATAGGCCTATCACCGTCGAGACGGTCCCCCGAGGTGGGATACCAGGAGACGTCACACATTCGTCTGACGCTTAGGAAAGTATCAAGACGCAAGTCTCCTCATAGGGTGATATATACCTCATCGGAGCACGATTCATCGCGTCCGATCTCCATTTCCCCTTCAGCCTCTCAAGATTTAAGATTAAGATCCGGATCACCAGAACTGTTGGGTGTCTCTCCAGTTCCTCCGGTGGAGCATACATCTCAAGACGAGGGCCATGCTCTACCTCAGAGCCCCGTCAGGGAAATGCCTCTGAATCCTTCCATGATTCAGGCAGTTAAGGAGTCCTTAACAAGGCTAAGGACTCTGGATCACACATTACGACCAGCAAGATCCCATTCTCGAGGAAGAGAATTGCGAGGGCGCTCATGCTCGCCCAGAAGGCGATCCAGGTCTACCTCTCAGAGGAGAGAATCAATCAGATCGGGGAGAAGGCGACGGAGGTCTCCTTCATCTTCCTTGTCAAGCCGTTCGTCCAGAAGGGATTACTCACCCACACTCACAGATACTCCACCATCTAGAGTGTCGCCAGTGGACGATATCACCACTTTTCAGGATTGTAGGAAGGTGGATATCTGACTATGGTTACCCCCAACTTTTTGCCTAGTGTCTAGCTGGTTTTTCGACTTAGTTGGCCTGAGATCCTGCCATTCAGGGTCTCAGGCTGTCTGCTCTCTCTTTAAAATGGACTCCATGTACCCTAGGTACATTCCCAATTGGTAAGGATCACCTTATTGGACCCTGTACAGTGTACCCTAGGTACCCAGGGCATAGGTGTACCCTAGGCCTCCCAGGGGCTGCAGCATGTATTATGCCACCCCTGGTCTGGCCTTCCAATCAGACACAACTGGCTGATCACTCAGCTGGGGCAAGGTCGTGTAATCACCCCTTGCTTAGATATAGTATATCTATATCTACCTTATATATAGACACATGTGTACCTATCAGCCACTCCTATGGCAGGCCTTAACAATCCTGGAGGCAGAGTGCTTGGTAACATGTGAGATGGTGCTCTAGCATGAGCTGAGCCTGTCTGCAGCTTTCGGAACCATGTCCTTATAGCTGTTCTATGATATAGCCTACCATATACTCTTAAAGTGCCTTATAATCTTAAACGGTTATGGTAACTATGGTTTGGCTGTATCAAAACATGTCGTGTAAGGTGTCTAACACTTTGGAATAATACCCCCATACCATTTCTGGTGATGAGGATATTATTCCTCCCTTCTAGAGGGAGAGACATGTTTAAATCCTACTTTGCTGTTTTACTCTAACCAAAGCCTCAGCATCACAAAATGGATGCTGCTGCCACAGACACAAGTCTGACCTCCTGCTGCTGGGAGTGATCCCAGCCAGGGAGGCCTGGACAATAGGTTTCCTGCTTGGGGAGGTGCTAGCACCTCCCCAGACAGCCTTTAGTGTATTGGGGCAGGGTGGGCTGAAAGGAATGAGACATGCCTGGGGCACACAAGGTGTTCCTTGCATAAGTCCAGTTCAAACCGGCGCTGGGGCACTCCAGCCCCAGCTCTGGCGCGAAACTGGACAAAGGGAAGTGGGTGTAACCACCCCCTCCCAGGTCCCACCCATAAGGCGTGACCTAGCAGGTATCCCAGCCCCCCAGATTAGTATAGGAGTGGGAGTTGGGCCTCAAGACTTTGGATTATCCTGAACCTGCAAACTTGAACAGAAACTCTGGACCTTCGACATTCGACGAAAGAAGAAGACTGAAGAATCTCCCTTGTGGCCAAGGAGTGGCTACCCTGTGCAAACAGGCACCATCAAGAGACTACCCTTTGCTTTGCCCAAGTTCTACGAGGAACCGACTGCAGAGCCCGACCAGAGCCTTGACTTCCAGACTTCTCCGACCCTGATCCACATCCACAGCAGAGCTGAGATCCGTGGAGGCGACGAGCGACGTGGGACCGGCTACCTGGGAAAAGTCGCTAGTATCTTCAAGCGCAGCTTCTGAGGCACCCTCGAAGTTGTGCACCGGGGATTGAGAAGCCCCAACCCCAAGTATCATCTGCACCGAAGATCAGCCCCCCACACTCCACGAGTTCTGCGTGGGGCCCTTCAGCAATTTCCTGCTTGCCGCGTCTGTCCGGTTGCTTGCCCGCTGGCTAGTGGCCTTTGTGACGACGCACCCTGAAATCTTCATCGCTGGTTTGGCTCCTCCAGACTGGCTCCTGCTCCTTTGAAAAAGAGAAGCATCCCAGACCTTCCTGGTCTGCACCAGAAGCAAGTCCTCCGTTCTGCGTGGGTTCCGCTTGCCAAGGCTTGGTGAGTCCTAGTCCAACTTCGACGCCGCCGACAGCAAGAGCCTTCGTGGGACAGCTCGCCTCCTGGTCCTGGTCGTCCTCGACGCTTCCTGGTCCTCCTGGCTGCAGCGACAAGCTTCACCTTCACCTGCAATCTTCACGACATCGCCTGGTTCCTTCCTGGTTCCACGTGGTCACTGGCTAGTGACATTGACTCTGTCCCTTCTGCTTGCAGGTCTCCTCTCTTCTTGATCCCAGCCTTGGGATCCACCGGACACTCTTCACTGACTGCCTGTCAGCATCTTTCTTCAGGCATCCATAAGAGTCGACGACGAAACCCGACGCAACTTCACCCCTATGCACCCGCAGCCTGTGGGCTAGGTAACTTGGGTACTCCGGTGCTCATCAGGATAGTGACTATCCTAGTGTCTAGTTTTCCAGTCTCGACTTCCTAGCTACTCCGGAAGTGTCCTAAATCTATCGATTTCTAAACTGTACTATTGCTATTGACTTTTACGCATTACGCGTGAGTGTTTCCACGCTGCACACGAATCCCGTGGGCCTCCCACTTCCTAACCTTTGGTAGTATAGTGTAGCCCCAGCGATTCCCTAGGCCTAGGCCTATTCTATTTCCGTGACAGTGGTCCTTATACCACTTACTTAGTATATGGTTTGCGTGGCCCCTAGGGCCTAACTGTATTACTTACCTGTGTGACTTAATGTATGCTTAAATAAGACTGCGTTGTACTTACCTCTAATCTCATAAAGAGTGCTGAGGGTTTGACTAGAATAAATACACTTTATTTTATATATATATCTGTTGTGGTGTCCTTTCATTTGGTATTCAAGGGATTATATATGGTATCAAAGCTGGCTTCACATGCCATTCAGAGTTTAGCCTAAGACTGCTCTTGTCCATGCTACCACTAGGATAGCTGGTCTATAAGGTTGACTTTACAACCAATCACCATAAGGGTATTTGGACTGATATAAGGTGTACACTAGAACTAGTGACATCATACATCAGACCAACTTCTCACATTGGTGAGCAGCGGTTGGGATCTGAGCTTGCTGTTGTAATACCATTGTAATCTTGAGATACTAAATTGAAAGATCACACAGATATTGTCTAGGTACATATAACATAGATTATAATACTTAAGTCCTACTGGACTTAGTAGTTGTAGGTTGAAGGGAGTAACACACCCTGACTACAACTACCAGAGAGGTTTAGTAGAAACAACTAGTGTAGGTAGGTGCACACACCACACCCTCACTAGATCATGTCTCTGGGAGGAGATCAAGTAGATGCTCTCTCAGGAGGGTCAGGTCTGCAGAAGACCCCCTCTAGATATGATACCCTAACTTTCCAGGAGATGAGACAATTGTGTACCTCCAGAGGAATAAAACAGGGTGCAAACCCTACCCTCCTTCAGCTAAGACAACTCCTAGAGGAGTATGATGCTCTTAAAGCCTCACAGGCAGGTACCCTAGGTACAAAGGAGGGTCTACCCACCACAGATGAGTCAGATGGGACTTCAGATGAAGAGGTAGACAGCCAGGGCCAAGTAGGAAGACTTAGCCAGGCTAACCTAAGCTTACATGGGAGTTTGCATGGGGTCCCCCCCATACAGACCCCCAAGTAGGCTTACACAGAGAAGCAGGAGGGACAGATCCCCTTCAAGGGAATCCACCCACTCCCATGTCTCTAGCATCTCTAATGCTTCCTCTCACAGGGGAATGACTTCCCCTGAGAGAAAGGAGCATGAAGCCAGAATGAGGGAAGCTAATCTGAGGATTCAGAGGGAAGAACTTGCCCTTGCCAAAGAGAAGCTTGCTCTGGCTAGAGAGCAAAAATTGGGTGGGTCAGACCCCACTGGTGGCAGCAACATTCCTAGAGATAGGGATAGGTCTTATGACCATAGAAACCTAAGCAAGATAGTCCCCCATATCAGAATGGGGATGACATCCACAAGTGGATGACTGCTTTGGAGAGGGCCTGCAAAGTACAGCAGGTACCCCAGAGTCAGTGGGCAGCTATCTTGTGGCTCTCCTTTCCTGACAAAGGTAGAGACAAGCTCCTCACAGTCAGTGATGAGGATGCTAACAATTACAAAGTCCTGAAGAGTGCTCTGATAGATGGGTTTGGCTTAACCACTGAGCAATATAGGTTGTTGTTCAGAGACACCCAGAAGACACAGACACAGGACTGGTCTGATTTTGTGGATTGTGCCACTAAGGCTTTGGAAGGTTGGTTAACTGGCAGCAAGGTGCAGGACTATACAGGATTGTACAACTTGATTATGAGGGAGCAGATCCTTAGTAATTGTCAGAACCAGCTTCTCCATCAACACCTGGTAGACTCAGATTTGACCTCTCCCCAAGAATTGGGAAAGAGGGCAGATAAATGGGTCAGGACCAGGATTAGGCCTAAAAATCAGGGTGGTGACCAAAAGAAAGATACCACCAAGCCTCAAGAGAAGGGTGGGGATAAAGCAAAAGAAAAAGCTTCCTCAGGGCCCCAAAACTCCACACAGGGTGGTGGGTCCAAAGCTCCCTCCTCTACCACAGTTAAAAAGCCTTACTGCCATGAGTGTAAAACTCCTGGGCATTGGAAAACTGACAGCAGTTGCCCAAGGGCTAAAAACAAAACTGTTCCTCCAACTACTCCTGTCACACCACCTATTACTGTCAGCAGTAATCCCCCAGGTGGTGGGAGTGCCCCCAAAAATTTGGTTGGGTTTTCTTGGGGAACACAGGGGGACTCTGGCTTAGCCAATTCCCCTACAGCAGCTACTCTTGTCTGTGATGGTGGCATGGGGTTTGCCAACTTCACTGCCTGTCCCAACACTTTGGGTAGGTACAGACAGGAGCCCTACATCAATGGTAGAAAAGCTGAGGCCTACAGAGACACTGGAGCTAGCATCACTATGGTGGCCCATAGGCTAGTTCCCTCTGAGCAGCTTTTGCCTGGTTTCTCATACCAGGTAACTAACATTGATGGCAACCAGAACAGTCATCCCATGGCAGAGGTATGTCTCAGCTGGGGAGGTGTCACTGGCCCTAAAAGGGTGGCAGTGTCTCCAACCTTGCCTGTGGACTGCTTACTGGGGAATGACTTAGAACTCTCAGCTTGGGCTGGAGTTGAACAAGACACCCATTCCAAAATGGTAGGCCTTTCACAAAAGGGTAGTGGGGTTGTGCCAGTCACAACCCCTGTCCAAGTAGATTTCCTCCTTGAAAAGGTTGGAAGGGCAGTGGTAGCCACAGCCCAGGCAAAGACAGACTTCCCTGTAGAGATTGGCAGAGCTGTGACAGTCACAGCTCAAACACAAACTGAGTGCCTCCCTGAAAAGGTTGGCAGGGCTGTAATGGTCTCAGCCCATACTCAGACTGACATAGGTGTAGTGAAGCCTGAAACTATGGATCAATCTACACAAACAGAGAGTAGTGGGGAGGAAGAAAAGTCTCCCTCTCCCCAGACATTAGGAAAAGGTCAGCCTCCTCAGGGATCTGACCTCACCCCTTGTGAAGGAACTGCCCCAGAGGTAGCCAGGCCTGGCCTGGCAGAGCCTCTGAGGTCAGTGGCCCCTTCCAAGGTGGGACCCAGTCTGGTGCAGGTAGCCTGCCTCTCTCTACCCTGCCTCAGTCAGCCCAGGGCTGCAGAGGTCAGGGAGGCCAGTAGACCCCAAGAGGGCCCCTGTCCACAAGAACCCCCCCATCAAAAGAATGAGGATTGCCTGGCTAGTAGCCCTAGCCAGGTGATGGTTAAAAACATTCCTGAGGGATCTCCTTTACAGATAGTTAGGGACCTCCCCCAGACGGATTCTGTTGGGCGCAGGCAAACATGGGACCCTAGGGCCCCAAACCTGACCTGTCCCTCCAGTAAGCCCACAAAAGGGACCCAGCCTCCAGCTTTAGGTAGCCAGAGGCTGACCCTGAGAGCACAGTGCAACTCAGTGAAAGAAAGAAAGGCATCCATGGTGGAGGATGATTGGAGGAAGCTGAGGCCTCACTTTGAGGACACTCACTTCGGTACTCCATCTCAACACCAGCCTTTTACTTTGCAAAGACACACCAAAGGTAGAGATTCCCTATGGTGGAGACCCTATGATACCTTTAGGATGAGGGATTGCTTAGTGGACCATGAGACAGGGGGTAACCATGCCAGTGCTGGTTCTTCCTTATATGGCCACTTAGGCAATAGAGGCTTACCTTGTCAAGGCCAGCCTTATCTCCTTTCGTTTGGGGGGGGGGGTTGTGTAGGAAGGTGGATATCTGACTATGGTTACCCCCAACTTTTTGCCTAGTGTCTAGCTGGTTTTTCGACTTAGTTGGCCTGAGATCCTGCCATTCAGGGTCTCAGGCTGTCTGCTCTCTCTTTAAAATGGACTCCATGTACCCTAGGTACATTCCCAATTGGTAAGGATCACCTTATTGGACCCTGTACAGTGTACCCTAGGTACCCAGGGCATAGGTGTACCCTAGGCCTCCCAGGGGCTGCAGCATGTATTATGCCACCCCTGGTCTGGCCTTCCAATCAGACACAACTGGCTGATCACTCAGCTGGGGCAAGGTCGTGTAATCACCCCTTGCTTAGATATAGTATATCTATATCTACCTTATATATAGACACATGTGTACCTATCAGCCACTCCTATGGCAGGCCTTAACAATCCTGGAGGCAGAGTGCTTGGTAACATGTGAGATGGTGCTCTAGCATGAGCTGAGCCTGTCTGCAGCTTTCGGAACCATGTCCTTATAGCTGTTCTATGATATAGCCTACCATATACTCTTAAAGTGCCTTATAATCTTAAACGGTTATGGTAACTATGGTTTGGCTGTATCAAAACATGTCGTGTAAGGTGTCTAACACTTTGGAATAATACCCCCATACCATTTCTGGTGATGAGGATATTATTCCTCCCTTCTAGAGGGAGAGACATGTTTAAATCCTACTTTGCTGTTTTACTCTAACCAAAGCCTCAGCATCACAAAATGGATGCTGCTGCCACAGACACAAGTCTGACCTCTTGCTGCTGGGAGTGATCCCAGCCAGGGAGGCCTGGACAATAGGTTTCCTGCTTGGGGAGGTGCTAGCACCTCCCCAGACAGCCTTTAGTGTATTGGGGCAGGGTGGGCTGAAAGGAATGAGACATGCCTGGGGCACACAAGGTGTTCCTTGCATAAGTCCAGTTCAAACCGGCGCTGGGGCACTCCAGCCCCAGCTCTGGCGCGAAACTGGACAAAGGGAAGTGGGTGTAACCACCCCCTCCCAGGTCCCACCCATAAGGCGTGACCTAGCAGGTATCCCAGCCCCCCAGATTAGTATAAGAGTGGGAGTTGGGCCTCAAGACTTTGGATTATCCTGAACCTGCAAACTTGAACAGAAACTCTGGACCTTCGACATTCGACGAAAGAAGAAGACTGAAGAATCTCCCTTGTGGCCAAGGAGTGGCTACTCTGTGCAAACAGGCACCATCAAGAGACTACCCTTTGCTTTGCCCAAGTTCTACGAGGAACCGACTGCAGAGCCCGACCAGAGCCTTGACTTCCAGACTTCTCCGACCCTGATCCACATCCACAGCAGAGCTGAGATCCGTGGAGGCGACGAGCGACGTGGGACCGGCTACCTGGGAAAAGTGGCTAGTATCTTCAAGCGCAGCTTCTGAGGCACCCTCGAAGTTGTGCACCGGGGATTGAGAAGCCCCAACCCCAAGCATCATCTGCACCGAAGATCAGCCCCCCACACTCCACGAGTTCTGCGTGGGGCCCTTCAGCAATTTCCTGCTTGCCGCGTCTGTCCGGATGGCTCGGATGAAGTCAGAACTCGACACCATGAAAGCCGTGGGCTTAGAGAAACGGAAAGAATTCCGTCGCCGTAGGGGAACCGACAGACGTAGCTACCAGCAGAGGGTTCAAACCCCTCACTGGCAGAAAAACCAAGATCAACAAGGGCAAAAGAAACAGCAATTTCAGTCCCGTAGATCATCCAGGGGACGTGGAAATAACCGCCAGGCCGGCGGGGGAAACAAGGCTCAAGGAAAGCAATGAGAGCCTGCTTCCTCCAATGCCGTCCACCGCTCCGGTGGGAGGAAGTATTGCACACCATCTCCCAGAGTGGCAATCCATCACAAAGGACAAATGGGTTCTGAATATACTGCGACATGGATACTCGCTTCGTTTCCGGAGTCCTCCTCCCTCGATCCACCCTGTACAATCATCTCAACACCTCATGATGTTAAGAGAAGAAGTAGCAACCCTGCTGCTCAAATCAGCAATAGAAAAAGTACCCAGGGCGCAGAGAGGAAGAGGAGTCTACTCCAGATATTTTCTGATCCAAAAAAGAAATGCAAAAGCAGAGTTCAGACCCATCTTGGACTTACGGACACTAAACAAGCATATCAAAAGGGAAAAATTTTGCATGCTTGCGCTTCACCAGATATATCCGCATCTCCGGCAAGGAGATTGGATGTGCTCGCTGGATCTGCAAGACGCGTATTTTCATGTTCCCATAGTACAGTCTCATCGGAAATTCCTAAGGTTCATGGTGGGGACCTCTCACTATCAATTCAAGGTCCTACCATTTGGCCTGAAATCGGCCCCTCGAGTATTTACAAAATGCATGGCAGTAGTAGCGGCTGCACTGAGGCGCGCAGGAGTCTTCGTCTATCCCTATCTAGACGATTGGCTGATAAAAGGACCATCGCCTCAGAGTGTGCACTCACAGCTGGAACGCTGCCTGAACCTGTGTCACAGATTGGGGCTCAGGGTAAACTTCAAGAAATCCAACTTCACACCAACCCAAAGGATACACTACCTCGGTGCAACTATAGACTCCGCAGTAGGAAAAGTGTTTCCTTCGGAGGAGAGACGGTCATCCCTGATCTACAAAGGAAAGCAGATTATGACCAACAAGCTCTCGACAGCGCGACTTCGTCTCTACTGGGGGCCATGGCATCCTGCATATTCCTGGTGCCCAATGCCAGGTTGAGGATGCGTCCTCTCCAACAAGATCTGGAGGACAAATGGGACCAAAGGAATTCACTGTGGGAGGAACTAGTCTGTCTTTCCTCAGCGGCCAGGCAATCAATCAAGTGGTGGTTGAAACCACTCAATCTACAGGTGGGGCTTCCGTTTCATCAAGAACCCCCATCTCAGACGTTGATCACCGACGCATCCCTACAGGGTTGGGGTGCGCATCTGGGATCCCTACAGACTGAAGGACGGTGGTCAAGCAGCGAAAGGTTGTACCACATCAACATGCTAGAACTCCGGGCAGTCCACCTAGCCCTCAAAGCATTCCTGCCAGCTATCAGGACGAGTCCCATTCTAGTACAAACGGACAATACCACCACAATGTACTACCTGAACAAACAGGGGGGTACTCGATCCAGGATGCTCTCACTGGAGGCTCAGTCCCTGTGGCACTGGAGCCTAGCAAGGAACATTTCAATAAAGGCGGTGCACCTGCCAGGAGAGCTCAACGTAAAAGCAGACTTGCTCAGTCGTCATTTTCAAGATCCAGACGACTGGGTAGAAGCCATTGGCCGCTCGACCTAAAGCGCACTCCACAAGAGGGAAGGCGGCTACTGCTGCTTTTCTCAATAATGTACCACTCTCCGAGACCTGCAAGGCAGCCACTTGGAGATCTGTCCACACATTTACGAGGCATTATTGTCTGGATTCGGACACCAGAGCAGACACTCAAGTAGGACAAGCCTCCTTGAGGAATCTATTCAATAACTGAATTTGTCAATGGTTTATTACTCCATGTATAGTGCAGTTCTCAGTTGCCTGCAGGTGGAAGGTGGACTTGCTATTCTATTCAGTGCTTATGACTGTTGATGAGGATCCCCTGGAAGAGAAGGATAAGTTACTTACCTGTAATCCTAGTTCTCTTCCAGGGGTATCCTCATCAAAGTCATAAGCAACCCACCCGCCTCCCCAGGCAATTTTGAGATTTGTATTATTAACATGGAGGAAATATATCTTTGTATGTAGGACTACAGTCCCGCAAAGAACAACTGACCCAACTGTCACCCCTGAGGCATGATGGGATATTGGAGTCAGGGCTGCCTTAAAGGCACGGTGCCAGTTTTTACCTGTACAAGGCTTTTCAGTCTCTATGGTATTGTATTGCAATGCAGCCTGCAGGCTAACAATGTTTGATGGATCTGTGTTTTGCACAGTGTCCTTTTTTCCTTTGTTAGGAGTGTGTTACCTCATTAAAAAAAAAAAGAAAAAAAAAAAAAAGGGAGTTAGGTGTATTTTTATACCTATGGTGCATTATTGGATAATTGTATCTACATTGTTTAGCCTTCTATGGGGGCTGCATTTGCTAGGAAAAAATAATATATGTGTATACATATACAGAGCTGTATATATATGGTTTCATATATAATTTTTTTATTTTCGGGGTCCCCGCACATGGGCGGGAATATTCAGTGCTTATGACTTTGATGAGGATATCCCTGGAAGAGAACTAGGATTACAGGTAAGTAACTTATCCTTGTGTGTTATTGGTACAACGGTTAAACCTACGTTATTGTGACATTTACAAAAATAAGGTTTCTGTGTTTTGGTGTATTTTATATTTTAAAGTAGCAGAAATTGAGTGATGGAGTAGAAGAAACAAGGAAGCATAATACTATGGAGTAAGTGTATAAAAGCAGAGGCAGGGTGTGTAAAGTTAGATAATTAAGAGTTGGCATCTTAATGAATATAGGAAGTGAAGAACTAATATATATCTGTTTCTATTTACAAGAAAAGAAGAAGTCATCAAACAACATCTTACGGACACATCTGAGGTGACTCCACTTACAACCTTGGTGATTACACTTACGAAGACTTCCTCCATCACACTACATCACCCAGGACACTAGGAACATTCCTGTGAATCACAGGTAGGACATTTACACTTCTCACTTCACCTGAATGCTATATGATACATTAGGGATTGTAGAGCTAATCGAAGACCCATAGGACAGTTACCTTAAAAGTATTTCTTGTTGCCTCGCAGGTCGACAACAGGAATTCATCAGCGTCAGAGTCCGCCCCTCCTCCCTAGTTTCTTTTCTGTAGCCATAGAGTTTTTACACAAATCTCTGGTTATATTCTATGGGTTCTGGGAGGTTGGCTCATAGCGCCCCTGCGAAACCTCACCAAGCACCTTACAGGTAAGAAGCAAACATCTTGCAGGTAAGAGTGATTGGTAACCTGACAGAAGGCTAAGCCCACATATACGTTTCGCCCAGACGCTATGGACCAACCACCACAGATCTCACTACAGCAAATTGTTGATCTGCTAGGAGATATCAAAGCAGAAAAGGTAGAATTACCCAAAGACATATCAGTTTTACAGGCCAATATGTCCTCTTCCGATGCAACTAGAGCACAGCCCTGGAGCTTCCCTTCTGCAAATAAACCCAGATTAAAACCACCGATTTTTCAACTTCACATGCAAAAATTGCAGAGCACTGGCACTGATGCCCAACCCACACAAATTCAAGTTGTAACCCCGGTTTCTGTTCCTTTAGCGCCCCCCAAGAGATTTTATGGGGATAGCAGTAGGTTTACGATATTTTTGAACCAATTCCATCTTCATTTTGTAGCAAAGCCTACCGCTTTTCCAGATGATTCCGCCAAAGTAGCTTTCATTTTATCTTACTTAGGTGGGGACGCAGCTTTATGGTCCGTGCCTATTGTTGAACAGAACGACCCGATTCTTTATGACCTTAGACGATTTAAAGACACAATGAAAAAACTATTTGCTAAGCATGTATTCGTGCAATCAGCAGATCACGAGTTATTAAATCTGAAACGGGGATCTTCTGATCTTTTGCATTATATTTCAGTATTCAACAGATTAGTGATTGAGGCTGCATGGCCAGAAGAAAAAACGGGTATCCTTATTTTACAGAGGGCTTAAGGATGAATTAAAGGACATGGTCACTCAAATTTTGGACCCTCCAACTGATTGTGGAGAGTTCATAGACCTAGTAGTGAAACGAAATCATCGTTTGTCAGAACGAAGGGGTGAGAGAGGAAGAACCGATCATAAGATATTTCAATTTAAAGAAAGAATCGCCAATAAGCCTGAGTCAGTCAACAAAACAGATTTAGAGGAACCCATGCAGATCGGAACCATGAGGGGTACCCTTACCAAAGAAGAGAAAGAGAAACGCAGAAAGTTAAATCAATGGTTATATTGCGGAAAGGCTGGACATTTCGTAAAGGAATGTCCTACAAAACCCAGAGTTAAAGTTAATGATGTGGCTGTTTCTCATCCGTTGGAAAACTAACATGCTCGACAAACGATGAGGTCGGTTTTTCAAGTAAGCAATCTAGCTTGGCCTCCACTTCCCCAACTACACCACAGTGTCATGTCATATCAGCATTAGAGTTTTGTTACTATCACAAGACGATAAATCTAGAGCATGGTCAGTGGATGCCTTAATAGATTCTGGAGCCACTGGCAATTTTATTGATGCACTATTAATGCTTGAATTAGGTTTGAGTATTAATGCTTGAATTAGGTTTGAGTAGAGTATTTAAAAAACATCCAGAAATTGTGCGAGCAGTAGATGGAAAAGAGTTAAATTCGAAAAACCCACCGGACTGTCCTGCTCCTGCTCCTTGACGGGGGTGCCGTCCTTGCCCTCCCGATTGCGCCACTGACTCTGTTGGTGCTCTGTTGGTGCTCCCTCGCTGGCTGCAAGCTGCCACTTCATCGCGTTGCCCGGAGCGGGGAAAACTACAACTCCTAGGTGCCCCGGCGCTCCCTGACGACATCGAAGCGCCCGGAGGCGCATAAAAGATCGCTGCTTCCTTGGTGGGGCGGGAAAGCACGAAATTCGAAAAACCCACCGGACTGTCCTGCTCCTGCTCCTTGACGGGGGTGCCGTCCTTGCCCTCCCGATTGCGCCACTGACTCTGTTGGTGCTCTGTTGGTGCTCCCTCGCTGGCTGCAGGCTGCCACTTCATCGCGTTGCCCGGAGCGGGGAAAACTACAACTCCCAGGTGCCCCGGCGCTCCCTGACAACATCGAAGCGCCCGGAGGCGCATAAAAGATCGCTGCTTCCTTGGTGGGGCGGGAAAGCGCGAAATTTGAAAAACCCACCGGACTGTCCTGCTCCTGCTCCTTGACGGGGGTGCCGTCCTTGCCCTCCCGATTGCGCCACTGACTCTGTTGGTGCTCTGTTGGTGCTCCCTCGCTGGCTGCAGGCTGCCACTTCATCGCGTTGCCCGGAGCGGGGAAAACTACAACTCCCAGGTGCCCCGGCGCTCCCTGACGACATCGAAGCGCCCGGAGGCGCATAAAAGATCGCTGCTTCCCCCGCGTCGCGGGACGCGCGCGGGCGGGCGCCGGGCTAAGCCCGGGCAAAGGGCGGGCCGTCTTAGGCCGTCAGAGGACGAAGGAGGTCGGGTTGGGACTATCCCCTTATATCTTGTTAGAACCTTCATTGTCATCCGTTCTGGGGTGAGTTTTACAAAGCACTCTTTACGTAATTATCCATCACCTGTGTGAGCCATGACAAGAGGGCACTCTAAATCAAGCACGAGGGCTGCAGGCATGGGGACATTGGACAATTATTTAAAACAGGCTGAAACTGCCGTAGTGAATGAAATTGCACTGGTTGAACGCCGACTATCTCTTGAGCCCACCGGACATTTAAGTATCCCGCTACCCTCAGTGGACATTTCCTCCCCTAATGCCACACCGGCTGTATTGTATCCCCGTGTGATTCCTAGTGAGTCGATTGTGGAAGACTGCATTCCTACCGCCATCACACTTTTAAGTACAGACAGTATAGCCTCTTCACCTGTGGCCATTCATACTAGACAGTCTAGGATTAAAAATGATACTACGTTCAATGGGGGGAAAATTGTCACGGGTAAAAGAAAAGCTAATAAAAACCCTGTGGGAAATCGAAAGCAGGCAAAGCAACCAAGGACTATTACCTCTGTTTCTGGGTCGGAGCAAGTTAATTCTAGCTCTCTTCACTTAGATAGGGCAGATTCTAGTGAGAGTAGGCGTGTTAGTCCCAACGTAGGTGTGGACCAGAGCAGGGAGACACTTATGTCTAGTATTGTTACAATTATGGAAGCACATCTCACGTCACTT
Source organism: Triturus cristatus (assembly GCF_964204655.1). Lineage (NCBI taxonomy): Eukaryota > Metazoa > Chordata > Amphibia > Caudata > Salamandridae > Triturus > Triturus cristatus. Next base: position 222,456,826 of record NC_140595.1, read on the forward strand.
ATTCAGCCCCTAATAGTCACTCTGAAGCGTATTGAGGACCGTATTAGTATTATGGAATCTCACCTTAGTAGTAAAGTACTTAAAACAGGCTCAAATATTGTAGTAGGGGATACATTAAGTACAATTACGGCTTCTGTAGATAACTTGTTGAGTTCCATGATTACTCCCTCACAACAACCAGTCCTTCCTGTAGTGTCCAACTGCTCAGGATCTAATACTTTCCAACCAGCTAAAGACAACTTAGGCAAGACATTAGGAAAGGAAGGGCAAATGCAGACTAAGGAGGGGGGCCCATATTTTCCTGCACCTCAGCAAGGAGGGGATTTTTCCTTACATTTACCTAGCCAATGTGCCCAAACAGGAGCGTGATAAAAAGGAACATTGGACCTCTCTGAAAAATAAGGCTCTTCACCACTTGTCTAATAAAACGGTTCTGGGTCATCATCTCAATAAGCATTTCATGATGATCAGAAGGGTACCATGGGTTGGAAAGACTGCTAAACATCTAGAGGGTGACTGTATTGTTATAAGCTTTAGATCCCCAGGGCTGGTAAATGATATTTTAAGACAGGCAGGGTCTGTGAGAATCCATAAAGACTACGTGAATATTCTCCCCTTGGGTTTCTTTTATCCTCCATCCCACATCAGATCAACGCTTTCTATCCAACCAAATAGACTCGGTCCTATCAATAACTTTGCTGTCCCTGTCTCTAATAGATTTGATGTCTTTTCCAATCTGGAAGAAATTGAGTGACTAAAGACTTGTGATCAAATTATTACCCCTGATACACAAGTTCCTGTCCCTCTAGCTGTGAAACTTCCAAATCATGTTTCCATTTTAGTAGGCCCAAATCTGGAATCACCGGGTCTTTCCTCTGAATTGATCTCCTGGAATATAGCTGGTCTAAAAAGTAAATTAGATGATCCTGCTTGGAGAGATCTAATTAGTTCGGGTGATATTATTGGTTTGCAAGAGACATGGGACACAGAGGACACGTTGTATATTGACGGGTATGAGAGTTTTTTCGTATCTGCCACCCCGACTAGTTCTGGGAGGGCGAAGGGTGGGCTGGTTACTTTAATTTCAGCATCTATACCTGGTTCATTCTCTCAACTAGAAACGGGCTCGTCAAATTGCTTGGCTATTTTTATCTTGATGAATGAGGGATCTGATTTTTTGGTAATTAATTTTTATAACTCATATGATAGAGTTGCCACGACCGATCACCTGGCCGCATTAAACAGTTTTTTAGCTGATCACAAGGAGACTAATAAACTTAACAGTAAGAATTGCCTCACTATAGTGATGGGTGATTTTAACATCCATGGCTGTCCACTTCAATGTTTCTCCTCGGATCCTTTGGGACCGATCGAATCAAGGGCTGCACATTTCGAACATACAGTGGCGGGAGATCTTCTCGAATCTATTTTGGCAGACCACGGTTTGTTTCTCCCGTCTATGGAGGGCGAAATTATCCCCACTTTTAAAGGAACTGGGAAAGACTCAGTCATTGATTATATTTTTGTTAGTTCTGCTTTTGGGGTTAATATATTAAAAATTACATGACGACCTGGACCCATTTTAGTGACCATAACCCCGTGACCCTTAGTCTTTGGCACCTTCTTAAAAAACCTGTTAAACTTCCAACAACAGTGGATAAATCCGATATTCGCCCATCAGATCAGGATCGTAGAATTAGATGGAGCAAAGTAATTCCAGGCGACTTTTACAACAACTTAAAAAGTAAGGTAGGAGCTGAGTAAAATACGTGCTCGGACCTCGAAGCAGGGGATGATGAGGTTCTAGCGGCATATTCAGCTATCTGCAGTCAGATCTTAGCAGATTTGAGCTGTCCTGGAAAACATAAGGATAAGGCCGAGCTAGGCTGGTTTGATAAAAGCTGTTCAACCGCTAACAGAAAGCTAAAGGCCGCCTTGAAAGCTAAGCCAGTAAACAGGATCTTGGTCTCGGGGTTGAGAAAAGAATACAAGAAAACTTTGGATGCCAGGAAAAAGACGATCAGGGAGGAAGCATGGGAAGAACTTTCCTGTGTGGATGTTATAAGAAATAGTGCAAAGTTTTGGTCAGTGGTTAATAAACCCTTCTTTTGTGATACAGGTAATGATCAACTAGACTGCGGCATCGGGAAACAATCGTGGCACTCTCATTTTAAATCAGTCTATGAAATGGGCACTTGTGGTGAATTGAGTATCTCTTCCACTATTGTGAACCCATATACTTTATTAGTCTCTAAGACAGAGGTGGTTGAGGCCATCGGCAAAATGACAAGTCATAAGGCCCCCGGCCCCGATGGCGTACCAGCGGACCTCTTCAAATCTGATCCTGAGACTTGGTCCATAGTTCTAACCAACGTTTTTATCCGGGTATGTGTCGCTGGGATTCCGGATACCTGGTCCGAATCAGTGATCATACCCATTTTTAAGAAAGGCAACAGGGGGGACCCCAGTTGCTATCGGCCTATCTCCCTTATTGATTCAGCTGTGAAGGTTCTGGGGCGTGTGGTCCTGGGCAGACTAACTGATTGGTTAGAAGACACAGCTACTCTCTCGTGTCTACAATATGGGTTTCGTAAGGGCCGCGGGACCATAGACCAGAGCCTGAACCTTCAACTTTTAATCGGCAAGTATACCATTGCAAAAAAAGGGGCCTTGTATCTGGCCTTTATGGACTTGTCCTCGGCGTTTGACCGAGTGAATCGTTCAAAATTGTGGGGGTTACTACTTAAATGTGGAATAGATGCTAATATTGTTTATTTCCTAGCGGATTTGCATAGAGACCTCACCGCCACGGTCAGATATGACCGTCTTGGCAATTCCACGGATAAGATAGGAATCACTAACGGCGTTAGGCAAGGATGCATTTTAGCCCCCCTGCTTTTTACACTATATATTAATGATTTGGGTTCTACATTAACTAAGTCATGCAAGGACATTCCCAGGGCAGGCAAATTCGCCATTCCAGCATTATTGTATGCTGACGATGCCGCGCTCTTAGCACGCACGGCTGTAGGGCTCCAAAATCTTTTAGATTCTTTTGCAAAATTCATGATTGCACTTGACCTTGGAGTGAATTTCTCCAAATCCCATGTGATGATTGTGGGTACCAAATCAAAGAAAGTAAAGACTATGTTTTGCGAAGGTCATGTTTTATCACGGGTCACGAGATTCCCTTATTTAGGTGTCATTTTTGATGACAAGTCCACCTGGGCCCCACAATTAGCTGCCAAACGCAATGCTTTTGCTAGGGCCACACTTGCTGTTTTGGAGTTTGGACGCAAATTGGGGGTGAAGCCCATGCAAGCCATGTTGAACATTTACGTAGCCAAATGCACCTCCATTGCATTATATGGTGCTGATTTGTGGGGATTTAAAAATATCTCCGATCTGCAGGTTGTAGAAAATAGATTCTTAAAATCTTTATTATCCCTCCCCTGTTCAACATCGGGCTATATTGTCCACCAAGAGTGTGGGATTGACTACTTAACTGATCGCATAGCTATTGCCCCACTCCTGAAATGGATTTCAATTTGGCTAAATCCTGAACTAGAACTGAATCACGCAATTTTAAAAGACTGCCTATCTTTAGAGTATGGCAAAACTATCCCGTGGTTGAACCATATTAAATATCTAGCCAGGTACCTGGGTCGACCTGAGTTATTTGAAAATCCAAGCATTATAGTAAAGGGGGATTTAAAATGGGCTAAAGTCACCTATAAACAGAGGGCTATGTTAATAAGGGAAGAAAGGGAATTACTCAAACCCACTGTAAAGGCACATCAGTTGATTACTACATCTAACAGGTTAGAGCCTTACTTGGGTATTGTTAACAAGATGAACCACCGTTTTTTATTAATTAGGTTCAGAATGAACAAATTCCATCTCTTACTTACTGATTCTCCTGGTTGGACCAAGGAGAAGGATTTGGGGATCTGTTCGTGCGACGGATTTTCCATAAAAGATACAACGCACTTTATCTTCTTCTGTGGCCACCTGTCTTTAATCCGTAAAAAATACATTATTCCTTTATTAAAAAATAAAGGTTTTAGACAGGTAAAACCAGCACTCATGTACCTTCAGATGTTGGGTTCTCCATGGGAGATATTTAACATAGCCACTTTTTTAGTAATATCAATGAGATTGAGGAAAAAGATCACATGGTTATAGTGTATATCATTTCTGAATTTTGACTAAAAACCTATTTGTTTTTTAATACGTCTGTAATTTTATGTCAAATGTTTTTACAATGGTTGTATTGTTTTATGTTCGTCGTACTTTTATGGTTTTTGCTATGAACCGAATAAAGTAACTTTGACTGACTGACTGAGTTAACCTCCGGACCTATAAAATACCACACTGAAAATCTTACTATGACATGTTCCACGAAACATAGTGAAAGTATCGTGTTTGAGATAATTGACGCCCCTCAGTTTCGCTTGATACTAGGAATCCCTTGGCTGGTGTTGCATAACCCTCATATTGACTGGTCACACAAGACTGTCGTATTTAAATCAGAACATTGTATTTCTAATTGTCTACAACACCAAGTACTTGAGCATTTAGTCCAGGTTATGACTTTCCTATGGAATCAAAGAACGTATTACTATTGGAAGGAGTTCCTCAAGAATATGACGATCTCAGACGCTTTTGTCAAAAAAAAGGCAAACACTCTACCACCACATAGGGACTACGACTGTCGCATTGACTTGACTCCCGGTGCCACGTTACCATGTAGTCGTATTTACGCCCTGAGTCTGAGAATGAGCATTTGCGTAATTACTTAGATGAATATCTTGCCAATGGTTTTATTAGGCACTCTAAATCACCAGTCTCTTCGCCTCTTTTTTTTATTCCGAAGAAAGGCGGTGAATTGCGCTCGTGCATCGACTACAGCGCAATCAACAATATGACTGTTAAGAACCGGTATCCCTTACCATTAATTCCCACATTATTGGACCAAATCAAAGACGCTACCATTTATACAAAACTGGATTTACGTGGAACTTACCACCTAGTGCGAGTCAGAGAGGGCGACGAATGGAAAACGGCCTTCCGTACCAAATTTGACCTCTATGAATATCAAGTAATGCCCTTCGGACTCTGCAACGCTTCAGCCACGTTCCAGTTTTTTATAAATGAAGTCTTACGGGATTTTCTGGATATTTGTTGTATGGTATATATGGATGACATTTTGATATATTCAAAAACCACAGAACAACATGTAAAACAAGTAAGAGCCATTCTCCAACAGCTTTTACAAAACTCGTTATATGTCAAACTAGAGGAAAGCATGTTCATGTTACCAAAGTTGACTTATTGAGCTATATTATTAGCCCTTGAAATGGACCCCAAGAAAATTCAAGCTATTTGCACTTGGCCTAGTCCTTCGTCTGTGAAACAAATCCAAAGTTTTGGGGGATTTGCTAATTTTTATAGACGATTTATTCCTAATTTTTCTCAGTTAATCACTCCCATTACACGATTGTTAAAGAAAACCGTGAAATTTGATTGGAACACAGAAGCCGAACAAGCTTTTCAGGCTTTGAAAACAATATTCACTTCCTCCCCCATTTTGATGCATCCAGATCCTTCTCAGCCATTCATTGTTGAGACAGATGCCTCACAATATGCCATTGGAGGCATTTTGTCTCAGAGAAATAAGAATACTGGTCAAATGCATCCCATTGCTTACTATTTGAGAAAATTGTCCCCTGCAGAACAAAATTATGCAATCTCAGATAGAGAACTGTTAGCTATAAAAGCTGTTTTTGAAGAATGGCGACATTATTTGTTAGGTGCTCGTCACCCTATAACTATTTATACTGATCATCAAAATTTACAAACTTTACGATCAGCAAAAACTCTTTCAGCTCGTCATTTAAGATGGACTTTGTTTTTTAATGACTACAACTTCATTATCACTTACAGACCAGGGAAAGAAAACAATAAGGCAGATGCTCTCTCTCGTATCGGTATGCCTGATGATACAAGTTTAACACCAGACATCTCACAGCCAATTTTAGCACCGCAATGTTTCCAGGTGGGGGTTATTGACTCTGATGTAATCATGGACATTAAAGAAGAAATAAAGACAAAACAGAAATAGGACTGGCAAAAACTATATCCTTTATTACAATGGAGAGACAATCTTTTGTATATGAATGAACAAATCCTTGTACCAACTTCTCAGTTGCAACATCAAACTATGCAAGCTCATCATGATGCACTTCTATCTGCACACCCAGGAGTTACTAAAATGTATCACTTAATGAAGAGAACATTTGGGGGGCCCTCCATGTTTGATGATATTCAACACTATGTAGATACCTGTGCCTCTTGCATACAAAACAAAAACATGCATCATGCCCCTAGTGGTTTATTACAGCCTTTACCCTTACCCCCACAACCATGGCACACTGTATCTCTTGACTTTATCGTCGAATTACCACGAACTAAGACTGGTTTCACCACCATATTGACTGTCGTAGACCATTTCACAAGAATGGCTCAGTTCATTCCTCTACGGAAATTACCCACAGCTTTTGAAATGTCTCAAATCTTTACTAAGGAAATAGTTTGACTACGTGGAATTCCCTCTGTTGTACTTTCTGATAGAGATGCTGAATTCATTTCTCATTTTTGGCAACACCTTGGAAGCAATACTTACATTGCATGTTAGCTAACAGTGAAAAAGAATGGTCAGACATATTATGGGCTATGGAATTTACGTATAATAATATGGATCATTCCTCTTTGGGTATGTCTCCTTTTTTTTGTACTCACGGGTTTCATCCTAAAGCGTTGTTTGAACAAGAAACTACTCTTTTAACAATTCCATCAGTACAGGATTATGTAAAAAAAACTGGTATCCATCCAACAACAGGCACAATACCATTTGGCACAAGCAAAGGAAATGCAAAAAAGAACAACAGATAAACATCGAACCATACAACCAACATAAACTATAGGAGATAAGGTGTGGTTGTCTACCAAAAATTTACACTTTAAAGGTTGTAAGAAATTTAGTCCACGTTTCATTGGACCCTTTGTTGAGGAAAAGGTCATCAACCCCGTTTGTGTGCGATTAACACTCCCATCCAGATATCGATTCCATCCTGTATTCCATGTCTCCTTAGTAAAACCATATAATCCACAGACACAAATTACTACACCTCCTTCTGCCATTGATGTTGATGGAATTCCAGAATTCTAAGTAAAAGCAATATTGGATTCAAAGAGAGTTAAAGGTAAATTATACTATCTGGTTGACTGGAAAGGTTATGGTCCAGAAGAGAGATCATGGGAAACACTTGCCCATTTACAAAATGCTCCACGACTTGTTAAGGCTTTCCATTTATGGTTCCTTGATAAACCAAAACCCATACCAATGGTCTTAGGGGGGATTTTGCGAGGGGGGTACTGTCATGAGTCTACGCCTGAACTGTAGTAAAGTAGTAAAGTCCTTAGGCGCAGTACTTCACTGCACAGACGTATGTCTGCTGGTGCAAACTCTTCTATATCCTATAAAAAACCCACCCCTATCCCGTGCATCCGGCACTGCCTAGTGTTGTGTTTCACAGTGAATAAGTAAAAAACATAATTGCGTGATATTCGTTTTGTGGTTATTTTATATGTATCACCTCATTTGTTATTGCATCCAATATGTAGCACCTGATTTATAATTGCATGTATTGCTATGGACACTGTAAATCCTTGTTATGCCTTTCAAATAATAAATTGAGGAAAGTTTAGTGTTTCAGACTTGCTTGAGTTTCAGACTTGCGCGCTGAAATACACATGAAGCAGTGAACGGACTTGTGCGATGAAACGCTTATGAAGAAAAACTTCCTGCTTTGACTGCACGTTGCCTCGCGTTTGACGGCGTGCAACGTGGCAGTCATTAGGGCGGGGTTCGGGTGTGGCAGGGATATAAAAGCCACACCCGAGCTTCCCGAAGGCGCTTAGCCTTCAGTCTGCAGTTGCGTCTAAAGCTGCTCTACTTACCCCAGTTTCCGGATTCCTGGATTCCGACTTCAGCATTTCGACTTCATGCATCATCTGTGATACCTGAAAAAGAAAAAGAAAGCTAAGTGACTTTTCATTTCTTCTATCCATAAGGAGCTCACCGTAAGACAGCAGCAATAAAAGTGCGCACAAGAAGGACAATTTTTGGACACTCTTTTTGTATTACAAAAAGACAACTTGAAAGCACAGTTGTGTGTTATTGGTACAACGGTTAAACCTAGGTTATTGTGACATTTACAAAAAGAAGGTTTCTGTGTTTTGGGGTATTTTATATTTTAAAGGAACAGAAATTGAGTGATGGAGTAGAAGAAACAAGGACGCATAATACTATGGAGTAAGTGTATAAAAGCAGAGGCAGGGTGTGTAAAGTTAGATAATTAAGAGTTGGCATCTTATGAATATAGGAAGTGAAGAACTAATATATATCTGTTTCTATTTACAAGAAAAGAAGAAGTCATCAAACAACATCTTACGGACACATCTGAGGTGACCCCACTTACAACCTTGGTGACAACACTTACGAAGACTTCCTCCATCACACTACATCACCCAGGACGCTAGAAACATTCCTGTGAAACGCAGGTAGGACATTTACACTTCTAACTTCACCTGAATGCTACATGATCACATTAGGGATTGTAGAGCTAATCGAAGACCCATAGGACAGTTTCCTTAAAAGTATTTCTTGTTGCCTCGCAGGTTGACAACAGGAATTCATCAGCGTCCGAGTCCGGCCCTCCTCCCTAGTTTCTCTTCTGTAGCCATAGAGTTTTTACACAAATCTCTGGTTATATTCTATGGGTTCTGGGAGGTTGGCTCATAGCGCCCCTGCGAAACCTCACCAAGCACCTTACAGGTAAGAAGCAAACATCTTGCAGGTAAGAGCGATTGGTAAACTGACAGGGTAGTGCACTGGAAGAGAAGTGAGTGTAGTAAGGATGGACTTCATTGGATAATAGTGCAAATGCCCCTTGTTTCTGCATGTTTCCCATGAGATTAGGGATTGGAAGATTTGGTGCACCTCCTGTGACGCAGGACAGGATAAGCTGAGGGTATTTTCCCAAGGAGGAAGGGAGCCCTATCTTGAGGACAGTGAACATTTGGTGATGGGCTGCAACAGTATGGCTCCACCGCGCCGTGCCCAATAGCACCATAGAGGATTGGACAATAGAAGCCTGCCAGGGAGGCTTGGAACAGACCCCAATTCTTTTTGACATTTGTTTCTGTTTGTTTTTGTGTCCTTTCCATCATTGGTTCCATTATATGACGTCTTTCTCTGTTGATTTTATTTGCAAATTCGTGGTAAACATGTATCTCTGTATGGTCATCCTCTTGCAGAAGATGAACAGTTTTTGTTGCCCTGTGACTGGGGCAGATCAGTTTTGAATGGTTGCTCAGGAAGAAAATGTTTTGGGCTGTAGTCTTATTGTTGTTTTTCCTGGTGGGAGGGGGGCTGTTCTGGGCATTGGAGTGTTCTGGAGTTACCTCATCATGGGCCATATGTAGGTAGCCTAACATTTACCGATTCATAAATACCGAATTTTACCGATTCGGTATTTATGAATCGGTAAATGATATGTAGGTAATCTATCGGTAATAGTTACCGATTCGGAAAGGGTCGGTAATTTAGAATCGGTATTTACCGATTCGGTAATGATGCATACCTTCCCATTGATTCCTATGGGCCAGGAGGCCCATAGGAATCAATGGGAAGCCAGTTACCATTACCGAATCGGTAAATACCGAATCGGTAATGGGGGGAGCACACTCAAGGGTGGCAGGGTGTCACATTGACACCCTGTTGCACCCCTGATTCCTGCATGTGTGCACATGTGGCGCACATACATGCCCTAAGGGCATGTATGTCTGCCACATGGCACTCTTAGTCCAGCAAAATATTGCTTTTTGCAATGTATTCGGTATTTAGCACCAACCTATATTTGGTGCTAAATACATAATTATTTTTCCTACACATCACTCATTTGAGTGTCACCTAGATATCATTTCAGGATTCGGTATTTACCGAATCGGTAAAATTACCGATTCGGTAATTTTACCGATTCGGTAAATTACCGAATCCTGAAATGTGCCCCCTACATAGCAAAAGCCTAAATACCGGTCGGTAACGGGATACTTACCGAAAATCGGCCGTTACCGACCGGTATTAGGCTTCCTACATATGGCCCCATGTGTTTTATATCAGACAGTTTCCTCAGATCATAGTAAAATAACTATGCATAGCAATGTTTTTGGACACACACCAGAAATTATTTGGGGATAACACAGCTTGTTATCCCACTGATTCTGTTACAAGTTTATGGACCGCTTATCCCTTATCGTTGGTAAATTATACATATGTTTGTCCTCCCCATTTCGTAGAGGCAAAAGGTGAATTTGGCCTACGATATCGTGGACCTTGCTTATACTATAGAAAGCAGAGGGAGACAGGGTACCCAGGGTGCATGCCCGAAATGTATTGTGGTGATCTGTACCTTGGTAAAAGAAATATCACACTGACAGGCTGGCACTGCCAAGATCTAACTGTCACTCAAGAGGCAGGTATTTATCCTGCGTGTTGCCTGTAATAAATAGTACTGATGCTTATTTGTATCTCAATTGTTCTGGAGAAGTAGTGTACAAAAATGTGATGCGTTTAGGAAGAAAGGATGATCCCAGTATGAAGGGAATGAATACTAGATATGCTCCATTAGATTATCAAGGTCCACCATATGCACATCCAGGTTTTTATCAATCAATCAAGACATTTGTAAAGCGCGCTACTCACCCATGAGGGTCTCAAGGTGCTGCTCAAACAGCCAGGTCTTGAGCAGCCTCCTGAAGGTTAGTAGGTCTTCGGTCTGCCGTAGGAGGATGGGGAGGGTGTTCCAGGACTCGGCGGCGAGGTGGGAGAATGATCTGCCACCGGTGGTCGTTCTCCTGTTGTGGGGGACGGTGGCGAGGTCGGCGGATCGGAGCTGGCAGTTTGGGGTGTAGAAGGTGAGCCGTTTGTTGAGGTATGTTGGACAGGTGTTGTGGAGGGCTTTGTGTGCGGAGCTTGAAGGTGATCCTCTTGTTGACAGGGAGCCAGTGTAGGTCTCTTAGGTGGGGTGTGATGTGGCTGTGGCGAAGGATGTCGAGGATCAGGTGGGCAGAGGCGTTTTGTATGTGTTGCAGTTGTTTCAGTAGCTTGGCCGGGCTTACCGCATAGAGGGCATTTCCGTAGTCGAGTCTGCTGCGGACGAGGGCCTGGGTGACCGTTCTTCTAGTGTCGGTGGGGATCCACTTGTAGATCTTTCAGAGCATGCAGAGGGTGTTGAAGGAGGAGGATGAGATGGCGTTGACTTGCTTGGTCATGGAGAGTGTAGAGTCGAGGATGAAGCCCAGGTTGCGTGCGTGGTCGGTGGGTGTTGGAGCTGCTCCCAGGGGGGTAGGCCACCAGGAGTCATCCCAGGCAGAAGGTGAGGAGCCGAGGATGAGGGCCTCCGTTTTGTCTGAGTTCAGCTTCAGACGGCTATTCTTCATCCATTCAGTGACGGCTTTCATACCTTTGTGGAGGTTGGTTTTGGCGGTGCCAAGGTCCTTGGTGAGTGAGAGGAGAGGTGAAGCCTTGACCACTGGTTCAAGGCCAGCACTCTACCCAGCAGCCTCGCCTGCACGCCGTGCTCCTGACTGCCTCCCAGCTCCAGGTTCGAGCCAGCAGTCCGCCCGGCGGTAACTGCTCTTGCCGTCCTGTACCCGCCGTAATTGTCATGCTTCCTTTCCTGTGCCCCATATTGTGTGTGCGTTAATTTTTAATTTGTAATTTGTATTTCTGGTACTGTGTTCCCCTTCCTTCAGGCACCTTCAGTGTTTGTCTGCGCTTTTCCCGCCGCTGCCGCCCCTGCGGCCCCGCCCACTGATCCAGCCCCCACCCGCCCACTTCCTGCTACCGCCCCCCTCCCCTTCTTATGGCAACCGCTGCGGGGGAGTGCGTGTGAAGCCTTGACCACTGGTACAAGGCCAGCACTCTCCCCAGCAGCCTCGCCTGCACGCCGTGCTCAAATGGTACGTATTCTAATATGTACAATGGTACAGAGGACGTGGCTTTGGGATTGGTGCTACCTCTTGGGGTACCTTGTAGGTATAGTAAACCAAATACAAAATGGGTGAAAAGAACATTGACTAAGGAATTTTGTGAGGGTGTTAATGATTTGGAAGTTAATAATTATAGTAATGGTATCACTTTTGGATATATCCTTTCCTCTATTATTACATTTGGTGGTAACTGCCATGGCCAGGGGTGAACGAGCGAGAGAGTATTTTGGGTGTAAGTTGCAAATTTTATCTAATTCTACAGTGGCAGCTTTACGGGACATCACCACTCAGTGCGAAAGTATATGCATATACTCCGAACAAACGAGATATGCAGTTGACTTTATTTTGGCTAAGAATGGTGGTGCATGCACAATAATAGGAGAGCAGTGTGTGGTAGGTATCACAAATATGGAAAGGAAATCACTCAGCATATTCTAGATATCCTGGAAAAAGTCAGAGGAATGGAAAAGCAGTAACATAAGTTGGTCTCTATTTGGAGGTTGGGGTTGGAGTGTCGAAAAAGTGATATATTTCATTGTACTCTTAATTTGTTGGTGTGTTCTGATTCAGTGCCTCCCTCTATGCTGTTCGTACTGTACTACTTTCCGCTCTCCAAAAAGGGTTTCCATTCCTGATACCAATGTAACCATTATGCTTTAAAAGGAGCTTGATACTATTATGCACATTGATGAAAAAGTTTTTGTTTCAACTACTTCCCTTTCAGGTTCCGCTCTTGATATTTCTTGTACTACTAATATAAAATGATGTTTTTTTCTTTCATGTACTTGCTATGTGTGTGTGTGTGTGTATATATATATATATATATATATATATATATATATAATCTACTGGCGGTCGCCAGTAGATAGTTATAGTTAGGACCGTGTTTCCATAGGAAATCTCAAAATTCTATTTTGAATAACTTTGGCGCCGGTTGACGTATCTTCGCGAAATTTTCAAAACTAATGGGGCGCTCCGCTCAGCTCCTACCCTTAAAGTCTCGGGGGGATTCGTCAAGCGGGGGCCGAGAAAAAAGGGGGGTCCCAAAACGCGTTTTCCCCATGCATTTTCCCATAGGACCTTTAGTCGAAGGTACAGCCCGAACGGCTGAACAGAATTACTTGAACTTTGGCAGAGAGGTAGTCCTCAGGTCAGGGATGTGCCTTTTGCATATATGGAGTCAATCTGTTCAGTAGTTCCTGAGAAAATTGCAGTTAAAAGCATATACATATCTATAGCCGTGCACCGTGCGCGCACCGTGCGCGCACGGTGCGTGCACCCTAACGTGCGCGAGCGTAATTCTGATTGGTTGTTACATGTCAGTCAACGTTCGAATCGGTCGAAATCAGGAAGTGTCCGTCGCCATTTTGTTTGTTTTCAGTGCGAGAGTGGAAAAGGAAGGTGGCGAACATGAAAAGGGGGCAGGGTAGAGAGTTCCTGACCCCCTAGCCTTTGTCAGGGGGTCCCTGAAGGACCCCAAAGGCAGAAAAAAACATGTAATTTTTTTTTTTTAAATCGCGGGGGTGCGCGCACCGTGCGGCACGGTGAAAAACCATTAAAAAAAAAAAAATTAATACGTAGTTTATTGAAAAATAAATATATAAAAAAATAATAATACATACATAACTTAGCATTTAAAAAAACGTACAAATTCACTGAAAAAACCATAGGTTTCACACACGTTATAGTTAGGAATTAGCATTTAAAAAACCTTGCAAATTCACTTAAAAAAGCACTCTATCACAAGGATGATGTCATCAGTGATGTCAAGAGTGATGCCACTGACCATGTCATGAGTGATGTAATATGTGACGTCATGAGCAGAGGATTGCGGGCGCGCGAGTTATAGTTATCTGAACTAACTATAACGGTGGAATTTCATTGGTTTTTTACGAGTGAAATATCCACCTAACTATAACATGTGTGAAACCTATGGTTTTTTAAGTGAATATATATATATATATATATATATATATAAAACCACAAAGTATCCATCAGGAAGTTCTTCTCGCACTCACGGATGGTTGAACCAATTCACTCCAAAACCATTATTCTTTAGCAATTTTATTAACAAAGCATAGCCAGTATACCCAACGCTTTTCAGTCTCCACACTGAGACCTTGATCACGGGGATCAAGGTCCTGATGGATACTTTGTGGTAATTTGAAACGGCTTGACTCTTTCATATCTTTCTCGCACTGCCTTAGTGCGCATGGATGTGTCAGAAAGGTGGTCAAGATGGAGAATATATATATATATATATATTACCTACTGGCGGTCGCCAGTAGGTAGTTATAGTTAGGACCACGTTTCCATAGGAAATCCGCAACATTCTATTTTGAATAACTTTGGCGCCGGTCGACGAATCCTCGCAAATTTTTCAAAATAGGTGGGGCGCTACGCTCCGCTCCTTCCCTGAAAGTCTCAGGGGGATTCGTCAAGCGGGGGCTGAGATAAAAGGGGGGTCCCAAAACGCGTTTTTCCCATGCATTTTTCCATAGGACCTTTAGACAGGGCTACAGCCCGAACGGCTGAACAGAATTACTAGAAATTTGGCAGAGAGGTAGTCCTCAGGTCAAGGAAGTGCCTTTTGTAGGTTTGGTGTAAATCTGTTCAGTAGATTCTGAGAAAATAGCCTTTAAATCAATATATATATCTGAGCCAGCTTACGGTGCGCTTACGGTACGCTTACCGTACGCGTACGGTGGCGTGCGCGAGCGCAATTCTGATTGGCTCTTAGATCTTAGTAAACATTCGAATCGGCCGAAACCAGGAAGCGGCGGCCGCCATTTTCTCTCTCGCACTGAGAGTGATGTTTAAAATATAAAGCACAAAAACATGTAAAGGGGCTGTTTAGACAGCTCCCACACACATAGCAATGTTGAGGGAGTCCCCAAAGATTCCCCAAGGCCAAAAACTGAATTTTTATTTTTTCGCTAATTTCGCCGATTACGCTTACCGTACGCGTACGGTAAAAAATTATAAAAAAAAAAAAATTATCCACACTCTCCCCACCCCGTGTGCAATTGGTGCCCGAAGGGCACCAATTGTGCATGGCTTATTAAATATTGAGTTAAACTAAAATATTTAAAAAAAAAATAAAAAAAAAAATTATCCACACTCTCTCCACCCCGTGTGCAAATGGTGCCCGAAGGGCACCATTTGTGCATGGCTTATAACATATACGAAAAATTAAAATATTACCTTTCAAAACGAAGTGCATCATATGTCCTCCATGTGCGCACGGTGCGCGAAGCTCATCGTGCGTACATGGCCCATCTAGCGCGCACCGCGTGCCCACCGTGCGTGCATGGCACTAACTGCGTAAAGTGGGCGCGCGGTGCGCGAAGCGCACCGCGTGCTCACTGTGCGCGCACGGTGCACGAAGCGCACCGTGCGCGCACAGAACGAACTGCGTTAAGTGGGCGCGCACGCCACGAATGGCGTAAAGTAACTTAGCATTTAAAAAAACGTACAAATTCACTGAAAAAACCATAGGTTTCACACACGTTATAGTTAGGAATTAGCATTTAAAAAACCTTGCAAATTCACTGAAAAAACCATAGGTTTCACACATGTTATAGTTAGCGGAAATTTTACTGATAAAAAACCAATGAAATTCCCCCGTTATAGTTACTGCAGGCAACTATAACTCACGCGACCGCAATCTTCTGCTGATGACATATGTGTCTTTATGAAAAAAAAATATTTGTAATATATGTATAGCTAAAAATGTATGGAAGAAGACATGGGCAAATAAGTGTCTAAATACAGTATTAGCATCAGCAGAGGATTGCGGTCGCGTGAGTTATAGTTGCCTGCAGTAACTATAACGGGGGAATTTCATTGGTTTTTTATCAGTAAAATTTCCGCTAACTATAACATGTGTGAAACCTATGGTTTTTTCAGTGAATATATATATATATATATATATATTCCAACCAAATCCGACTTCATATAAAAATCAGACACCGACACTGGAGATGCTTTCTGCCATCCGGCTTGGATATTTATTCTTCACGTAACGCATTTCGGGACAACTCCCTTGATCACACAATTACATGCGAACAAATCAGTTTCTTTTAAAACCAAATGCAGAGTCACATGATTGGTTACTCAATAGACATGGTAAAAAGACTATTATATGTTTTTCAATCGTCTTTGTGAAAAGTTGTCTTGACATAGTGCCAATAATCTCTTTACATCATTAATTACAATTCACTCATAGTCACAAAATGGATTGGATTTAAAAAGATACATATTATTTCATATATTTACAATTTAATCGACTCATCCATCTAGACACGATTTGAATATAGAGATAAAATTCGACACTATTTAGAATACTTTAAATCATTATTTCATTAACATGTAGTCCTTGTCATACCATGTAACAAATTATATATAACACATCGTCAGATAATCTTTGTCCATAATTCATAGTTTTTGTATAAGACAACCCACTGTGATTATTTCATTTCAAACCGCTGTTGATAGAAAAAAGGATAAAGGAGAAAATCAAAGGACATATATTACTGCCTATTCTTCCAAAGATGGTACTTGGATCAAGTTTTAAAATGATAAAGTGCTAGTGCTTGTTTTCAGTCTATAATAAAGTGCCAGTGCCTCATTATGTGCAAAAACCGCAATCTTATCACAATAAAGTGCTAGTGCAATACAGTACTAATAATAGATCCTTTAAATACTTTTTATCAAAGTCCTATCATTACTTAAAAGCTCTCCTTATGACGATGTATTCACAAATAAAAAAACATGTAGGAGGAACAATCATTTGTGACATAATGTAAGTTAAAATAACAATGAAGATTAAAAACCAAAACCAATTGATAGCGGTACCTCTATTTTAAATGTACATGTAAGTCTTCTTCGACATTCATACCGTGAGGGCTCTTCGTATTAAACATGAGTATATATTTTCACTCCAATTTTCTTAGTTTGCTTTCTCTGTCGCCCCCTCTTTGATCTTTGGGAACTTGGTCAATGGCAAAGTACACCAGTTCATTCGTGTTTCCCTTGTGGACTTCATTTATGTGTCGAGCAACTACATAGTTTTTATCATTATTATTTATTGCCCTAAGATGCTGCAGTATACGTACATGGACCATGTGGATAGTACTGCCTACATACATCTTAGGACACGAACACTTTAAAACGTAAACAACAAAGTCACTTTTACAATTAAGAGGTTTTCTTAGTTTCCAGGGACTGTTCAAAAGAGGGGATATTATTTGCTGCGTGTTCTTGCCATGCCTGCAAGCTTTACACTTAAAACATTTATGGAAACCAGGGCTGACTTTAAGCCAACCACCTCCCTTTTTGGTTTCCATATTCGTTTTGAACAAATCATCTCTCATTGATTTGGCACGGTTGAAAGTCACCAAAGGATATCTAGAAATTTTCCCTTGAAGAATAGGGTCCTGTCTGACAAGGTGCCAATGCTTACTCAGGCTGTCTCTCACTCTAGCCTGGTATGCACTGAAACCTGTAATCATGCGGATTTGACTCTCAGTCTGCTTCCTCTTTTGTTCCACTTTTTCACCATCTGGTTTTAATAATGCACTTCTTTCCATATTTTGTACCTTCAATTTTGCCTGATTTAATGTGTCCATCCTGTATCCTCTCTGAAGGAATCTATGGGTTAAGGCTCCCTGGGCTTTGCCCAGTGCAGCCGGTTCACTGCAGTTTATTTTCATCCTTAAGTTCTCTGCATATGGGATACTCATTTTAAGTTTGGTTGGATGGAAACTAGCTGCGTGTAAAATTGAATTTCCAGCAGTTGGTTTTCTGTAAGTACAGGTTTGAATTGAATTTTGTGCAATGTATACCTCTAAGTCTAGATAAGTTACTCTCTCCGTACTTATTTCCTCAGTGAATTTTAGATTTAGCTTGTTTACGTTGATACTGTCGATGAACCTTTGGGCCGATTCTTTGGATCCGTTCCATATGATGAATAAATCATCAATGAAACGAATCCATTTGATGATATGATCTCTCCATTCATTGATATACTCAACTCTGAGCACCTGCTCCTCCCACCAGCCCATGTGTAGGTTGGCATAGCTGGGGGCGAAGCAGGTGCCCATCGCCGTGCCTTTAAGTTGCCTGTAGGTGTCACCTCCAAATAAAAAATGATTATTGGTGAGACACAACCTACACATCTCCAACAACATATTAGTGTGTTGGTAGAGGTTGATAGGTCTCAAATTTAGGAAGTGCCTCAAAGCCCTTAGCCCATCCTCATGGGCAATACTTGTATAAAGGCTCACGACGTCTAGCGTTATGAGGAGATAAGATTCTTCCCATTTCACATTTTCAATTTCATTTAAAAAGTCCCTCGAGTCTTGGATATAAGCTGGTAGTGCTCTCACATATTGCTGTAGGAAAGAGTCCAGATATTTTGAGGTTGGTTCAAAAAGACTCCCTATGGCAGAAATGATGGGACGCCCAGGTGGTTTGTCCTTATTTTTATGGATTTTTGGTATTAGGTATAATATTGGTACCACTGGTTTATCCACCTTCAGAAACAAATATTCCGACTGCTTAATTAAACCTAATCCTCGCCATCTTGCAAGGTCCTTGTCAAATTTAAGTTTAACTTCCACTAGGTTACTATGAGGGACTAGTGAATAACACTCCTTATCCCTCAATTGTAAGGCTGCCTCACCATTATAAGCTTCTAGGGACCACAAAACCAAATTACCTCCTTTATCGGCCTGTCTCACTATTATGTCTGGTCTACTTTGAATTTTGACCATCACAGATTGGTATTTCTTGTCAAAACCGGTTTCATTTTTCAAAAATTCTTTGCTAGAACTTAAGGATATCTCCTTTAGATCTTTAATTACCAGGTCGGAGTATAGGTCTAACGCATCTTTAGGGGTGTTGGGTGTGAAATTAGATTTTGGTCTGAATTTGGTGGCAGAGCTGTCAAAAACATCTAGACAGAACAAATCATCAGCCTGACTGATTTCATCCACCATACTTTCACCAACCCCTTCCCTCATAAGTTGCTGACAGTCAAATAGTACCTGCATGTCCCCAACATCAAGGTTACCAGGCTCTTCACTGACCTCTTGATTTCTCTCCTTCCGGCTAGTGATTTTAGTGTCAAAGAATTTTTTCAGCTTCAGTTTCCTCACGAACTTGAAAAAGTCAATACGCGTTTGCGTGTAGTTGAAATTAGCACGTTTACAAAAGGAAAAACCAAGTGAAAGGATTTTTATTTCATCTTCTGATAACAAGAGATCCGTTAGATTAATAACAGTTGGCGTTATTTCTTCCATCCCTTGCGCTGGGACTGCTTCTTCTTTCCTGATCGTATATATATATATATATATATCATGCTCCGTTTTCCGTCTTTGTTTCCTTCACTCGCGGTCGGGTGCTTTAAACGCGGTGACGGACACCGCGTATAACAACCAGGCTCACGGTAACATAAAGATGCCAGCACTCACAGGAACAGTTCTCCTTGATCTTTTATTGGGACAAACACACGACAAAACGCGTTTCGGCTGCCGCCTTTTTCAATTGTGGTTGGCACTGACTTAAGGTAAACATAAATACATTACAAGCAACATCAACATAGGACTTACTCCAGTCCTACTGTGGCAGCCATTATTAAACATGCAATGTTCTCCTTAAATTCTTATTTACATTTTTTGTATTTTCCATACAAGATATTTATGTCCAGCCTTGAATAGGCGATCTTCCCTCAACAGTTGTGTCTTAACTAAATACATATTATTTCATATCTGGATTATCAAAGATGCATGTAAGGCGCTGTTATTAAATATCTAACCCTGGATGGGTGGATGTTGCACAAAATGATATACTTCCTATATACATTATAGCTTCACAATAGCTATGCTATGTTCGTAGCAAGTAGATTCCCTGACTACAGGTGAACAGCCATTTCTTCCCCGCTGTTTAAACCAAATGGCACCCTCGTCTGATTGTCAATAATATATCTAGACTCTAATCTTCTGAGTTGCAGCTGTCTATCACCCCCTCTCACATTTGATGGTACGTGATCCATACAGAAAAATTTCAACAGATCCCTGTTGCTCTGATGAAATGCCTCAAAGTGCCGTGCAACCGGATAGGTAGCATCTTTGTTATTAATAGCTCTCTGATGTTCTAAAATGTGCACTTTGGTGGGGTGTATGGTGTTTCCTATGTAGCGTAGACCACACGGACAAACCAGACAGTACACCGTGTAACATGTGTTGCAGTTCATTAATTTGTTGATTTTTCTTGGATGATCTAAACCAGGCACAGAGTAATCTAAAACCTTCTTACTATTCCTACATGCCCTACATTTAAGACATGGATAGAACCCTGAGATTTTACCAAAAGCAGATGATCTATTTTCCTGACTGCAATGACTCTGAACTAAACTGTCACGTGTTCTTGCTCTCCTAAACCCCATAGGTGGTGCTTTTGGTAAGTCTTTTCCTATTGTGGGGTCTGATTTTAGGATGTGCCAGTTCTTCCTGAATATCTCTCTGATATCCTGAGCATCACACGAATACTCAGTAATCATCCTAAAGTTGTTGTTGATTTCATTCTTCTTTTTAGTATCAGGAGTTTTGTCACTTAGCAATTCCAGTCTAGACTTTCTTTCTACTTTCCTCAGTGCTTCCTCTAGGGTTTCTTTCTGATAGCCCCTTGTCTCAAATCTCCTTTTACTTTCTTTAGCTGCAATTTGATAGTCACAATCGCGTGTGCAATTCCTCTTTATTCTAAGAAGTTCACCATACGGAATACTTGTTATAGTTTTTCCTGGATGGCAACTTCTTGCATGCAGCACAGAATTGCCAGCGGTGGGTTTTCTATGCAAAAACGTGCATAGTCTGCCCTCCGATGGAAACACCGTAAGATCCAAAAAGTTCACGGAGTTTTTACTTATTTCTCCTGTGAACTTGAGATTGAGATCATTCTTGTTCAACACTTTCAAATATTCACATGCTAGTTGTTCTGTACCTTTGAAGACAATGAACAGATCATCTATATATCTGTTCCAACTCATGACCCTTTCGGTCCAATTTCTGTTATTCTCTGCCCAGGCCACCTGCTTCTCCCACCAGCCAACAAATAAATTTGCATAACTGGGGCGAAGCAGGTTCCCATCGCAGTCCCGCGTATCTGTCTAAAAAGCAGGTTTTGAAACAAGAAAATATTATTACACAGGCAAAATTTCACAAAGTCAATCAACATGTTATTGTGTTCTGCCAGGTTCATCGGACGGTCTCCCAAAAAGTATTTAATTGCTTCAATTCCTTGCATGTGATCAATACTGGTGTACAGACTAGAAATGTCAAGTGTCATCATTACAAGATCATCCTCCCAAGTCAATTTCTCCACTCGGTTTAAGAAATCTTTAGTGTCTTTGATGTAAGAAACCAATTGAGTCACAAATTCAAACAAGAAAAAAAATCCACAAACTACAAACCTGGACATATCCTCCGTCAAACTTCCCAGAGATGAAACTATAGGGCGACCAGGTGGGCATGTAGCATCCTTATGTAATTTGGGGAGATGATAGAGTGTGGGTAATCGTGGATATTTGCACTCCAGGAAGCCATATTCCTCTTTTGACAATAAGCCCTTATGATATCATTTATTGAGGAGCATACTGCTCTCGAACTCCTTTCTTGTTACCTTTATGTAACTCGACTCATCACTGAGCTGTTTTAAGGCATTTGAGGCGCTGCTGTTGCTTGCTCCAGCCACCTCTCCTCGTCCGACGTTGGCTCTTTTCTTTTGTTCTGGTAGTTTTCCTCTCCCACCTCTGCCCCATGTCTTTCTGATGATCCGTAATTCCTCGTGAAAAGGGGTAGTAGTTTCACTTGCTATGGGTCTTGGCTCTCTTTCATCACTGCTCAGATCTACATCTGTTACCTCGGATTCTGAGGTATCCCTTTGTTCTGCTGTAACCTTGTTCCTGTTACTAAGCAGTTGTTTCCTGGGCAAATCGTATCTCTTTGCAAAAGTGAGAACACAACCCTGTTCGTAATCTCTTTCGTCACGTTCAAACTTATCTTGTTTTCTTTGCCTGATTCTTTGTTCATACACTGCGAGACGTTTTTTCATAGCCTCTTTGAGTTCGTCCTGCTTGTTCTTCTCGCAGTCTTTGGCAATCTCTTTCTCCAAGGGAGTGAGTGATGTAATATGTGACGTCATCAGCAGTGCATTGGGGGCGCGCGTGTTCTAGTTAGCTGAACTAACTATAATGTGGGAATTTCTATGGTTTTGTACGAGTAAAATGTCCAGCTAACTATAGCGCCCCTGAAACCTATATTTTTTTCAGTGAATTTCCAAGGTTTTTTAAATGCTAATTCCTAACTATAACATGCCTGAAACCTATGGTTTTTTCAGTGAATTTCAAAGGTTTTTTCAAATGCTAATTCCTAATTATAAAGCGCCTGAAACCTATGGTTTTTTTCAGTGAATTTCTAAGGTTTTTTGAACGCTAATTCCTAACTATAATGTGCCTCAAACCTATGTTTTTTTCAGTGAATTTCAAAGGTTTTTTAAATTACAATTTTTAAATGTATTAATTGTTATATTTATTTTTTTGATACTGATTTACTACTTTTTTTAAACTATTTATTTTTAGATATTTTATTTTTGTAATTAAATTACATAATTTTAATATAAATTGAAAAAAAAGGTTTAAAAATATTGATTTTTTTAAATATATTTTTTAGATTTATTAATATTATTTTGTTTATTGTTTTAAAAAATATATATATTTTTGGAGTCGCGCACCCAAAGCGTACCTTTCTCGATTACTGCACGGAACCCTGCCCGCCTTTTAGGATTGTTGTGCAGGATCTGCGTAGGATGTGCGATGGGTGCACATTATCCTGCGCGATTGCTATGCGATTGATACGCGACTTCAAGCCATACGTATTACGTTACGCGACGTTCTCGCGCTTCCGCGTGACGTCATATATACGTACTTGAAATGCTGGGTGCGCGAATCCGCGAAATTTGTTTAATGCCTAAAAAGATATATATATATGTATTTAATATAAATACTAAAGCAAGACATTATCTGAGTTATTTAAAAAAATTATATTCTTTTACTTTTAATAAACTTATGTTACTTTGAAATGTAATTTCGCGAAGTCGCGCTGGGTGCGTGCTGCGTGTGCACACGATGCACAGATCCCATGTGACCAGAAAAAAAGAGATTTGATTGGTTCATAACACTTCCTATTGTAACTATTGAAGGACCCCACCCATTTCAATCATTCTTCTTAGACTTTCTTTGGAGCAACAACTCTACTAAGAAGAACCTCATGTTTGGGTGATTCCACACCTATTTTGGATTTGTTTTGACGTTTTGTACGAGTAAAATGTCCAGCTAACTATAACGCCCCTAAAACCTATGTTTTTTTCAGTGAATTTCTAAGGTTTTTTAAATGCTAATTCCTAACTATAACGCGCCTGAAACCTATGTTTTTTTTCCAGTGAATTTCTAAGGTTTTTTAAATGCTAATTCCTAACACTTCCTATTGTAACTATTGAAGGACCCCACCCATTTCAATCATTCTTCTTAGACTTTCTTTGGAGCAACAACTCTACTAAGAAGAACCTCATTTTTGGGTGATTCCACACCTATTTTGGATTTGCTTTGAGAGACAATGGCTTCTGGACCACAGGAATCATCTGATTCAGAACATTCAAACACAGAAGAATTTGTACAGGAACCTCCACGCCCTCAGGGGTATTCTTCCATCATCTGGAAATTTTTTATGTTTCCTGAAGGACAGAAAAAAGTGAATGCTACCAAGGTGACTTGCAAAATTTGTAGCGCTGTACTGTCACGTGGAGACCCTAACAAAAAATATTCTTGCGGGACCGCAAGCATGTTAAAACACTTTAAAAGCCTACATCCGGTAAACCTAGCACGTGAGGAGTGCAGAAGACTTCGGGAGAACCCACCACCAACGCCAGCATTTGCAAGCACTTCGGGGATGTCTCCGTCCAATCAACACCCGGACATCCGTCCCCAATTTGCCAAAGCAAAAATACACTGCACTAAGTGTAATAGATTGCTGTGCTATGGGGAGCAATCTGTTGATTTGCCAAGCAATTGGTAATCATCAGGTGCTAGAGTATTTTTTTTTTTTTACACTTGAAGTTCATGGTTTTGTTTGACCAGTTGACTTTATTTCCCTTTTTAAAATAAACCAAATCATCAAAACAAATATATATAAAACTACAAAAAAAAAGTTATTTTTAGAACTAACTGCTCTGGTTAAAAAAATAGCTAAATTTGTATGCTAGTATGTGAAAGTTGAGATGAATGTATGTGTAGTGCATAATTGACTGAATGAATGCATTTGTAGTGTATGATGAATGTATAAGTGCAGAACAATAAGGAAGTGCTGCAGCATGACACTGTAAGCTCTTTAACTACAGTGTGCAGTGGTACTTCTGAAGCATAGGGATGCAACATATGTACATGCATATGTTGCAACTCTGTGCTTCCCTCTGAACTGCTGCACAAACAGCAACGATGGCACAAGGATGTCTGTGTCATGTGGAGATTGTTTTTGTGCAGGAAGGGACAACTTCCTGCTCAAAAACAATCAGTAAAGGCATTTTCCTCTTACAACTTATGCCGTGGAATGCAGCATGCATTGAAAGAGAAAGAAAAAGTCGAAATGAAAATAAATTTCTTTGTTGTGCCTTGCTACAACAATTGGAGGATGCTGCAATATTCACACACATGTGCAGATTTATAATTTCTGATAAATCTGAAGATGTGTCTAGTTCTATGAGTCTTCTGTGCAAACACACACAGTAACACTTATAGAACGCCCTTTCAACGCAAAGTGGTATGTATGATGATGTCATATTTACATGGAGAAGAAAAGGTACGCAAAGTGCCTTTTCCTGTCTTTGTAAATATGTAAGAGTGTCTTGCACTATAACTATGTTACAAAAAGTGACATGTTGTTGGCACAGGATGCTTCTAAATTTGTCGCATAAGTGCTTAGGTATTGACAGACTGTTACAATAAGAACATATTGCTAGTTCATTATTTGAAAAATTGTATGAGAGTGATAGGAGGTAAGCACAGAGTTATGTTTCCAAAGATGCTCAAAGAAGAATGATTGAAATGATTGCGGTTCTTCAGTAGGTACAATGGGAAATTTGATGAACCAATCAAATCTTTTTTTTTCATGTCACACGATATCCTATGACACTGAGATTCCAAAACTATATAGGTATAAACTGGGTGTTTTCAAGACTGAATTAATACTTTTTAGCTTCTTGCCGATCTGCTTGCATAGTATATAAAGAAATTAATTTGTACTAGGGTTAATGGCTAGGCCTGTCCTTAACTATATGAGTAATAAGTAGAGTAATTTTAGAACTGCAAACAGAGAACAAGATAAATTTGTAAGTACTTACGTTTTGGCAAACTGATAGGACACGTTTATAGATTAGTGAAGGGAAGGGATGGGGCCTGATGTGAGGTGTGCAAACACACCCTGTGACATGTTTTAAGTTAAGGAATTTCGTCTGTTTTAATCCTGAAAGTCCCAGGGTCCTACTAGCCCACCATGTCTCTCTATTTAATACCATACAGGTGCGTTGCAGAGAGGTGTTCTGAAGCCATGTCCTATTTTATACCTCTCTGGCACTTTCTGCACATATCTGGTGGGTTAGTTGGCTCCCAGCGACCCTCAGTATTCATGTTAACTTTATCCTGAAACTTAAAACGTACACAGAGCATCCTTCCACACATATCTACTCCGTCCATCTCCCCTTTTTTCACCTGTGTGCAAACAGAGGCCATTGTGCATTTTAATACTTAGTTAAACTTACCTTCACAGTAATAGAAATAAAAAATGCTACACATTTTTTTCAGTTGTTTTTTATAATCTAAATTTCTGAAAATT
The DNA here is from genome assembly GCF_964204655.1 of Triturus cristatus. Classification (NCBI taxonomy): domain Eukaryota; kingdom Metazoa; phylum Chordata; class Amphibia; order Caudata; family Salamandridae; genus Triturus; species Triturus cristatus. Next base: position 222,482,886 of record NC_140595.1, read on the forward strand.
TAATATTTTAGAATTAGGATCTGTATAAGAGAAGAAAAAATAGTTATAATATATAAAAATACAATTTTTACAACACAGCATAATTTTAACATTTTAGAAATTATTTTCTTTGCCTTTTTTGCTGTTCTCAGAATATATTGAATTTCACAAGAAACAGTGATTTCAATCGTACTCATCACATAACAGCGGGCAAAAAAAAAAAACAATCAATAAGATTGTTAAAAAAAAAACAAGACTACATTCTCAATTACATACCATATAATACAAATTACAAATATATAAAACACTTACTACTAAGAAAATGTTCTATTTTAAATTTATAAACACTGTAAATGTTGTTACTTAAAAATATACGCTGAGAGAATGTGCAAGAAAAAGTCCGTCATTCAAAGATACACCTTTCCTCGAGGCCAAATGGTATTATTGAAATCTTTTTTATTTAAATAGTCCAACAGTAATTGTAATAATACATATTAATAAATTCCTCAGAGGCTGAATTATGTTCCTAAAAATTTGGCTTTAAAAATATTAGGTAGGAATTTGGTAATTCGCTTGGCAAACGTTGTTTAAAAACCAACTCAGCATCATTACAATATGTCCAGCCTTTATCACAATTTAAATAGGCAGTGTAATGTCCAGATGTTGTGGAAGGACCATCATGGAAAATTATTGCTACTGCTACAAAAGTCCTTCCTGATATTGATAGTTGACTTGCTACAAAATGTTTTCTTAAAGTGTTCAATTTTATTCCATCAGCTGTACAACATTGCATCATTAAAAATATATATTGTCCATATCTTTGTATAAATAATGTTAATAACATTTCTGAGTTGCATTGGCTACACTCCATGTTCTGATTTGCTGATTTAACTACTTTGTTGAAAGATACCGATTTACAATCTGGTAATGTCAAATATATAAATCTTTCAGTGTCTATGTTAGTGCTACATGTAAACCTACAATTTTCACAATAATTTTCCCATTTATAACAAAGGCCAAAAAGATTTTCAATTTCTATGCCTTCATTTTCATATACGGTAAGTTTTTACATTAGAAATTCCTGAGCATCTTGTTGGATATTCTGCGTAAATTGTGTAGAACCAGAACATACATCCAAAAGATTACAAATATCACAAACGCTTTTTATTTTACTTTTATCAGTTCTCAATTTTTCATAAACACAATACAACAAGGAACAAAATCTTTTTCCCCCCGATTCTCCATAATTTGCTGTTGCAAACCTTCAAGAAAAAAAATAACATTTTCAAACTGATAACCAACAATCTCTTCAACAGTGTCTTTTTTTTTCTTTTTACTTGCAATCACAACATTATCTTGTTTTTTTCCCTTCTCTATACCTTCACTACAGATATTCTCATACCTTCTTTTTTGACCTATCACATGCTTTTCAAATACAGGATACTGACCTAAATTGGGAGCATACACTCTTCTTAACCTATTATACTCTTTTACACCGTTTGCATCTGCAGTAACCTTTGTGTCATCAAAATCAATCAAAAACAAACCACATAAAGTTCTGACTCGGGACAAAGCAAGATATGCCACACCCTCTTTAAACACGGTACTTCCAATGTTCATCAAAGCACTGTCTACACTTAAACCTTGAGATTTATGAATAGTCACTGGATATGCCAGAGAAACTGGAAACTGTTTTTTACGGACATATACATTTTTAACAAGCAAAAAAACTAACTGAACAACGAGCAATTTGTTTCACTTCTTCAATCTGATCAAATTTAATTTTTAAAAATTCAATACCATCTTTATTCTGATAATTAACAAAATCCACAACTTTGCCCATTGCTCCATTAACTAAACCCTTTTCTACATCCAAATTATGCCTTATAATTACCCAACAGTTTATACATGCATATAGATTCTTTTCTAAACCAGCAGTTTTAGATATTGATTTTTCTAAAGAATCCAATTTTTTTTTCAACTTTTCTGTCAAAATAATAGTGATTCCTTCATGCTGTATTTTATCAATGGCTTCCATTTTTATTATTTCTTCATTTTCTGCCTTCAAAAGTTGTTCGTTAAATATAGAACACTCATGCAGTGTTGGCATTAAGCAGATTACAGATTTGTTTTCTGCAATTTTCATATATATTTTCTCAGGAACAATATTTTCATTTGGAAACAAATTGCAAAGTAACCGACTCGGCAAAGCTTGTTTGCCATGTTCTGTCAGTACACCAATTCTTATATCTTAAAGAATAGTTCCATAATTAACATCATTTGCCTGTCGCATATTTGTAATGAGGTCTTTGTACTCAAAATTTGTCCAAATGTTTACATTTCCAACACTACCCAGAGACTTTCTAGTATCTTCATGCGCAAGTGTTTTAAACACTGGTTGTCCTTTTACGGGAGTAAGTTGCAGTAGATCTCCAAAAACTATGACATGTTTTCCTCCAAATAACACATCGTAGTCGGTTTTAAGAATTTGCTGCATTCTTAAGTGCACAAAATCAAGCATTAAGTTTGAGACCATGCTTACCTCATCAATAATCAGAAGTTTCATTTTCTTCAGCACCCGTGAAACTTCATAACAAGTTTCTCCAGATAGCTTGTGATATTCCAATTGATGCTCCAAAGTTGGCTGGCTAAAGGGTGCCCCTGCTCATGTTCGCTGATGATACCCTGATATTATCTAAAACGCAGCAGGGTTTGCAGCGGGCCCTATTTCGCTTTGAGGCCTTTTGCAGCGAACATGAGCTAGAGGTTAATGTGCAGAAAACAAAATTCATGGTACTCCACGGGGCAGATACTGTTTCGGCAAAAGTTTTTATGTGTGGGAAGCTCTTGGAGCAGGCCAAAGTCTTTACTTACTTAGGCATTACCCTTGGCGAAAAATTGAGCTGGACTCCTCAGGTGAAGCTCCTAGCATTGAAACACTCACAGCTAGCAGGAGCCCTTTTAAGGGAGCATAGGCTCTCTCAAACTAAGCCAGTGGCTCCAGCTGTTAAGCTATACTCCCTGAAAATAGTCCCTGCTATTTTATATGGTGCTGAGATCTGGGGTTGTAGTAATCTGTCCGACTTAGTCTTGGCCCAAAATAAATTTTTAAGATCAATTGTGGGCCTCCCAAGATCGACTCCACGAATCCCTCTTCTGTTCGATCTTGGTTGCAATCCAATTGAGGATATTGCACAGCTTAGAATGTTGTTCTTCTGGAGAAGGCTATGGTCTACCCCCGAATTACATCCATTCGCAAAGGCCCTCCTTGAAGTAAGGGGGTTGGACCATTCAAACAAGATCATATGGCTAAAAAATATCAAAACCCTACTTATTGATATGGGACTGAGGGATTTGTGGGTATCCCCGGAAGCGGCTGTTTTCCCAACTAAAACAGAATTTAGAGTAGCATACTGGAGCTTAGTAAAACTTAGGAGATACTTTACTCTGGTAGGCTCTCCATTGACTAGAGACTTCTGGGACTTTAAAGATGAACCATTCCTCGAATCTTATTGGGACTTAATTACTAAACCTAGAGACCGCAGGTTGTACCATCAATTCCGGGTAGAAACGCTCCCACTTAGGGAATTTACCAGCAAATGGAAAACTGGTAAGGGAGATAGGTGTCCATTTTGTCCTAATTGTATAGAAAATGTAAGCCACTTCCTCTATGTTTGTCCAGTCTATCATTCAGCTAGGAGCATGTGGCTCAAACCCCTGAGCAGAACTCTTGGTACGACATCTGCTCTGACTGCCAAAAGGTTACTGAAAAATGCTGAAAACGAAATTATTATTATAGGGGTAGCCAAATTCCTTAGCTGGTCTTGGGCTATTCGCGAAAGAAATGGCGGACTATAGTAGCTTGTTAATTTTTATCCTTTTTGTTTTTTAAAAGAAATTTTAATGGATATTTAAAAAATTTTAATGTATTGTATTGGTTGTGTAAAACCTTTATATTCTGTGATATCCAATTTAAGGTCGTGGTATTTACACTGTTTTATCTGTATATATATGTCTTTTAAGATGAATAATCGTAATAAAGACTTCTTTGAATTGAATTGAATTGATATTCCAATTTGTTTTCATGCTCCACAGGTAGCATAAGTAAACGATGCAATGTAATTCCTTTCATGTTGTGTGCTGCCAACCCAGTTGGAGCAGTTACAACACAAGACAAATGTGAGTCCGTTGTTTTCTGTAGATAACTGGTGATTACTTTAGTTAAGAAAGGTTTTCCTGTTCCAGCTTCTCCACTCACATACATTTGTATAGGTTCAAAAGAGGTGCATGTGCCTTCTTTGTTTACATGAAGAAATCCATGGTCAATCTGTTGTCTCAGTTGCTGACATATTTCTTTCTGTTCAACATTTAGTTGTTCTTCCAAGTTGCCTAAGTCTATAATATCTTCTTGAGTTTGATGCATTGCTGTTTCCACATCATTCATGGCGATTGCTGCTTAATTTTCAACAATTGGTTCCCCTAGTGGATCTTGACTCGTTGTTGCAGAAATGTGACTGTCTTGAGAACTGTCTCTAGCAATCTCAGCTGGAATAGTAGCTTCTTGATCAATTTCATCATTCAACATTTTCACATAATTTGCAAAAACAGTACATTCTATGGTATCTTTACAAGCATGGAAGGAATCTTCATAGCTGTGAAAATCTCCAAGTAATTCCAATTCTGAACGCCACAGTTTGAACAGTTGCAAAAGTGCTAAATAGTAAAATTCCCTTTTATCAGGAGTGTCGCAACTCAGTTTTTTGTGATTAATCAAATTTCCTTTCCTTTGTTTCACCAAACATCCTTCGGATCCAATCATTGCATATTTTCCTTCATTGATGTTTTCTGTAGTATTCTGTTTAAAACTGTAGTTTTGCAGCACTTCATAGAGACATATGTTCTCAAGATGATGACTTCTATTTGGATAATATGTGCCCAACATATTTGTTTTCACAATATCTGTACTTTCCGGATCTTTTTCTGCTAAATATTCGATTTCTTGTACAGATTTAAGTACTCGATTTCAAGTTGCAGCAAGACCTAGACTCACCGAAATGATTCTTCTTGATTTGGACTATAGACTTGCAGATGATAACCTATCTGAGCATTCATATGCTCCGATTTCTCTATGGGATAACATCTTCAAACTGAAACTGTATAATTTCTTACTTAGACTCTTCTCTTGAGTATGCATACGCGAGAACACCCATAGTGAGACGGAGCGTACACACGCGTGTACGGCCCGTCTCACTATGGGTGTTCTCGCGTATGCGTACTCATGGTGGTACGGACCGTACCCACGCCTGTACGCTCACTATCACTATGAGTACTCATACGCGAGAACACCCATAGTGGTACGGAGCGTACACGCGTGCGTACACTCACTATCCCTAGGGGTACACATACGGCAGCACTCCCATAGTGATACGGGAACGTACACAGGCCATTTTTGCGAAAGTACGGTGCTTTTCACACATCACAGTGGTGACAGGCAGCACACAGGAAGGAATAGGGCTGACATACTTGTCCATGGATGGACATCAAGGCATTGTCTGGGCAGTACTACATGTGTGGGGCACAGGTGTGAAAGGCTGTAATGTGGCACATTACACCTGAGTCGAGAACGCACCAGATGTATGATGAGATGTGTACACATGTAATGTGTGACGGTGCAATGTGTGCCAGGCATGCCCTTGACTCCTTTGACATGTGTGCATGTCGTACTGCACACTTGGGATGAGCGTCACTGGCATGGCACGGACAACACACGCAAGTGTCCCCTGAGGCCCGGTACAGGGGTTACCACACCTGACATGTCACTACCCACGGTGCACAATGTGACTATGTCATGTATGTGTGGGGGGTTCCCATTAGGTTGATGTTGGAGCTCCCTCAAAAGCAGCAGCTGTTGCAGCAACCAACATGTGTCTGTGTGTAGATTGACATGGCACACTGTTCCGCACACCATGGCACATGTGGTATTGGATGTGAGGTGCGTATGTATGCATGGGACACGGAGTAGCGTAACAAGGACATGTCTGCATCCTCTCTATGAATGTGTGGTGAGTCATCACATGCACACCTTCATGGCAAGGTGTGTGGGCTGTCCTAGTGTAATGTCATGTGACCTGTGGCTCTAGTGTTCCGCTACCAGTCTCTGCAATCGACATCCTACTTCTGCTGATGTGTGGATGTATGTCACTCCTGTCTTGCGTCTGGCTGTTCACTTACACTGGGACACAGCTAATCCCATGCCATGGCATGTGGAGGTTCACAATCTCCGTGTGTAGCTTGGTCTTGGTAGGGGTGTCACCTGCCAGCCATACGTGTCCAGGGCATGTGGCACATACCTGACTCCGTATGTCGCATATGTGTATTGACAGATGAACATGTGCTCAGTACATATAAATTGTTGTTGTAGTGCACTCACTCTTCCTTGTCACTTCCAAATTAATGCAGGGCGCCGCCTCTTCACCGACCAATTCCGGACTTGGCTGACATGCGGGAGAATGACTGTATCCGGTGCTACCGCTTCCCCCAACGGTTGATTCTGGAGTTGACGGCGAGACTGGCACCACACCTGCAACCGCTGCACAGGTATCCTACGGCACTGACACCCAAGCTGAAGGTAATGGCAGCCCTACATTTTCTTGCCACGGGTACCTTTCAAAATACCATAGCTCATGTTGGTGGCATGTCCCAGAGCATGTTCTGCCGTGTGCTGCATGATTTCTTAGAGGCCATGTTGATTCACCTGGATGACTTCATCCATTTCCCAACCCCTGCAATGTTGACTGGGGTCAAGCGTGGATTCTATGCCCTGGGAGGGATGCCCCATGTAATTGGGTCCATAGATGGGACACATGTGGCTTTGGTACCACCACAGGCACAGGAGGTAGCGTACAGGAATCGCAAGCACTACCACTCCATCAATGCCCTTGTGGTGTGTCTGTCCAACATGGTGATTTCACATGTCTGTGCTCGTTTTCCAGGATCAGCACACGATGCCTACATCATGAGGCGTAGCAGGATGCCTGAAATGATGACGCAGCTGCGCAACGAACGAGCATGTGTTGTTGGTGGGTACAGTCTGTCTGTCCTGTATCTTGCGTAGACTTCCAGCACGACCGCTTCTCCTGTCCTACTTATGTCCATGTGCTTTCCATGTAGGGGACGCTGGCTATCCCAACATGCCATGGCTGATCACACCTCTCCGCAACCCCATCACGCCGGCCCAGCTCCGCTACAACACCGCCCATGGCCGGACAAGGCGAGTGATAGAGAGGATGTTTGGCCTCCTGAAGAGCCGATTCCGATGCCTCCACAAGACCGGCGGCGCCCTCCCATATGCCCCGGCGAAGGTCTGCAAAATCTTCATGTCTGCTGCATGCTGCACAACATGGCAGTTGAGAAAGCTGTGCCACTCATCCTGGATCAAGATGATCAGGACCATCCACCCGTGGAGGACGAAGGGCTTGGCAATGGGGCTAGTGATGTGGAGGATGTGGTTCCGCAAGATGACATCCGAACTCGGCTCATACGCGACTTCTTTGCTTAGTGGTGAATACCAGTGTCTGAGTGTGCACGCATTGGTCCCCGTGTGGCATGTGTTGCGATGTGTGTGTCCATCTGCATGTATGGCACGTGAGTCAGAGGTGTGTGTGGATGTGTCACTGGAGTGATGGTGCCAGTGATGAGTGTATTTCCCCAGTCATAATTGTGACCTAGCATGTTGTCATCCTTACATGTGTCGAGTACATGCACATGCAAGTGGCTGTGCTTTTTGTGGCTGACTTCTTGTGTCTCTCATATCCCCAGGTACTTGCGCATGCCGTCTGCTGGTTGCATTTTTGTGGCACTGATATTCCTCATGGACACGTCATCGTGTGCTGACTCAGCGTTACCCGCACAGACGAGTTTGGAAGTCTCCTTAGGGTAAGGGATGCATCAGGGGTGTATTGGGTGTGGCAGCTGTTCACGATGTATGCACACTGCCCCTGTCGATGTTTGGTTCCTCTTCAGACATGTCGCATCACCATGGTACACATTACATGCAGCTGGGTACACCTGAATAGATGGTCAGACTTGTTGACAGTCATCAGTGATGGGATTGTGGAATGTGATGATGGCATCAATGTGTGTTACACTGCCCTCGGACACATACGGTTTGCCTTGGCTTGACATGCTGTGGGACTTCCACATCAGCGGATCAATGGTGTATGGCAGTCTCTCCGTGAGCAGCAGGGGGTGTTTAGCTGTTGGCCGACACTTGTGTGCCAGTTCCATGGCTATCACGCATTTGGGCTGCAGAAGGGGCGTTCCAGTGTTGGACCCACATGTAACTCCACATTACCCGTTCATGTGTACTCCGAGTTGCCTCTGCAATCCCGAATACATGACAAATAAAGGTGTCCCTATGCCTCCAAGGTGCCTCTTCTCAGTCAATGCTGGTGTGTTGCCACGGTGCATCCGGCATGTCTGGCATGGTTTTCCGTGATAGTGGCTATGTGTCTATGTGTCGAGTAGCAAGATGCAAGCTGTTTGTGTGGGATTAGACTGTGTATTGTGCATGTAGTCAATGACTGTGTGGGTATTGTGACATGTGCCATCCCCATGCATCCCACGTTGGCCAGGCCACCATTCACTGCATCCACCTGACTCCCACTTGCAGGACATGGTTCTGCCACCTGTCTACACATACCTGGGTGCCCCCCAGGACACTCCACATGATCCCTGACCTCTGAGCATGGCTGTAGCTGTACTCAATATGTCTGTCGGCACGGTTGTGCGGCCACCCCCTCAGCTGGTTGGGCCCATCACGGGTGCGTATGGTGCTCCATGTCTGTCTTTCCTACTACAATGTGACCCATGTGGGTCCTGTGCCAGACTCAGGCCCCAGGGTGTGGATGGTTGAAGTCAAATGAGAACTCAGGCATAGTTAGACTTTACAAGACACATGTAAGGTAATAATGCAATCAGTAGGCATCTTCTCTTTATGGAGTGACTTTTTATTTTGGTTGGGGTAGGGGGGGGGGGTTGACATGAGGGGCTTTCCGGGTGTGTGGAATCCAAAGTTCACTAGGGGAGTTGGTGTCCTTGCCATTTGAAATCCTCAGAGTCCATGCCACAGTCTTTGTCAACATTGGTCAGACAGTGACCGGCAAGTCCATGTGGCAGAGAATGTCTTTTGATGCTGTGCTGCTGTTGCTCCAGTGGGCCAGGTGCCAGGCCAGGTGTCCTGGGAGATGGTGCTGTTGCGCCGACCCTCACGGCCTTTTCCGTGGACGACCCGCCCTCCTGCGGGGACCCTCAGAAACAGGCCGTGACGATGTCTGGGATGCTCCGTCGGATGTCTCCTCCTCCTCCTCATCCCTCCCTGTGGGTGGTGATGTTCTACGCCTGCTGGCACAGGGAGGGTTGCCCATGTTGTCGGCCATCCGACGGAGTGTACTGTGAATTCCCGTGAACACCGTCACAAGCTCAGCCTGTCTGTCCTCCATCCTCCGTTGGTGTTGCAGTAGACAGGCATGTTGCTCCGCATGTTGCTGGGCCTGCTGGGTCTTGATCCCCTCGAGGATGGACACAACCTGGGCCATGCCCGTGGTGTCCTGCCGGTATGTGTCCAGGATGTTTCGGACATGGGAATATACCGGTTCCCCAGCCAACTGGTCAGGCTCGCGCCTCCGCCGTCCTCCACTGCCACCACCCCTGCCCACTTGCACCTGGCCTGCCCTTGTGGGCACATCGGGTCTCCGGGACCCCTGAGGGGTGGCATTGGCGTTGTCGCCTGCCTCCTCCTGGGTGCCCGGGACACCGTGTCCCTCCTGGCCAGCCTGGCTGCATTGTGGTGGTGGGGCAGGGATCCTGGGTGTCTCCTGGGATGTGGCAGGAGTGGGGGTGGTGGTTGGCCCAGTTGTACCTGACGCAGGTGCTGCAGGTCGTTGGACACCAGAGGGGCCAGGTTGGTCGGGGTCGGGTTCGTCCACAGAGTGGTGAGAGTCGTCGCTGCCGGTGGCTCCGTCATCCCGCCGAGCTGGATCCTATGTGTCTTCCCCCCCAGTGTTGGGGGGTGATCCACGACGCTGACCTGTGTGTGAGAGAGACAATGTTAATTTTGTTCCATGCAACATCCATGTTTCATTGGTTTCTAAGTTGGCACATTTCCTCTGGGAATTTGGATATGTCTTGCATTCCACTCACAGTGCACTTGTACATGGGTATGTCCCTTGGCCACAGCTTTAGCGACTTTACCTATGTGTGGCACAGTCTTACTTGCTGCGTCAATTGTGACTGCAGTCAGCAGTGGAGTGGGCAGGTGTGGAGAGCCATGCATTGGCGCCTTCCGTGTTGCACTGTACGTGGGCACATGGAGTGGTTCCACACACTTAGATAATGCAGGTAGCTCTCGTTGTGCTCGTGCACAGGTTGTGACATGGCTCTGTGTTTAGCCATGGAGAAGAGGGGGGGTTCTGGCACTGGCCACCCTTGTCTACATGCACGCAGTCCACCTGCTGACGAGCAGACATTCCCACACCCCACAAGGCTGATTTGCTCTCCCTGTGTGTCCCTTTCTCGCTCCCTCTCTGTCCCCCTCTCCCTCCCTCCGTGTGTCAGCCTCCTCACTCTGTCCGTCTCCCTGTGTCTCCCTCCCTCTCTGTCCCCCTCTCCCTCCCTCCGTGTGTCAGCCTCCTCCCTCTGTCCGTCTCCCTGTGTCTCCCTCCCTCTCTGTCCCCCTCTCCCTCCCTCTGTGTGTCACCCTCTGTCACCTCAGCCCAGCTTCCTGGGCACACACTGTTAGCAGATCTTTGAATGGCCCTTGGCTTGTTGATGTGAGTTTGTTTGTGATCTCCAGGCACCCATTGGGTGTAGTGTCTGTGTCTGCGCTGCTGCTGTGGTGGTGTGTGCTGCCACTCTTTCACAGTGTTGGCTGTTCATTAGCTGCTGTCATGTGCAAAAAGTGCCTTCACCCCCATGTCTTAATGCAAGGCGTCCGCCATTTGCTGGCAAGTCTTTCCTGTGTGGGGACACACTGTTTGTCTGGCTGTGACGTAGGCCATATGGGCAGAGGGCATTGTTGTCTGCTTCTGAGTTGCACTATGTGATTTTTGGGGCCCACACTCCCGCCATCCCGGTTACCGTGTCTTGTGTTGGTGTTTTCTGTGGCCTGTGACTTGACATTGTCCAGCTGGGTGCATGGGACATGGTGGCGCTAGTGGCATGTGCGTGTTCATGGAGTGTGGTTAAGTCATGCGATAGCTTGGGGTGGTTGCGTGCCTGTTTGTGAGTTTGGTTGTGGATGACGTTCCCCCCATGTGTGGTGAGTTGTTTGTGTACTCACCCGGGTCTCGGACTCCTTCTAATCCGTCCACTGCCACCACCGGCAGTATGGCCATCACCCTCTCCTCCCAGGGATGGTAGTGTACGGGTCTGCGGGCCGGCCCTCCTCCAGTGACGTTGGCCTGGTTGTGTTCGTCCGTCATTTTGGCTCGGACCCTCCTCCGCAGATCGTACCACCTGGCTTGGCATTCATGCCTGGTCCTTCTGGTGTCCGCATCAGCATTCACAGCATCGACGATGGTCTGCCACATGGATGTTTTTTCAGAAATGCTGGTCTGTCTGACCAATGTTCCAAAGAGGTGTGGCTCAACTCTAAGGATTTCATCGACAAGGACCTCCAACTCTCGGCTAGTGAACTTTGGATTCTTGTTAGTGGGCATGGTGAGGGGTGTGAGTGTGGATAGGGGGTGTGGATGGTTGTGGGTGTGTGGGTGTGGTTGTTTGGGTGTGTGTGTGAATGTGATGTGGGGGTGTTAGTGAAGGTGTGTGTGTGAAGGTGTGCAAGTGTGAGGTGTGGTCAAGCTTCTAGTATGGTGCTGTAGGTTGTCTGTGGGGTCTGGCAGCAGTGAGTCTGTTGCAAAGGCTCATGGTTTGTGTGTGTGGGCCATTTTTATTGGTCCATTGGTGGGTGTGGCTGTGTTTGAACTTTGGGTGGGTGTGTTATAAGGAGTGGTTGTGTTTTGGGCCTCTGTTTTGGATTTTGGCAGTTGCAGGTCAGTGATTGTGTTCTTTTTGAGCTTGTTGGACATGTTTAGTGGCTTTGTGCCATTCGAATGGTGTATTCTTATGTTGTTTTGCTTTGTCCTGGTTGTGTACGTGCCTTTTTCACGTGTGTACGGTGTGTACTTCGGCCATTTTGTTGTACAGTGCTGTCCTTGTGTCTGGCTTGGTACGATTCGTACATGTGCGATGTTGTGTGAAGGTGCTGGTGTTGGGGCCTGGGGTACGCTCCATACGTCCGCAGGTGAGGGTACGGTTCGGACATACACGGGGGTACGACACGTACACGGGTGGGGGTACGACTCGAACGTACACGGGTGTACATACACGGGGGTTCGACACGTACACGGGTGTACATACACGGGGGGTTCGACACGCACACGGGTGTACATACACGGGGGTTCGACACATACACGGGTGTGCATTCACGAGGGGGTTCGACACGTACATGGGTGTACATACACGGGGGGGTTCGACACGTACACGGGTGTACATACACGGGGGTTCGACACGTACACGGGTGTACATTCACGGGGGGTTCGACACGTACACGGGTGTACATACACGGGGGGTTCGACACGTACACGGGTGTACATACAGGGGGGGTTCGACACGTACACGGGTGTACATACACGGGGGGTTCGACACGTACACGGGTGTACATACATGGGGGTTCGACACGTACACGGGTGTAAATTCACGGGGGGTTCGACACGTACACGGGTGTAAATTCACGGGGGGTTCGACACGTACACGGGTGTACATACACGGGGGGTTCGACACATACACGGGTGTACATACACGGGGGTTCGACACGTACACGGGTGTACATACACGGGGTTTCGACACGTACACGGGTGTACATACACGGGGGGTTCGACACGTACACGGGAGTACATACACGGGGGGTTCGACACGTACACGGGTGTACATTCACGGGGGTTCGACACGTACACGGGTGTACATTCACGGGGGTTCGACACGTACACGGGTGTACATTCACGGGGGGGGTTCGACACGTACACGGGTGTACATACACGGGGGGGGTTCGACACGTACACGGGTGTACATACACGGGGGGTTCGACACGTACACGGGTGTACATTCACGGGGGGGTTCGACACGTACACGGGTGTACATTCACGGGGGTTCGACACGTACACGGATGTACATACACGGGGGGTTCGACACGTACAGGGGTGTACATACACGGGGGGTTCGACACGTACACGGGTGTACATACACTGGGGGGGTTCGACACGTACACGGGTGTACATACACGGGGGGTTCGACACAAACGTACGGGGGCTGGGTGGGGGGTTCGACTCGAACGTACGGGGGCTGGGGGGGGTCGGCGCGTACATAGGAGGGCTTGGGGGAGTGTTGGGCACGTATGCGGGCACATGCCTCCATGGTTGCTATGTGAGTTCGGTGCGGACGGTGTTTTTTCCATCCGGTTGTACCATCGGACGCACGGGACGGATCGTACTTGCGCGCTCGGACTTCACTTTTCACATTTGTATGGTAAATCGTCCGTGGACGTGTCGGACACATTTCCCGACCCGAGGACGTGTGGGGAATAATTCCCAATGCGATTCGTATGGACTTTTTACCATGCGAATCGTAATTGGCAGTTTGTACGGCACTTGTACGATTCGTACGGTAAAAAGACCGGATACAAGTCGGACGGGGAATTTTTTTACCAGATCGTGATCGGCACCTTTGTGTTTTAATATGCAAGGCATCTATAGGAGAGATGGTGTACATTTTACTGATGAGGGTAACAGAGTCTTCCTCAACAACTTTAACCGTATAGGCACTTACAAGTACCAAAATCTCTAAATAAACACAATGGCTCTTTTTAGAGCCACTCAAGATCGAAACTCATAAGCTTGATGCTTATTTAAAAAATATTTCAATTTTTTTTGCTTGGAGTTGCGCACCAGACGCGTTAGGAGTCACGCACCCTATGCGAGAGGAATCGTGCACCCAACGCGTACACATCAGGGGGCCGCGCTGAGCACCGCGCTGGATGCGCGACTCCTATTTTTACCGTAAGAAAAAAATAGCACCTATCACTAATTTCTATTCTCCCCGGGGATCCCATCCCTCGGGGCTCATTTATAACGTTGGGGACCGTGGGGGGAGCCCCAAAACCTCCATGGTCCCAGCCGGCTCCCGCGTCCTTCGGGAGCCGGCATTGTTTTTCCACACGGGGAGCTGCAAACATGCAGCTCCCCATGTGGAAGAGCAAAATGATTTGGATTTTGAAAGAGAGAGCAGGTTTCCCTGCTCTCTCTTTCAAAATTCAAACCAAGTTTGCTATGACAGGGCGGGAGCCTGATAGACTGAAAGTGTTTTACTCTCATGTTAGTAGTATTTTATTTTACATTATTTTAGCATACATGTAGCTATCTTGAAATAGGTCCTTGCTGTATTCATACATTATTAGTAAGTGCAGTTGTTATATAAGTTTGGTTGACATCTGCGCCACCATTTCAGTTCTCGAAGACACCATTTTGTGTTATAATCAAAACTGTTATTTGCTCATTTACGAGAAATGGTCCTTGGTAAGTTTCATTTCTCCAATGTTGAAACTTGCTCATTAACGCATGAGTTTTCGGTTACATAGAGGCCTTCTCCCACCTGTCTAGAGGGGAGGATAGGCCAGATGACCTTGGACAGTAGATAACGTGTGCCAAGCTGCAGAATCAAAACTTATGTTCTGAACCCCCATTGTATTACGACATCTACCAGTGTTTTTCTATTGTAGGCGGGTCTTTGTGGGCTCCGCAACATACATAATGTAACTTTATGCTTGTTAGAGTCAGTCTCTCGTCAGCCATCATAGGAGGCTTTCAGATCAGACTTCACTGCAGTGTATTTAGTGAATAAACTAGTCTGTTGGTCTTCTCTACTGCATCATCAACTCTTCATTTCTTGGAAGGCTAGAGGAGGTCGAGAGTGACCCGAGTGACCCTAGTGGGCCACTTCCTTCAAATACAAAAATTTGATGGCTCTAATATTATTCATGCTGTACCAATTAAACATTTCAACAAGGATCAATACTGTAAAAGAGAACAAGCTAATTAATTGCAACTAGATCCAAGTCTGATGGCGGATTTTAAGTACTTAGGTACATAAAACAAAGAGCTGCCTGTCAGCATTTGTAAAAAGATAAAAGCTGGACGCACTTGTCTAAAATTAGCCTTTTTCAGAATAGGGATTATGAAGGACTTTCTAGGAATTTCATAAAAAAACTAAAAAACATCATAAAATGAGTCATGTCATGTGGACATTGACCATCGTAGCCACAGGACAGCAAAGTTTGGCCCTCACTACAACCCCTAGGATGAGCAAGGAGGAGGTGAAAAAGATCAAACCGGAACATCGTTAGCAGGAATCTGTCATACGAGTTTATGAATCCCAGTAAGTAAGGCTCAGCTTGCAACCTATTGAACAGCCCCTTGTGCCAGGGTATGAAAATGCAGTGACTGGTACTGCGCTTGCTGTAAGCTTGCTTAATGTAGCCACTTTGAGGCACACAAGCATCCCTAAGGTAGCATGATTTCCTCACAGTAAGTTATTTGATTGTACATGTTGCAAAGTGAAAATACAACTTAACAAATTATGTACAACCATGTTTAAGTTTTGCATTACTACTATAGATACATTTGTACATGCAGGAGGAACATATATGCACACCTACTGGTCCTCCGATCTCCAGTACAGGTGGTCAACTAGATCAGCCTCCTGTGACACCACATTAGCCCATCAATGTTAGATCCGGCCCAAAGGTCTGATTTAGATGCTAGCAAACACGCTCCCACTTGTCTTTTGTTCAATAGGTGGGTAAGGTCTGATTTAGATGCTAGCAAACACACTCCCACTTGTCTTTTGTTCAATAGGTGGGTACCCCTGGCTGACCCTCCCCCAAGAGGCCAGCATCCTGGGCAGGTAATGCAGTATGAGCCAAAGTAGATTCCTCAACTCTCCCACTGAAACATTCTTCCCTCTGACAGACATCTTCCTATTCCTCCCAAAGTACCACCCAAAATACCACCCTTTAATACAATAACTACCCCTGCAAATGTAAACCCCATAAAGAGAATCTCCCAACAAAACACAGACCATTTATCAACAATACAATATCAAATGACATAAAGGTAATACAAATACACAAGACAGGGGCATATCAGACACTGACAGGCCCAAATAGTCAGCACAGGCACAGACACTGTCAAATACACCTCAAACACCCAGGACAAACTAACTGAGTAAGAGAAAGTAACTTCATACATCCTAGTATGCAGCCTGCTACACCCACTGAGTCATATCCTGGGCGTATCCTGCCCGTTTTCAACTAATGCGTCGTTGTTTTATGACATATTGCTGCTCAAATGGCCAATGAACAAACAGTGCATTAGCACTTCTTCAGTCACTTCCCAGCATTGGCGTCAATGCGCTGCTTACAACCAGCGCAACTGGTGTAATGCGCCCAATAACAGGGCCAATGCGTGGGTTCTGACCCATGCAAATGGAACAATGTGTAGGGTGTACTTTAGAAGACTGGGTAATTCTAGATTACACACCTTGTGCACACTTCCATTGGTCCAGGACTGGGGTGGCATCACTTGGCAAGTCTGTGTGACAGGGGGCATGTCCAGGTGATGAATCTGGGTGGTCGTAAGTCCTGCATGTCCCTGTAACTTCTTGACAGCTGGGCCGGCAGATTGCCTGTGGAGTTAGTCTGGGTTCAAAGAATGCATGGGCATTTCCCATCACCCAACCTGGGTAACCGCACGCAGCAAGGCAGGACACATGAGCTTTATGTTGACACATCAGTTGTCACAGCCGTCACCAGGGTACATACTTGGATGTCCCTCCCAGTCATATGTGCATGTGAAGATTACTCCTGGGGCCTATGGCCCACTCTTTTGTAGTTACCATTCTCACCCCTACTTCAGTGTATGTGCCATAAGGGAAGCGGGTTTACTGGACATCCTCAATCCTTCTGTTATGAATCAAATGTTGCATGTGTGTTTGTCAGGCAGCCATGTCGTATGCATAGAGATAGGCAAGCACCTCCAAGGAATGTCCTGGCAAAGACATTTCTGCACTTAGGGCCATTTGTATGACCCAATATGTGTGACACATGCACAACGCAACATGGTGCATGCGCAATTCATTTCTATTATGATCATACTTGACCCACCCAAGGCTACCTTGTGTAACCCTGAGAAGTGGGATTAATCTTTGGGTGACGGGCCCTGGCTCTTATGAATTATACCTATTTGGGTCCTAGACAAGATGCAGCACAGATAGGAATGTGCACATAGTGGGCCACGGTCAGCTTGTGGGCTATATGCTGGTGATCCCACCTGGGCCTAGAGGGTGTCCCTGCTCCGGCCTCCTGCAGACAGCAGTGGCAATGCATCACAGTGCCTCCCCCTCCAGTGATTCGCATCATAGTGGCAGACCTTCATTTAAAAAAAATAAAATCTGTTTATTAAACAACCAAACAATTCTGGCAGTAAAGTGATAGGCCAACAGTCACAGTACTTTGACATTAACGTTATCTTAGCCATCATTGGGTTACATTATACAGTTTTCAGAACATCGCATAAATTACAAATTCAAGGCAGTTCTACCCGCTCTGGTACACATTCCCCCCGCTTCTTCTGTGCACATGTGCCTGATCAAGAGTTACAAACCTCTGTATTTAGTCCAATTCCACCAAATTTTATCCCACTTCTTAGAACACCCCCTCCCATGGAACACCACCTTTTCAGAATTATAGCACCAGTCCAAATCGTTTTTCCACTTTTCAACACTCGGAGCCAACCGCCCGCCCCATTTTCACGCAATGTTCGCTTAGCAAAGATACCGGCTGTCATAAGCAATAACCTAGGATATTTTGGCCATCTATCTTCCCCCAATATACACAAGATATGCCATTTCACTTCACACAGGTCTTCCAAGTCTACAACCTCCGACATGACCTTCGACACCTCCTCCCAGAAGTAATGTATCAATGGACATTACCATAGTATATGGAAGAATGTACCTGCTGCCCCACACCCTTTCACACACCGGTCAGAGCCGCTGCGGACAATCCGATGCAGAAGCACTCTAGATGTGTACGACCTGTGTAGGATGCGCAGCTGTATGAGCCTAAACCGGGCCCTAATCGCAACCTCCCTCTAGCTTTGGATCTCTTCAACCCAATCATCCTCTTCCAGTGAGCCTAGATCAATGGTCCAGGCCTCTCTCAGAGGCCCCAGGAGGCGAGTGAGTTGTTCATGATCTTCCTGTAAACTAGTGATATAGCCTTGTCCGGCATGGGGTCCATAAGCAATCTATCCTCGAGCGGGGTGTACTCCACCAGTCGTTCCAGTGGCGGACCTTCATTGTACCTACAGTCACCTGCCATACCTTTGGTCCCCCGGTCCTTGGGACCCTGAAGAGTCCCTCAATCGGGAATGAGAGGCCAATCCTACACCTTTGTTCCACCCTTTGGAACGGCCAGCTCCTCAGAGGCTGTAGAGTGCTATCCATTTGAACTTCGACCAGAGCAGCGGACCCAGGGTTTGTTGCGGCTAGTGCACCTGGGGTCCGCCCATGACGGACTAAACTGCGCATCGTATTGCCCCTGGGCTGGTGAACTACCTGGCTGACTGAAGTTGAGGCCCATCTCCTATAAGTGATAAGATCCTGGCCCCTGGTTCGAATGCCAGCACCAAGCGTCTGCCTATAAGCTCAGGCAATTGCCTTCTCCCATCGAAGTCATTGTGGGCAAGGGCAAGCAGACACACCCAGCAGCATCTTAGATGCACATAGAGCAGTATGCCACTAACCAGGGTAATGCTGTCAGCGCCTCATTGAGCAAGACCTCACCATCTGAGGGCGACCTTACCACCATTCTTCAGGCAATTCACGCCTCTCAGGCCTCAGTTGAAACCAAAATAGGGGAGGTGCTTGTGGACATGGCACTTATATGGCAGGACCTCAGGAAAGCGAAATCGCAGATTACGGAGGCAGAGTCCTGCATATCTACTGTGAAGTACGACATCACCACTTTAAAGACCAAGATCTTCCCCCTGCTCTCACACAGCTGAGCATCACCGCCGGGCGGAGAACTTGTGATTGAATGGCATTCGGAGGGCGCGGTACCACCCCAAGCAACCACCTTTCTAGAAAACTGGATCAGATCATGGATGCCCTTGTAAAGCCTGTCCCCATGGGTCGCAATAGAGCGGGCACAAAGTACATTGACGTAAAATCCATCGCCTGGTTCCCCCCACAGGCCTACGATAGCCTGTATTCTCAACTTTAGGGATCAGGATGCCGTGCTGCAAGAAGTTTGTTCTCACCGTATTAATGACTTCTATATTTTTATATTTTTCTTACCTTAAAATCAATATTCTTGACCACGATACTCCTGCTGTCGATATTTCTGTGTTTCAATATTTATGTATGTCAACATTTCTAACTCGATATTCTGTCTAAATACCCTGATTTGCGTGAAGGAAGTGGGTGCAACCAACTGAGTGGTGGCGTCCGGGAAGACCCCTGGCCCTGATGGGTTACCTGTGGAGTTTTACTCCACATTCCTGGGAGGAATTAATGCCTCGTCGCCATGCCTTGTAAGAGGAAGCAGTGCAGAAGGGCTACTTCGCCACAGACATGGACATGGCCATAATTGCAGTGATCCCCAAGAAACAACAACTGTCGACATTCTGTTCAGACTTTCAACCCATTTTGCTTATTTTTTAATTTATTTTTTAGAGTTTTATATAGCGCGAACTAGACCCGGAGGTATCAGAGCGCTTTACATGAGCACCAGTTACGTTACAGATGGACACATTTTCAATACTGACATGAAAATCTACACCACCATACTGGCCATGCGACTTGCTTAATACCCTCATTCACCCTGACCAGTTTGGCTTTATGCCTCATAGAAGCACAAGACATTGCCTCTGAAGCCTCCACGTTGCCCTGGCCCATCAGCACCTCCTCTCATCGAATGTAGCTTTTCTCTTTATCGACTTTAAAAAGGCATTCAACACTGTGGACTAAGGATACTTGGAGGATCTGCCACTGAGAGCGGGTATGGATCCGCGGTTCCGGGGACTTGACCACATGCTTGATTCAAACTACACAGCCCGTGTTCAGGTGACCCCTTCCCCATTTGTAGGGGAACTCGCCAGACTCTTCGCCCTGGCAATTGAGCCCTTGGCCCGTATGAGAAGGTGTGATGCCCAAATTAGAGGCTGCAGATGGGGGGTGGTCTGGGAGGATCACATCGGCCTGTAAACAAACAACATTCCTTTCCTTATGGTTGATCCGGAGAGGATAGGCCCGCAATGTCTTCAGGACTGTGGGTCAAACCGGTTAAACCACTATGTTGCCCCTGACCAACTCTCGTGACTGTGATAGTCGCCTGGGGATGTCTAACCTTTATTTCAATTACCTAGCCACCCAACTATTAGTGATTAAAGACTGGTTTTCCGGAGGGTGGTCCGACCCAGCCTATCAGCAGAAGCGCACCCTCTTGGGGTTTTCCAAGCTCCAGGCGATGCTGTACGAGTCCCCACTCCCCAACTCCACCCCAGCAGTGACCGAAGCGGTTTCTATTGTATGGAGATATGTGCTTCGGCTGACACACTGGGATACAAAACTGACGCCACAGACCCCTCTCTGGTATGGCACCTGGTTAGGGAAAGTGGCCACTTTGGAGAGTTTTGGGAAATGGGACCTTATAGGTATTTTGCAATTGGGTTATATCTGGTCAGGAGCCCATATACCTACGTTTCAAGAGATACAGGATACTTATGGGATCAACCCAACACAATTTTGCAAATACTAGACTTTTGGAGACAAAGCTTCTGATGGGAGTACTGGGGAAAGAGGGTGTTTTCACCAAATTTACTGTATACTCCTTATTAATGCCTCCCCTCCACTTGACTATCTCAGGTTGCGCTGGGTAAATTGTCAGGGCCCTCCAGAGAATGACGACTAGCTGGATGTCCTCATGGCCCTCCGGGTCACTACCATTTCTTCCTGACTGAAACTAGTCCAAACATATTACCTATACTCTGCTTATCTCACCCCGGCCAGGCTATACCGGGTGGGTCTTTTACAGAGCCTGGACTGCCCCGCACTTTGCAATGACCCTTGCAGACTTTTACCACATGGTGTGGGCATGCCCGGCGATAGACAGGTACTGGACTACTATAGCTGCTGAATTTACTGGGGTGTTGGGCTGAGAGGTTCCCCGCTTTCCTGTGATCTTTCTCCTGGGGGTTCTGGAGGGCGTGGATGGGTTGTAAGCAGTTAAAGCATTTCTGGACACAGCCCTCATGGTAGTGAAGAGACATAGCCACCAACTGGAAACAGCCCACTCCTCCCATGATGTCACAGTGGTGCAGAGGCATGGACTGGTGTGTGCTCCAAGAGAAACAGGTGTTTATTGCACAGGCTGCCTGCAGAAGTACCACAGAGTGTGGGGCAAATGGTTGGGTCAAACAGAATAGGATGGGTGACTGTAAGCTGCTAGTATGTTCTGAGGGGGATGCATGTGCGCTTTGTAGTTTTATGGCTGAGATAAGAATAACACAAACCATACAGTTAGTTGAAAATTACTTGTGCTCGTATTTGGCTGTATTGTATTGCTTGCATTAAAACCAATAAAATTGATTATAAAAAAAAACAATCTTTGGGTGTCACAATGCTTTGCACATCACTGCATTGCCTTACTACGCACCACAGAGTGGTTCCATGAGTGATGCATTCCCTTTCCATGGTTTTAGAGTCATTCTCAGACTCACCTAACTAGGATAACCTGGAAATGCGCCAGAATGTAAAACCATCCCATGAGTGGCACTACAAGGAGTTGGATCTCTCATACTCCTCGTCACTTCATCTTTTAATGTGTGCTGCATTATGTAGCACATGTAGATGAATGAATATGGCTCACAGGATATTTTACTTAGCAGGAAGGTTCACCTTCAAACACAAATTCAGTCCAGCATGCAACATAGGCACCCTTGCTCTATTTATCATGGGTGCTTGTGTTGGCCCGAGAAAGACTAAAAATACGTGGCGCAGGATGAAAGCCCTAAATGATTTGTATACTATTAGATAAAGCACATTCCTTCCAATTTTGCTTTTAGGCATATCCGGACAGTAGGCCGACTATCTGTGCTGCACTGTGTGGCCATGCTCATTATATGCCCATAACATATATGGGCATATTATATGCCCGGATGACTAAATCACAATCCTTACAAAATGCACCTGCACGACTGCTATTAAACATTCCTAAAGGCCATCCCACCTCTGCTAGTATAAGGTCACTACAATGGCTCTTTATCCAGAAATGAGTGGAATTCAAGGCCCTCTGTCTGGTTCACAATGCACTATATGGAGGAGGTGCTGTTGACATTCAAAAACTGTTCGTATGGTATTCGCCCAAGAGAAATCTTAGATCCACAAACGCAGGTCTGTACAAATCTCCAAAATCCGCAGTGCAAGATGGGGAGGCAGGAGTCTATCCTATTGTGCAGCTACACTGTGGAACAAGATGCCAATTGCTATGAGGCTGCAGCCAAATAGGCAGCATTTTAGGAAATCGCTTAAATCCTGGTGGTTCCCTTCCAACTAAGTTGCAGGATCTAATGGAGCAGCCCTCTCTCACACTTTCTAGCGCCAAGACGCCGCAGCAATTGAAGACTTTATAAACCTATTTTATCTTTATCTCTTTATCTTATAACAGGTGTTAGACCTGGCACCGTGACGTGGGTCTCCCTTCCATTTTCTTTGCTGTTGCCTCATGTGTTTTTGCTGGTGTTAGATGCTTTGGGTACTGTGCCACTGCTATCCAGTGCTACAGTGCAAGTGCTCCCTGTTGTAAATTGATGTATGGATTAGTGATTCCATGATTGGCTGGTTTGGTTTACCTGTCAGACCCTAGTACAGTGCACCAGGAGTGCCCAGGGCCGGTAATCCAAATGCTGCTAGTGGGCTTGCAGCACTGGTTGTGCCACCCACAGAAGCAGCCTGTTAAAGTGTGTCTAAGGCTTGCCGTTGCAGAGCCTGTGTGCAGTCTAGTACTGCCATGCTGACTGGGCAAGTGCACCCACTTGCCAGTCCCTAAATCTTCCCTTTTCTTCATATCAGACACCCCTATGGCAGGGTGCATTGCAAGTATAAGGTAGGACAAGCCCTGCTGTGTGTGGCATGTCCCAAAAGTGAATTACAGCCATTTTCATTTTTCACTATTGCAAGGCTACCTGTTCCCCATAGGCCAGATTTGGCAGTTTGATTATTACATCTTATAATCCTAACTGACTCAGGGAACATAGTAGAAATTCGAGTTTAGTATGCCTGAACTCAGAATGATAAAATGCATCTTTTAGTGAAGTTGGTTTTAACATTCTGTGTTTGCAAATACCACTTATAGAAAGTAGGTATTTTCTTGTCTAACCATCCAAGCCTGCCTCTGCTAGGTTGTGTATTCATTATCTGGAGTTTGCGTGACAGGGGCTGGGGGATTCCAGGAGACAGGGTGAGGCAGCACAGGACTGAATAGAGAGATCTGCATGCAGATGGGTGGGAGGAGTTGCACCTGGGACCTGAATAGGGCTGTGCCTTCCCTCCACAATGCTGGCTCCACCTCCTGTGGTGCGTCTGATGTCTCTGCCCTGCTCTCTGAAAGAAAAGGAGTCTTGTCAACAAAGTACTCCAGGACTGACCAGAGCTGGTTTGGACTAGGCAAAGGCCTCTCTGCCTTCAGAGAACAAAGACAAACTGAGTATAAATATTGGGAACCAAAACCAAGATTTTTAGATTACTTTGGTAAACAAGAAAAAACCTTTGCTGAGGAGAGGAACCAGAGAGACTGAGGAGAGCCTATCCCTAAGCTTGAGGGATTGGCCTGAAGTGGTTGCCTGACTGCCAGAGAGAGGAGAAAGGAACTTTGTGTATACTTTAAATCAACTTGTGAAGGATGTCCAAGGGCTTGAGAAAAGAGCTTGCCTCCTGCTGAAGTCTCAGGGACAACAGACTTCACCAACCAGCTCCCCAAGAGTCTTTTGGAAGTGCCTGCTGCTGTGCGAGGCTTTCTGAGAGACTGCGTGTCGCAAGGAGCTGGAAGCGCGACTCACGAGCAAGAAGCGTGTCGCTGAACTGCCGCTGACGCTTCACAACGAGAAAGCACCTCGCATCACCGGAGAAGAGGATCGACGTTGCATCAGACGCCACCGCATCACCGGGAAGCGTGTCGCAGGGCCTGTGGCGGCCCAGAAGAACCGTTGTCTCATCGCAGGGTCCCCGAAGCGCCTCGCATCGCCGTCGCATAAGACGCCGCCGCATCACCAGGAAGCATGACACAGGGCCTGTCGCGGCTCGCATCGCCGGAGAAGCACCTCGCATCGCCGGAGAAGAGGATCGACGTCACATCGGACGCCACCGCATCACCGGGAAGCATGTCGCAGGGCCTGTCGTGGCTCGCATCATTGTCGAAGCGTCTCGCATCGCCGGAGAAGAGAATCGATGTCGCACCAGACGCCGCCGTATCACCGAGAAGCATGTCGCAGGGCCTATCACGGTCCGCATCGTGTCGCATCAAGAAGAAGACGCCATCTTTGTCGCATTGTACCGGATCTTCATCGCATCACGGTGTTGCGTGCCGCATCGCCACGGAAGCGCAGTAAGAAAACGACGCATCACCTCCCCTCGCAGAGAAGAACCTACGCAGCAGTAGGGACCCGATGCATCACCGTTCGTGCGTGTAAGGAACCGACGCATCACCTTCACTGCAACACTTTCGTTGAATAGCGTTACACATCTTAAGGTACATTGAACTCAAAGTGTCGCATTTTAACATCTAAAGAGAACTAATCTAATTCTACCATTTTAAGTACAGTATTGTGGATTTTTTTCGTTTATGCTCGTGTTAAATCTATATAAAGAATACTTATTTTTAATATACAACTTGTGTGGTGTCCATCTGTAGTGTTGTCACTTGGTTACTGTATGTGTTCACAAATGCTTTACACACTGCCTCTGAGATAAGCCTGTCTGCTCATGCCAAGCTACCAAGGGGATGAGCAGGGGTTATTTTAGGAGTGTACCCCCTTGCCCTGATGCAAGGGCCCCTACTTGGACAAAGGTACCTACCTCTGCCAACTAGAGACCCCCAAATGTAACATTGGTGGCAGCGGTGAGATTCTGGACTTGCCTTTGTGACTCATATACAGTAATTGGTGAACACTACTAGTGAGTGCAGACCAAAACGCGACCACATACTTTTGGTAGATTGTTTTTCCTGGGATTTTCTATTTTTGACAAGAACTGCCAAGTTTAACCACCATGAGTAAAGCAGCATCCATAGTATCCGTTGATTATGATTGGGAAGAGGAGAAACTGGAATGCTACAATGTCAAGCAGCTGAAGCACATTGTTGCAAAGACCGGTCTCTCCAGGAAGGATGAGTATCAGAAGGCGCTGAGGGCCTGGGTCGCAGCAAGGAGTACCCCTGAGGATGTGGAAGGTGTTTAGAATGCAGAGGAGCAGCTGGGTGGGCCATTGGGTCCAGGGGAGAGGAGAGCAACTTCCCCAGTAGGTAGCAGTGTTTCTGTCAAAGGCCTGTCCACAGAAGAGTTGGAGGACAGGGAGAGAAGTAGGATGCATGAAATGGAGCTGGCCAAACTCAAGTTGAGTGGGCAACTGGAGTTAGAGAATAGGAAATTGGTCCTAGAGGAAAAAAAAATGCAGTTGGATCATGAGAAAAGTTTGAGGGAGTTGGAATTGAAGGCCAGGAGCTTAGAGATTACTCCCTCTGGTGGCAGCACACCGGCAATGCCTGTGGAAGCTAGAGTGTATATTCCCAAAGATGTGGTGAAAGAGTTTTAGAAGAATGATGACATTGGGCAGTGGTTTAAGGCCTATGAGGTAGCCATGTCTTCCCACCGGGTCCCTGAGAAGGATTGGGGAGCGGGGTTGTGGGGGCGGTTCCTTAGTGAGGGGCGGGATACACTGTTAGACTTGCCCTCTGAAAGCCATAATTCTTATAGCCACATGAAGGAAGCATTGATGTCCAGGTATGGGTTGACTCCTGAATTGTATAGACAAAGGTTTAGAAATTGCAAGAAGGTGGAGTCAAGTACCTGGGCAGACTATGTAATTTTCTTATGCAGAGCATTGGATGGTTGGGTGAAGGGTAGCAAAGTGAATGATTTTGAGGGGCTCTTTGATTTAATTGCATGGGAGCACTTGTCAAGTAATTGTTTTCCAGAGCTACGCCAGCACCTGATTGATAGTAGGCTGACTAATCCTAGGAAGCTTGCTGAGGAGGCGGACCGCTGGGTGAGCACCCGGGTCCACAAGGGTCACGTGGAAGACTCAGCTAAGAATGGGCAGGGTCCCCAGCAGAAGAGTGGGGGGAGGACAAGGGCCCCAAAGTCAGTCAGTCAATCAATCAATCATAGCATTTATAGAGCGCACTACATACCCGTGAGGGTCTCAAGGCGCTAGAGGGGGTAGCTGCTACTGTTCAAAGAGCCAGGTCTTGAGGAGTCTCCTGAAGGTTAGAAGGTCTTCGGTCTGCCGCAGGTGGATAGGGAGGGTGTTCCATGTCTTGGCGGCGAGGTGGGAGAATGATCTGCCTCCGGCGGTCATTCTTCGGATGCAGGAGACGGTGGCTAGGGCGCGGTCTGCGGAGCGGAGCTGGCGGGTGGGGGTGTAGAAACTGAGTCGGTTGTTGAGGTACGCTGGTCCGGTGTTGTGGAGTGCCTTGTGTGCATGGGTGAGGAGTTTGAAGGTTATCCTCTTGTTGATGGGGAGCCAGTGCAGGTCTCTCAAGTGGGGTGTGATGTGGCTGCGGTGAGGGATGTCGAGGATCAGGCGTGCGGATGCATTCTGGATGCGTTGGAGCAGTTTCAGGAGTTTGGCCGGAACTCCTGCGTAGAGTGCATTTCCATAGACCAGTCTACTGCTGACGAGGGCCTGGGTGACCGTCCTTCTTGTTTCGGTGGGGATCCACTTGAAGATCCTGCGAAGCCTGCGGAGGGTGTTTAAGAAGGAGGAGGAGACGGCGTGGACCTGCTTCGTCATGGAGAGGGTGGAGTCAAGGATGACCCCTAGGTTGTGTGCGTGGTCGGTGGGTGTAGGGGGTGCTCCTAGTGCCACCAGGAGTCGTCCCAGGCAGAGGGGGGTGGATCTGAGGATGAGGAGCTCCATCTTGTCCAAGTTCAGCTTCAGTCGGCTGTTTCTCATCCAGTCGGCGACGGCCTTCATTCCTTCGTGGAGGTTGGTTTTGGCGGTGTGGGGGTCCTTGGTGAGGGAGAGGATCAGCTGGGTGTTGTTGGCGTAGGAGATAATGTTGAGGTGGTGCCGTCGTGCGACGTGGGCGAGCGGTACCATGTAGATGTTGAACAGCGTTGGGCTAAGGGATGAGCCTTGGGGTACGCCGCAGATGATCTCGGTGGCTTCGGAGCAGAAGGGGGGGAGGCGGACGCTCTGTGTTCTGCCGGAGAGGAAGGAGGTGGTCCAGTCCAGTGCTTTCTCCTGGATTCCGGCGTCGTAGAGGCGTTCGTAGTGTGCAGTGGCAGATCGTGTCGAAGGCGGCTGACAGGTCCAGGAGGATGAGGGCCGCAGTTTCTCCGTTGTCGAGCAGGGTCCTGATGTCATCGGTGGCGGCGCTGAGGGCAGTTTCGGTGGTGTGGTTGCTGCGTAACCTGGACTGGGACGGGTCCAGGATGCTGTTCTCTTCGAGGAAGCTGGTCAGTTGTTTGTTGACTGCCTTTTCGATGACCTTCGCCGGGAACGGGAGCAGGGAGATGGGTCGGAAGTTCTTGAGGTTCTTGGGGTCCGCCTTGGGTTTCTTGAGTAAGGCGTTGATCTCTGCGTGCTTCCAGCTCTCCGGGAAGGTCGCTGGCTCGAAGGAGATGTTGATGGTTTTCCGGAGATGGGGTGCGATGGTGCTGCTGGCTTTGTTGAAGATGTGGTGTAGGCAGGGGTCTTCTGGGGATCCTGAGTGGATGATGTTCATGATCTTGATGGTGTCGTCGGTGAAGTTGGTCCAGGTGAACAGGTGGTTGGTGCGGGTGGTGGTCATGGGAGCTTCAGTGGTTGCCGGGGTGGTGATGGCATCAAAGCTGTCGTGGATGTCTGCGATCTTGCGATGGAAGAAGGTGGCCAGTGAGTCGCACAGGTCTTGTGATGGTGGGATGTCGTTGGAGTTGGAGCTGGGGTTGTAGAGTTCCTTCACAATGTTGAAGAGATCTTTGCTGTTGTGTGCATTGTTGTCTAGGCAGTCTTTGGCGGATCTGATGAGGTGGTGGTGTCCGTGGGTGGCGTTTTTGTGGGCTGTGTAGCTTTCCGGTGTTCGTTCATGGGTCCAGTTTTTTTTTAGTTTTCGGCAGGTTAGCTTGGAGGCCTGGAGGTCTTCCGTGAACCAGCTGGCTCTCTTGCTGGTGTTGGTGTTGGAGGGCTTCTTCAGCGGGGCGAGGGTGTTGGCGCCATCATTGTTCCACTGTCTGAGGCTACGGGCTGCAGCGTCTGGGTCGGTCGGGTCTGCGGGTGGGCTCTGGGCAAGGGCGGTGGTTAGCTGGTCCTCGGTGACTTTGCTCCAGCGGCGGCGAGGCATCTGCTGGGTGCGGTGGTGTGTGGTAGGTTTCCGGAAGGTGAAGTGGATGCAGCGGTGGTCAGTCCAGTGGAGTTCGGTGGTGCGGTTGAATAAGACGTGGGAGCTTGCTGAGAAGATGGGGTCAAGCGTGTGGCCAGCGGAGTGGGTGGGTGTTGTGACGAGTTGTCTGAGTGAGTTTGGCGAGGTTGTCGATCAGGGTGGAAGAGTTGGGGTCGTTGTTCTCGAGGTGGAAGTTCAGGTCCCCGAGGAGGATGTAGTCTGTGGAGGTGAGGGTGTGTGTGCTGATAAAGTCGGCGAATTAGTCGCTGAACTGCGGTCAGGGTCCGGGGGGTCTGTAGACGAGGGTCCCTCTGAGGGTGGTGTTGGGGTCGGTGTGGATCTGAAAGTGCAGGTGTTCGACAGTGCTCAGGGTGTCGTCGGGGTCTGTCGAGATTTTGAGAGTGTTTCTGTGTACTCCGTTGGTGCGGTCCTTGCCGGTGATCTTGTAGCCTTCTGAATGGCTATGGCGATGTCAGGTGCCGAGGAGGGGTTCAGCCAGGTCTCCGTCAGGAAGACGACGTCTGGGGCGTTGGTGTCGAGTAGGTCCCAGAGTTCGACGGCGTGTTTGCGGGCGGAGCGGGTGTTGAGCAGGATGCATCTGATGAAGTTGGGTTCTTCGGTAGGTGGGCTGGCGGGCCGGAAGCTGGTGAAGCTTCAGTTCCGGCAGGAGAAGGAACCTTGGGTGCGCTTCGGGGAGGCCAGGCAGCAGGTGAGTGATTGTCCGGTGCTGAGTGCGTGGAGGGCGCTGGATTTCTAGCGGAGCCGGGCGTCGTGGTGTTTGCGAGGACAAGGGGTTCTGGCGCTGGGCACGGTCCAGGCGCAGATGGGCTTGCCTTAGATGAGGATTTGGCGCACCAGCGGCGCGGCCGCTGCACGGCCTCCATATGAGGGGATGTGGGAGGGAGGAGCAGCTGGGAGGCGGGAGCGGGGCAGCGAATGGGAAAGCAGGGGGGCGGGCCGCAGGGGATGCAGCAGCGGGAAACCAAATGGGGGAGCAGGCAGGGGTTACAGAAGGAAAAGTAGGGGCACAGAGGGGTAAAAGGCAGCAGTGCCGGCGAAGACTAAATAACATGGGCAAGACAACAGGCTAAACACAACAGTTGGGAGAGTAAAATGCAGGCGATAAAGGGTACACGGGGGGAAAGGCAGCAGTGCTGGTGGAGACTAAGTAATACGGGCAAGACAACAGACTAAACACAACAATTGGGAGAGCAGAATGCAGGCAGTAAGAATGCGGAGCACAAACCAGAATCGAGCGGCAGCAGCAGGCTCAGGCACACAGGTGGGGCTGCGTGGCGGTGAGGGGAGTGACCTGCCTGGTGACAGGGTCAAAGGTCGCTCTCTTCACTGTTGCGCGGCCTCCATATGAGGGGATGTGGGAGGGAGGAGCAGCTGGGAGGCGGATGCGGGTGGAGAATGGGAAAGCAGGGGAGCGGGGCCTCAGCGGCGGGAAACCAAATGGGGGAGCGGGCGGGGGTTACAGAAGGAAAAGTAGGGGCACAGAGGGGGAAAAGCCAACAGTGCTGGCGAAGACTAAATAACACAGGCAAGACAACAGGCTAAACACAACAGTTGGGAGAGCAGAATGCAGGCGATAAAGGGTACACGGGGGAAAGGAAGTAGTGCTGGCAGAGACTAAGTAATACGGGCAAGACAACAGATTAAACACAACAATTGGGAGAGCAGAATGCAGGCAGTAAGAATGCAGAGCACGAACCAGAATCGAGCGGCAGCAGTGGGCTCAGGCACACAGGTGGGGCTGTGTGGCAGTGAGGGGCGCGACCTGCCTGGTGACAAAGTTATTCCCAAGGGAACCAAGGGAAAGGTTCCCAGCCTCCCCCTGCAAAGAAGCACGGGGCCCGACAGGTAACCCTGTTCCTAAGGGACCCCTGAAGTGCTACAAGTGTGGAGAAATGGGCCATAAGTCTAATGATCCCTGGTGCCCAGAGTTTGGAAAGACAGCACCCACTGGTGCTCCACCCCGGCAGATGGCGAGTGTAGCCCTGGGGAAGGAGAGGGGTGTCCAAGGTGGGTGGGGGCCAGCAGAGATGTCCCTTCTCTCTGTAGGAGACTGTGAGGTGGTCCCCAGCACCCAACATCCTGATAACACTAAGAAGTACAGGCAGTGGATGACCATCAATGGCCATAGAGTGGAGGCTCTTAGAGACACAGGAGCCAGTGTGACAGCTGTCAAGTGTCACCTGGTGTCTCAAGAGCAGGTTGTCCCCAATACATTTTACCCAGTTGTTGCCGCTGACAACACAGAGAGCCACTACAAGGTGGCTCAGGTTCCCTTTGAGTGGGGGGTCTCTGGTACTCTTCAGGTAGCTGTGAGGCCCACCATGACTGTTGACTGTTTGTTGGGGAACGATCTGAAGCGCTCACCTTGGGCGAAGGTGGAGCGGAGTGCTCATTTGGAGATGTTGGGTCTGCCTGACTGGGCGTGTCACCACACGGTCCATGCAAAAGACACACAATTGATGGACGGAATGCAGAATAAATCAAAACATTCACCCCAGTCAAGAGATCTGGGTTAAATCCATCATTCTTTTGCTCATCATGCCACCCCAGTTTAGACCTGGCTATATGCAAATCACTCTTGACCCTGTGCCTCGTGGGAACAGTCCAGCCGAACTGCCAAGCCAGGTTCTCCCTGGACCGGAAACAAGCATCCTAGGACCGGTTTCGGGGTTTCACCTCTCTTCAGCCAGGATAGCTTGATTCCAGTAGCACAGTGAGCCCAGGACTCACGTCTGAGCATACCTGGCGCACTTAGGGCGAGAAAGCAAAAGACACACAATTGATGGACGGAATGCAGAATAAATCAAAACATTCACCCCCAGTCCATGGCAACCAGTAAGGGTTCTCAAGAGGACCTAGAGCCTGAGAGGGAGGCCCAGGTACCTGCCTTAAAGAGAAGAGGCAGGGGGCACGGGAAACTGGCCCCCAAAGTTCCCACGGCCCAGGAGGAGGTAGACCCTGAGGGGGATGCCCTGGAGCCTACCGGGGAACAGGCAGATTAACTGGGGGACCTGCCTGAGCTGACCCATTGGCAGCAAGAAGGAGGACCCTCCAGCGAAGTGTTCTGCAAGGAGCAGAAGGAATGCCCTTCTCTTGTGCGTTTGCGGCAGCAGGCTGCAAGCCAGGCAGCAGGTGATCAGTCTGGATCACATTGGATCTACTGGGAGAATGGTCTCCTGTATAGTGAGCCTAAGGTTGCTGAGCCTGGGTCAGCCCGTGTGCTGGTGGTACCCGAGCGCTTCAGAGCCTTCCTACTGGGGCTGGCTCATGATGTGCCATTGGCAGGACATTTGGGGCAGGACAAGACCTTTGAGAGGTCTGTCACCCACTTTTATTGGCCCTAAATGTGCAAGAGTTCAGAAACTCATTGCAGGACATTTCAGACTTGCCAGGCAAGTGGAAAGAGTGGGAGGAAGCAAAAGGCTCCTCTCTGACCCTTCCCCGTGGTCAGCACCCCCTTTGAACGGGTGGGTATTGACATTGTGGGGCCCCAGGACCCTAAGACAGCCATGGGCAACAGATTCATCCTAGTCTTGGTGGACCATGCCACCCGGTACCCGGAAGCCATACCTCTGAGGACAGTGACGGCCCCCGTGGTGGGTCGGGACTGATGGGTATTTTCTCCTGAGTGGGATTCCCTCGAGAGGTAGTGTCTGACAGAGGAACAAACTTCATTTCCAAGTATATGACGTCCCTGTGGCAGGAGTGTGGGGTAACCTACAAGTTTACCACTCCTTACCACCTCCAAGGAAATGGGTTGGTTGAAAGGTTCAACCGAACCCTAAAAGGCATGATTATGGGTCTTGAGGAACCTATGAGGTGTAAGTGGGACGTCCTCTTACCATCAAATGTTTGCATACAATGAGGTGCCACAGAAATCTCTAGGGTTCAGTCCCTTTGAGCTTCTCTATGGTCACCCAGTGAGAGGACCTCTAAGTCTGGTCAAGGAAGGCTGGGAGCAGTCTCCCAGGAAATCACCCCAGGGTGTATATAGCTACATGCTGGCCTTCAGGAACCAGACTAGGCGTTTCAGGCAACTCGCTGAGGCGAATCTGGAAGCCAGCCAGGAGGAGATGAAGCGGTCGTACGACCAGAATGCCACTCTGATAGAGCTTCAGCCTGGTCAGAAAGTGTGGGTCATGGCCCCAGTGGAGCCTTGTGCGCTCCAGGATAAGTGGACCGGACCATTTGAGGTGGTGGAGCGCAAGAGTCCAGTTACCTGCTTGGTAGATTTGCGGTCTCCCAGGAACCCCTTGCGGGACCTGCATGTCAACCGCCTGAAGCACCACTTGGAGAGGTCCGAAGTGGGCATGCTCTTAGTGACAGATGCTGGAATGGAGGAGGAGACTGAGCCTCTTCCTGACCTCCTGTCGGTGACAGAGCAAGATGGGTCAGTGGATGGTGTAAACCTCTCTCCCACCCTGACCCCTGAGCAACAGAATGACTGCCGCCAGTTGTTGGGACAGTTTTCTGATCTATTCTCCCTGATCCCCAGTGTCACTGATTGGTGCATCCATGATGTGGACACTGGAGATAGTCCCCCTGTGAAGCACAAAACTTACAGGGTGACTGACAGGGTGAGGGTTTGCATCACGGAGGAGGTCTCCAAGATGCTTACGTTAGGGGTGATTGAGTCCTCTAACAGTCCTTGGGCCAGCCCAGTTATCTTGGTCCCAAAGGCTGACGCACCGGGTGCCACGCCAGAACTCCAGTTCTGTGTGGTCTACCGAGGGCTCAATTCAGTCACGAGGACTGACGCGCACTCCACCCCCAGAGCTGATGAGCTCATTGATCGGTTAGGGGCTGCCCGGTACCTCAGCACGTTTGATCTAACATCTGGGTACTGGCAGATCATCTTGACTGATGGGGCAGGAGAGAGGTCAGAATTCTCCACACCAGATGGGCACTACCAGTTCCGGGTTATGCCCTTTGGGATGAAGAATGCCCCTGCCACCTTTCAAAGGTTGGTCAACCAGGTATTGGCTGGACTGGAAGGGTTCAGTGCCACCTATCTGGAAGACATTGCAGTGTTCAGCGCCAGTTGGGAAGAACATCTGCGCCACCTCTGGGAAGTGTTGATGGCGCAGCGGAGGGCAGGCCTTACGATCAAGGCGAGTAAGTGCCAGATCGGGCAGGGTTCCATGGTGTACTTGGGACACCAGGTTGGGAGCGGCCAGGTGGCGCCCCTACAGCCCAAGATTGAAACCATCCTTGCTTGGGAACCACCCAAAACCCAGATAGAGGTTAGAGCCTTTTTAGGACTCACTGGGTATTACAGGAGGTTTGTCAAGGGGTATGGCAGCATAGTTGCACCCTTGACAGAGCTGACATCCAGGAAGCAGCCCAAGAAAGTGATTTGGACTGACACCTGTCAGAAAGCTTTTGAGGTCCTGAAAACTGCTATGTGCACGGCGCCCATGCTCCTGGCACCCAACTTCTCCAGAGAATTTATTGTTCAGACAGACGCTTCAGAGCATAGTGTGGGGGCTGTTTTGTCACAGATGAATGAGGAGGCCCTAGATCAACCCGTAGCCTTCATCAGTAGGAGGTTACTTCCACGGGAACAGAGGTGGAGTGTGAATGAGCGTGAGACATTTGCTGTGGTCTGGGCACTGAAGAAGCTGATACCATACCTGTTTGGGACTCACTTCCGGGTTCAGACAGACAACAGGCCCCTCAGATGGTCGATGCAGATGAGGGGTGAGAATCCAAAGCTGTTGAGGTGGTCCATTTCCCTACAGGGGATGGATTTCACGATGGAACACCGCCCTGGTACAGAACACGCCAATGCTGATGGTCTGTCCAGATTTTTCTGCCTTAGTGATGAGAATGAGAACTCCCAGGAGGTAGGGTTAGACCTGGCACCTTGGCGTGGGCTTCACTTCCATTTTTTTTTGCTGTTTCCTCATGTGTTTTTGCTGGTGTTAGATGCTTTCGGCACTCTGCCACTACTGTCCAGTGCCACAATGCAAGTGCCCCCTGTTGTAAATTGATGTAAGGATTAGTGATTCAATGATTGGCTGGTTCGGTTTACCTGTCAGACCCTAGTACAGTGCACCAGGAGTGCCCAGGGCTGGTAATCCAAATGCTGCTAGTGAGCTTGCAGCACTGGTTGTGCCACCCACAGAAGCAGCCTGTTAAAGTGTGTCTAAGGCTTGCCATTGCAGAGCGTGTGTGCAGTCTAGTACTGCCATGCTGACTGGGCAAGTGCACCCACTTGCCAGTCCCTAAACCTTCCCTTTTCTTCATATCAGACACCCTTATGGTAGGCCCAAGGGTAGGGTGCCTTGTAGTATAAGGTAGGTCAAGCCCTGGTGTGTGTGGCATGTCCCAATAGTGAATTACAGCCATTTTTGTGTTTCACTATTGCAAGGCTACCTGTTCCTCATAGGCCAGAATGGGCAGTTTGATTATTACATCTAATAATCCTAACTGACTCAGGGAACATAGTAGAAATTCAAGTTTAGTATGCCTGAACTCAGAATGATAAAATGCATATTTTAGTGAAGTTGGTTTTAACATTCTGTGTTTTAAAATACCATTTTTAGAAAGTAGTTATTTTCTTGTCTAACCATCCAAGCCTGCCTCTGCTAGGTTGTGTATTCATTGTCTGGAGTTTGAGTGACAGGGGCTGGGGGATTCCAGGAGACAGGGTGAGTCAGCACAGGACCGAATAGAGAGATCTGCATGCAGATGGGTAGGAGGAGTTGCACCTGGGACCTGAATATGGCTGTGCCTTCCCTCCACAATGCTGGCTCCACCTCCTGTGGTGCGTCTGATGTCTCGGCCCTGCTCTCTGAAAGGAAAGAAGGAGTCTTGTCAACAAAGTACTCCAGGACTGACCAGAACTGGTTTGGACTAGGCAAATGCCTCTCTGCCTTCAGAGAACAAAGACAAACAGAGTATAAATATTGGAACCCAAACCCAAGAATTTTAGATCACTTTGGGAAACAAGAAGAAACCTTTGCTGAGGAGAGGAACCAGCAAGACGGAGGAGAGACTATCCCTAAGCTTGAGGGATTGGCCTGCAGTGGCTGCCTGACTGCCAAAGAGAGGAGAAAGGAACTCTGTGTGTACTTTTAATCAACTTGTGAAGGATCTCCAAGGGCTTGAGAAAAGAGCTTGCCTCCTGCTGAAGTCTTAGGGACAACAGACTTCACCAACCAGCTCCCCAAAAGTCTTTTGGAAGTGCCTGCTGCTGTGCGAGGCTTTCTGAAAGACTGCGTGTCGCAAGGAGCTGGAAGCGCCACTCACGAGCAAGAAGCGTGTTGCTGAACTGCCGCTGACGCTTCACAACAAGAAAGCGCCTCGCATCGCCGGTGAAGAGGATCGACGTCGCATCAGACGCCGCCGCATCACCGGGGAGCGTCCTGCAGGGCCAGTCGCCGCCCAGAAGAACCGTTGAGTCATCGAAGGGTCCCCGAAGCGCCTCGCATCGCCGGAGAAGAGGATCGACGTCGCATCAGACGCCGCCGAATCACCGGAAAGCGTGTTGCAGGGCCTGTCGCGGCTCGCATCGTTGTCGAAGCACCTCGCATCCCCGGAGAAGAGGATCGACGTCGCATGAGATGCCACCGCATCACCGGGAAGCGTGTCGCAGGGCCTGTCGCGACTCGCATCGATGTCGAAGCGTCTCGCATCGCCGGAGAAGAGGATCGACGTCGCACCAGGCACCGCCCCATCACCGAGAAGCGCGTCGCAGGGCCTGTCACGGTCCGCATCGTGTCGCATCAAGAAGAAGACGCCATCTTTGTCGCATTGTACCAGATCTTCATCGCATCACGGCGTTGCATGCCGCATCACCACGGAAGCACAGTAAGAAACCGACGCATCACCTCCCGTCGCACAGAAGAACCGACGCATCCCCTACGCAGCAGTAGGGACCCGATGCATCACCGTTCTTGCGTGTAAGGAACCAACGCATCATCTTCCCTGCAACACTTTCGTTGTATAGCGTTACACATCTTAAGGTACATTGAACTCAGTGTCGCATTTTAACATCTAAAGAGAACTAATCTAATTCTACCATTTTAAGTACAGTATTGTGGATTTTTGTTGTTTATGGTCTTGTGTTAAATCTATATAAAGAATACTTATTTTTAATATACAACTTGTGTGGTGTCCATCTGTAGTGTTGTCACTTGGTTGATGTATGTGTTCACAAATGCTTTACACACTGCCTCTGAGATAAGCCTGTCTGCTTGTGCCAAGCTACCAAGGGGGTGCGCAGGATTTTTTTTTAGGAGTGTACCCCCTTGCCCTGACTAGACGCAAGGGCCCCTACTTGGACAAAGGTACCTACCTCTAGTAACTAGAGACCCCCAAATCTAACAACAGGCTAACACCAACATCATGAGATGCAATGCACACACTCTGGCACTGCACACACACATTCACCATGTGCATCCTGTTCCACATTTGAACCAATGCGTTGTATATGTCTTGCCCAAGCATATGCATTCTGCACATGGTTTTATCGTGCACACATATATTGATCAATATGATGTTGGGCAGGGGTGAGTGTATGACACAGTAACATACCATTTGAAGAAGTGAGTTTGCAAGTATGCCTCACTGCATTGATCCAGGGTCACATGGTCATATTCACTAGTACTTTTCACTAAACATCATGCTGCACACCCCACTTTAGCTCTGTATTACTCCTGGCAAAGGCAGTGGCAGTACATGGACCCTTCGGCAGGTCTTAGTGTGGCCATCCAGACCCAAAAAGACTGCAATCCATGACCAGGTCTAAGCAATGGCACACACTCAAATGTCATTTCCCCTTCAGGATTATACAAGATTTGTGATCCCATCAACTATGCACTTAAACACTCAGGGCACGGGTTAACTACTGTTAACATGCAGAGGTAAGTTCCTATCCCCCACACTTTAGACCACATACAATGAGAGAGTGTATGTGCACATACATTTGTGTGTCACATTTAACATGGAGACTTCTCACTTCTGCCATCTCTGTATTCTTGTGGTGACGTGATGGTTGCTAGAGCATATTCTTTGTCTTACTTCTCTGGCTAATGCCATACATTGGGAGGTCATCTGTTCATAGTGTTGTATAACAAGCCTTTGAGCCTCATCGCGTTGCTGTGCAATGCATGGAAAATATGTGAAATGTCAACTGTGGCATGATGTGATATATATGACAATTTGGCCAGGAATTGAGTCACATGTGTAGTGTTTTAAGGCATGTATGCCTTCTTTATAGAGGACATTATCCCATGTTCACTTGTTCACATGATACTAGGTCTTTGTTCATGACAACTGTGATTCATGATAGGTAATGGTATCTGCAACATTTGTTCCAGCAGAGTGCTGCCATTCTGCATGCTACCACATTGGTGAGACACACTACAATGAGGGGCTTGTCCCAGGTATTGAATATTGGGTGGTTAGTGTTACAACACTCACTGAGGACCATCTGACACACACTTTGCAGCTTCAGAACACAGCAGGACTACTAACTGTGCGGTACTCCACTGCTTTTACTTCAGTACATTGCATCAAATTGCATTTCTGGGTTGGTGGATTAAGTTTTGAGAGCCATGGCCCTATGTTGCTCAGACCCTGATGACATGATTGATATATATTGTGGCCTACTTCTAGTTGAGAAGATGTGAGTGACTTGATGTTTACAGTGACTGTGACATTAAAGCCAACACAATGAATGAGTTCAAACATTCATTTTCATGGTGAACATTTCATTTCAGTGAAATGCTGACATTTTGTTCATTATGTACCAAAAAAAAATAAGAAAATAAATTTTGTACAATATGGTCGCGTGGCCGCAGACCAGCCATTGTGTGGTGGATCTCTCCTCCATCCACCTCCTCCATTGGCTCATGCTCTTCATGCTCCAAGTTCTATGGGACATTAGTACCCACAAAGATGTTGTGGAGGATGGCAGATACCAGTATTATCTTGCAGACCATAGGGTGCGAGTAGAGCAATCTTCCCCTGACATGTTCAGGCATCGGAACCTGGACTTCGGTACACCAAAAGTATGTTAAACCACATTCTGGATTGTGACAAGTGCCTGGTTGTACTATCCAGCTCCAGCTGGGGATGCACAATTGGGGTCATGTCCCATGGCTGCAGACCATATCCTTGGTTAGTTGAAAGTAGAAAAAATACAACTGTTAATGATTATGCTCATTGTTACAGTGATATACCTGTCCTTGTGTGTTATGTGTAATTACATTTCTAACAGTATTTGACAATATGTGTTATATATATAGTTGACCATTGGTTTTCACATGTCTGTTCCAGTTCTTAGTGTCATTGCAAATGTTGATCATGCCCTGATACTTTGAACACTTCTACTTGCTGACTTTCATGTTTAGCCAGTAGATTTCTGTGATAGGTATTTTGAAATGTTCTTGACCACTCTATGTTATGTGTACTCACTACATGTGCAAAGTGACAAATTATTGATCTGATTTTCTGCCATATGTTCATACCTAGGTAGGTTGTGACAGTGTCAACATGTTTGACACTAACACATACATATGTCCTTGTGAAACCTCAGATGTCGTGGCTTACCTTCATGACATTGACAAGGCCTTTAATTTGTTCACTTACTTTAGCATGTGAATTTGGTGTGTACATGTGGAGTGTTTCAATCATGCAACATGGATAGTTGTACAATTTGTTGTCAGCCTTCAGTTAATGCTTTTTGTCAGACAACCTGCCATGGTGCACTTGGATTGACACATAGGTCTTGCATTATGGGCCATCTTTATGTACGACACACTGATATTGTTACACGTAGCTTTCTCCTACAGACCTGGACACAATACTTTGGGTTTTCACATGTATGTGTATGACTCAAACTTGTAGGGGATTCTGTACTTCTATGCCTTGATTCTATCATAATTGAGGTGGCCAGTGAAAGTTGAGATTGGTATCCTGAGTACATTGTGATACCTTGTCCTGGTTGTATTTAATTATAGGTTAATTACTGACATATGGGGGGGGGCGCTAGTGTGCCGGCGGCAAGATGGCTCCTTGCTAGAGCAGCTCTGCTGGCCGAGCGGCAATATCCGTAAAATATCCTGCGAAGCGCTGTAGCTCTACACCCACCGTCAATAGATCTGGGGATCGGAGCATTGGGGGATGCCCGCTGGCTCTTCGAGGATCTCAGCGGCCGTCGGGAGGATCGACTTTTGGTTCCTCCAGCTGGTGGTCACGGTGACCACACAAGATGGCGGCCGCCACTAGAGTCGCGGTGGAACGCCGAAGCAACGGGGGCAGTGTGCCGCCTGAAGGGCTGAGGAGGAGCTACTAGCACGGTGGTTAACTGTGGATTGACTCGAGCCGCCTGTTGAGCACTGGAGCTGTGAGTGTGGGTTGCAGGGCCGTTAATCTCCTGGCAAGGCGCAAGATGGCGGACGCCGGGGAAAGAGTGCTGTGATGGCTCCGTGAGACGCATGAGAGGCTGCTGGGAGCCATTACTGGTCGGTTCCTTTTTCTTGTATCGGTGCGGGCGCCCTAGGGGACCATCAGATACTACTGGACTGAGGCGCGGGACACACGCAGTGATGGGAGTCACCCAGAAGGACGAGCAGACGCGAGGCATACCTGAGCAGGGAGGAGCCCTGAGGCGACCCAAGCTGCATGGTGCGGATTGAGCAGGGGCGCAGCCATAATATCAGGGGCAGTAGCAGAGTCTTGGCCAGCAGATAATAAGTGGGTGGGGGTGCTTTGATAGAGCCCGCCTGACAATTATCTGGGTACACTAACAGGCGGAGAAACGCATTGCATGGGCAAGCATTGCCTGATTGACTGGAGGTACTGCTGGCCAAACGACTGCGAAGTGTGAATATTCGTTAAATAGGTGCCACATTCACCAAAGATACCGAGTAGGCTTGGGCAGTACGATACGAAAATTGGAGGCCTGTGGCGACGAGAAGCAGTGGGTGGCCATAGCCCATCAGTAGAACATGTACGAGTGGAGAGTGTTGGTGGCAGGGATGGTGCTAACGAATCAGACTTGCTGGAGGCTGTGCTGGTGGGAGCAGTGTCTGCAGGGTGACATAGCCCTGCAAGCAACGCAGTTATGGACTAGAAATTGGCTGCCGCACAGAGTGCGTTTTCAATCCAAGATGGGGAAAATGGATAAACAGTCACGCCTAACCTTCTAATCTAGGAAGCCGTCCAAGTATCAGCAGCAGGCTGCATCGGATTCAGAGCAGGAACTCTCAGCTAAAACTCCTACCGCTCTAGAGACAACCTTAATGGTGATGCAAACCAGCTTGCAATCAATAGATGTCAAAATCAATGCCCTAAACATGCGCATGGAGCAGTTCTCCACTAGGCTGGATAAGCAGAGGGCACGAATAGGTGATGTAGAATAGAGGATCCCCACAGCAGAAGACACTCTGCAATCTGTTGTCTCCAAAAGCCTGGACATGGAGAAAGTTCTTGTGGTGATTCAGGCAAAGAACGAAGATTTTGAAGCAAGATCTTGTCGTAATTATCTCCGCATTCTTGGGCTGCCTGAATATACCAACACCGGCAAAATGGATGTCTACATCGAACAAATGATCTGAGAGATATTTTGACTGACTAACCTTTCTAAGGCAATGCTGGTGGAGCACGTGCACAGATCGCTGGTAGCGTGCCCAGTCCTGGGGGCTCCACCGCGGCCTGTGATCGCCCGTCTCCTTAACTATCGAGATAGGGATGCGATACTATGCATGGCAAGAGAGAAACCGAAAATTGCATATGAAGGAAATGCGATCGAGTTTTACCCTGACTTCACGGCTACAGTGCAAGCGGCAAGGCGGGAATTCATCCCTGTAAAGAAGAAACTGCTAGCCGAAAAGATTCCCTATGCAATGTTACATCCGGCTCGCCTACGAATGGAAGTGGATGGCAAGCAGAAGCTTTTCATGAACCCGAAGAGGGCTATGGCTTTTGTAAAAACGTGGCAGAAGAATCGGAAATTTTCAGAAGCTCCAATGTCAGATGTTGAGTGACTTTTTTGTGCACGCAAGGGTTGGTAAGAAATGAGGTGGGATGCTGTCATTACTGGAAGCATTGACTTGAATATATATTGTCGTTGTTAAGCAGGGACTCTTTGTTATTTGCTTAGCAAAACGCATTACGGGTATGGGTACTGTGTGATGCCAAAGCCGAGTCAAATGGCTGACTGGCGACCTACAAGACTAAACTGATTTGTTACTAAATTGTCCTCAATCATGGCGAGGTTTGTTGGAAATCTCACAAATGTTGGTGCAGGTTGTGGTGCTATGTGCACGCTCAGCCACCTCCCTTTATCATCGGGAGGAAGTGCCTGGAGCCTGCGACACCCCAATTGGGTGCACTCCTAATGTATAACAGGGTCTGTTGTGCAGGGTATGGCTTCGGCCAGTTGGGGAGGCTGATGTGGGTGTTTTGTTCGTGTTGTAACCACAGTACATGCTATTTTTAAGTCTGAATGCTGGGCTGATCAGCTGGGAGAAGCTGATAAGCTGTTAAGGTATACAGGACAAAGCTATGAATGACATCAAAGGGCGGAGTGCTTAAGATGATAACATGGAACGTAAGGGGCCTCAACAATCCAAGGAAGATAAGGCAGGTCTTTGCATATCTAAATAGGCATGCTATAAACATTGCCTTGTTGAAGGAGACATATTTGACCAAACACACCGAATTCAAAGTTGGTAAAAGGTGGGCGGACATGGTCTTGGCCTCGTCCTACTCGGCATACTCCAGAGGGGTTATGATTCTAGTCAAAAAAGGTACACCGTTTAGGTTGCTTCACACAGAGTGATAAGCAAGGCAGGCTTGTCATGGTGCAGGGCTCTCTGAGAGGGCCCCTGATTGCTTTGGTTTATAGTAACGGGACAAATGTGTATGATCCGGCTTTTTATAGTGATGTGTGGAGACGTTTGCATGCGCTGGGTCCATCTCAAATTATTTGGGGAGGAGATTTGAATATCTATCTGGACCCAGGGATGGTCAGATCGGCAGCTACTGACTGGCATGGCAAGCTCACCGCAAACATTGTAAAAGAGATCATGAAGGCGGAGGGATTGATTGACGCTAGGAGGGTGAGGAATCCAAGGATAAAAGAGGGTACTTTCATATCTGCTGTCCACAACTCCTGGTCCAGACTGGACTATTGGTTGATATCTGACACAGTTGGATCCTGGGTAGAGCAGGTGGCGCATTTACCGAAAACGTTATCTGATCATGCGCCGGTGACATTGGCTTTGGTTGTACCAACATATATTAGGCCTCCTTTCCAATGGCGCTTACATCCTGATGCTCTGACTGACCAGGTTTTCAGCACCACCGTCGGTGCTGCCATCACAATTTTTTTTAAAGAGAATGCAGGATCAGTTGACAACTCAGGGACTCTATGGGGGGCTACAAGCCGGTGTCTTGAGATCCCTGCGTAAAAGGATGAAGGACATTGAGGGGAAACTGCTGTCTCCAGAGCATCAGTATACTAGTAAACCAGCGCCAGGGATTCTAGCAAAAATAAGGGAATGTAATGCACAATATGCAGAATTAGCAGATCAGGAGGTATGCTTCAGATCCAGACGCTGGAAAGCCAGAGCCTATGGGGAAGGGGGAAGAGCGGGGCGCACCTTAGCAGCTAAGCTAGCCGGGCATAAAGAGCAGGGCCACATAATTGAAATTCTGGATCAAAATTTGACACCATGTTACACCATGCAAGAGATAGTGTCGAATTTTGCTGATTTCTACACGGATCTGTATAGGCAACGCCCTGAGGCTGAGCCGGACGAGTTTGCTGGATATATGGAGGAAAACTAGCTATCATCAGGACAGAGGGAGTATTTGCTCCCTTCGCTGACAGTTGATGATGTTAAGGAAGCTATACAGAAACTGACGACAGGCAAGGCAGCGGGTACTGATGGCCTACCCAGTGAATTTTATAAAGCTTACATGGATCAACTGCCCCCGGTATTGGTAGAGGTGTATGCAGAGGCTTATGACAGTGGCGTCTTGCCTTCCACTCTATGCAAGGCGCAGATTGTGATGTTGTTAAAGCCCGACAAAGACTCAAACAAATGTGAATCGTATTGTCCGTTGTCTTTAACGAATATTGATGTTAAAATACTGGCAAAAATAATTGCAATGAAGCTCCAACCATTGGTGTCAGTTTTTGTTTTGCCAGATCAGTGTGGGTTGGTTCAGGAGCGATCCACAAAGCATAATCTCAGAACGCGGTTTGCTGTGCTACATTATTAGGATCCTGAGATGAAGGCAGTGGCGGTATTCTTGGATGCCGCCAAAGCCTTCGACTCTATAAATTGGGGATACATGTTCATGGTGCTGGGTAGATGGGGGTCCCTCCTGAGTTTGTGCAATGGATCACATTGCTGTACAGTGAACCGTCGGCTAGAGTCAAGGCTAATGGCTGGGTGTCTAATTCAATTCGGATTGAAAGGGGTACTAGACAAGGGTGCCCACTGTCATCTATGCTATGTTGTTCTATCTTGTTCTTGAACCCTTGGCTGTGGTACTTTAAAATTTGGGACCGCGTAGGAGGCAGGGCCCTACCCTGCCTATTCCGGTATCAGCGAACCGCGAATGGCCAATGCAGTTTGTACAAGTGCTTTGCATAACGTTTTATCGATAAATGCACTTCGTTTACGATATTACACATTGACTTCGTGGGTTCCATCTTGGAGCAGTGGCCATCTTATGGTTGCCCTCACAT
Organism: Triturus cristatus; assembly: GCF_964204655.1. Lineage (NCBI taxonomy): Eukaryota > Metazoa > Chordata > Amphibia > Caudata > Salamandridae > Triturus > Triturus cristatus. The sequence goes on from NC_140595.1 coordinate 222,527,351, forward strand.
AGGCTACACATTAAGGACAAGTACAGGCCTTGAGAACACATGTGCCTTCCATTGACTTCTTTGTGACCTAGGCGACTTGGCTCCACCGCCCCAGGTCAGTCTGGTCCCACGAGCTGCCCGTCCTACGGCCACCTGTGATTAGCATCAGGGTTTGACACACCATAAAGCCTTTTCATCCCACACAAGCCTCCGGCTAATCTCGTTCACACCTGACTCTTCCTGCTTTATGGCTTGTTTTACAAACAGGAGGTGCCCGTGTTTATTGGGGTCTGCTGATATCTGATGTGGGATCTGAGCCTCGCTGGGTAAATAATTGTGGGCTGGCTGAACTGGAATGTGGGATGGTCATCATGACTCTGCCTTTTCGTTTGTAATGAATACATATGAATGACCATATCGTAAAATGAGGAATGTATGTCTGAAGCATGATATTTTGTATATAAGGAGAAGGCCGTTTTTGTAAAAGAAGCAGTCTCCTGAGAACATACATGGTGTTGTACTTCTCGGATACCTGTAATTGGTCTGCAGCCAATAAATACGATCTTTGACTTCACCTAGAAGACTCTGTGTTTCTGTGGGTCTGAAACAGGAAGAACTCGAAGTCTTAGGGTGTGTTCCCCTGCACCGCTGGGTTTTTAAAAACCCAGTACTTCAGTTGGCGCCCAACTCGGGGCGATTTCAGCGGTACCGGTCCAAGCCAGAGGTTCGTGAGGAGCTTCGTGTGGAAATTCTGGAGGAAGGCCGCCACTTCATCGACCCCTGCATGTCGACGTGGTCTGAAAGTCTTTTCTGCGAGGTTCTCCGCGTCCCAACGGCTACGAAGGACTGCTGCCCTGATTAATCGCCCTGTTTTGGACCCTTGACGATTTGGTAGAGCGAAACAATTGAGAGTCTTCTGGTGACGCCATCGATCATCGATACCTCAGTTAAGTATAAGTGTGGAGCGTCTCCCAGTTTGTTTGGTATCCTTCGGGAATTTGGTATCCTTTGGGATCGCTTTGATTTGGAACTTGCAAGTGAAAAGCCAGAGGACTCGTGTATTCACGAGACTATCGTATTCGATAATCCTTTGAAGTTTGAAACTAGACTAGTGAGCGAAGATGCCTGGTTCTAGTATATTTGGAAATTTGTTTTGTTTGGGTTGTAGAAAGGACTCCCGATTGGAGGATTCGTGTCCGGTTCCTCCAATTGGAACTCCAACTTATGAGCTTTATGTAAAACATGGCGTGGGCCCCATCGCATATAATGAAGTATGGATCCGATACACCAGAAAGGACGGTGTTTTAAAATGGCCCCAAAATGGTAGTTTCGATACAGATATCTTAGATAATTTGGAAGTTAAATTATTTAAAAAGAAAGCCCGGCCGGCGATGTTTGATTCTTTCCGCCTATGGCGAAAGGAAGCCAAACAGAAGGAAATTAAGCTAGCAAAAAGGAATAAGAGAGAAAAAGGTATGTCAATGATGCAAGCAGCTGTGCAATTTAAAGATAATGAGGAGGAACAAATGAATGAGCAGTTACATAGACAGCGCAAACTAGGGATCGATAAATGTTACCCAGTTTTGTCACCCCTTCCACAAGATGAGACGAAAGAGAAAGATTCCCTAATGTCCCATTTGCTAAGTTCGCCACCCCTGTATGCGCAAAATGCCACAGCACCTCCACAGCTCGTAAATGTGCAGCCTCCAGTTAATGTGCTGCAAGCCTTCCCACAGCCGCCAGCTCCCCCTCAGCTGGCTCCTATCCCTACAGTGCAGCCCTCTCAAGGGCCGCCAATTTCGCTACCTGTCTCCTCTGCGCTTCCTGCGACTTTGCCTAGTACATCAGCTGCCTCCCTTGGCGCTCTTCCTAACACTGCCACTGTACCTGGATCTGCACCCGTTTTTCTTCCCTCTGTCTTTCCCCCCCGTTTTCGCCTCAACTTCTCCTCCTGCACGACAACGAATAGCTAATGTGGTTACTAGTTTAATGTCGCCTCTCTTTGGGTCATCTAGTATGACCCCTGGTTTACAACGTAAGCAGTTGCGTAGTCAGCTGCCTGATTCTGAAGAGAAAGAGGTATTAGACCATATGGCACGTAGGTGGATTGTTTTTTCTTCACTCTATAATGTGGAGTCAGTTAACGTTTTTCACCAATGGGACGCCCCAAAACAGAGGTATGTGTCTGAGAAAATGTGTGAATTCCTCTGTGAGGAATTGGAAGATCATGGTTCCAACACAATCCCGCAGGGGTTGTGTCGAGTGCGCTTTGATTTTGGAATAGGTACAATTGTGGGTCCCGACGTAGATAAAGCAGTTGCGACTTTACTGTCCTTCAGGAATGATGATTGTCAACAATCATTGTTCGAACAGGAATTCCCTGTGGGGAAAAAGGTAAAAGTGCGCCAATATCCGATGCGTGAGGTTCCTCCAGTTTGGAGACCTGCTGATGCAAATGCTAATCCACCTGTTCTGGCACATTTTCAGCGTGTTTGGGTACATGTCCCATGGAAGCATTCTGAGGTATTAGCGCTTAAGCAGACATTGCCTGACCCCCGTAAAAACCCTGCAGGATATTATAAGGAGTTATCACAAACTGCAGAATCGTGTGTCATGAATCTAGCTGACATAGATATGTTGTTCGGGAATGTTGTTCCACAGCCTTTATGGGGATCCATTCGTAATATAGATCATGGTGCAGAACTAGGGGGCACATGGGCTAATATCATTGCTGCAGACACTAGACAAGTTGGTGGTGCGAAGCCTGAGCCCCTAGTAGCAGAACTCCCTGGTAGAATTATCACTTACATGAAGACTTTAATGCCCGCGATGCGTGTGAATTGGGATAAATTGTCTGCGTGTAAGCAAAAGAAAGATGAAACAGTGTCTGATTTCTTTACTAGGTTTGAAGAAACATTTATTGACCACAGTGGTCAGGATATGAGCACTGAAGGTGGTCAACGATTATTTGTGGATAAATGTGTGCATAATTTGCTTCCCGAGCTGTGTAAGAAGTTAAAAGATTCAGAGAGTTCTTGGGCTGTTTCCTCTTCAGCGCAAATACTGGCTACTGCACAGTATTACGAAAATAGAGATAAGGATGAGAAAGATAGAGCAGACAAGAAATCAAAAGAATTGAAAACAAAGGTTCTGTTACAGCAAGCTTACTCGCCACGTGGTGGCCAGAGTAATTGTCAGCAACCACCACAGTTTCAGAGAAACGTGCAAAGGTACGAGTATTCTCAACCACGCGTTCCAGTAGGCCCTAATCAATGTTCGTATTGTAAAGAGGAAGGTCATTTTAAGTATAGTTGTCCTAAATTAATGCAGCGTACTAGTAATGCGTATGGCGCAAGAGGTAGAGGTGGTCAGCAAGCTCCTAGAGGCAGAGGGCGTGGAAATGTTCCCCAGAACGCGCGTCCTCTTCCAACTCAAAATACGATAAATAGCTTTGATCAGCAAGCCAATGCTACTGGTAATACAGCTCAGTACTATAATAATGATTATTATGCAGAAGACGACAATATGGAAGGTAATGATTACTAGGACAGCCATAGACAGAGAGAGGGAGTTGTTTCAGTGCCAGTGGATCAGAGTGGACCGTATGTTAAGGTGACCACAGCGGGTGAAACAGAGCCCTTTCTGCTGGACACTGATGCTGCAAAGAGTTCAATTATGCATTCAAAACTCCCTGGCGCGCCTTTGTCTGGCGAAATGAATGTTTCAGTAGGTTTCTCTGGCGCCCCGGTTAGGAACCCGATTTCTAGTCCTATGCCCCTTTCTGTTGGACCTTGTGAGCTACAAGCACCCCTCATCCTAACGACAAGTTGTGGTGAAAATCTGTTAGGGTTGGATTTGTTAAAAAGATTGCATGCAACGATATATTGTTCTCCCTCAGGAGTACAACTTACATTGGGTAAGGAAGTGATTTCCCCGATGTACTTGTCAAAGAATACATTGCCACCTGAATTGTCATCCCTTCCAGATGTCCTTTGGGCTACTGGTCCCAATGATGTGGGTCTCTTGGAAATACCGCCATATGTGGTCACTTTAAAGGCCAATGTCAGATTGCCACGCATTCCCCAGTACAAGATCTCCAATGAAGGTCAGAAAGCGTTGTTAGCAATTATCAATGATTTGATTAAAAAGGGTGTAATTGAAGAGACAAGAGGCAACGTTTGCAATAGTCCTGTTTTACCTGTTTTAAAACGTACGGACCCTTCACAGCCACCTGTTTACAGATTTGTGATTGATCTTAGAGAGGTAAATAAGATTGTTGTGCCACAGTTTCCAGTTGTCCCTGATATAACTGCCTTGTTAACTATGATTCCAGCCTCCGCTGCATGGTTCTCAGTGATTGATTTAAAGAATGCCTTCTTAAGCATCCCAATTGCAGAAGAGGGCAGGGACATTTTTGGCTTCAGTTTAGGAGGTCGTAGCTTCCGCTTTAAACGCGCTCCACAGGGCTACTGTGAAAGTCCATCAATATACAGTCAGGCTTTAAAGGCGCAGCTTGATGCACTTGTTTTACCTAGTGGCGCTACCCTTATTCAGTACGTTGACGATTTGCTAATCGCCGCGGATACTGAAAAGATTTGCAAAGAAGCTACATTGTCATTGTTGCGTCATTTGTCTGCCTTTCATAACAAAGTGTCTCTCTCAAAACTGCAATATTGTCGACAAGAAGTGACCTACTTAGGTCATCTCTTATCGAAGGAGGGAAGGAAACTGACCCCAGAAAGAATTCAAGCCATTGCACAATTGAGCGTGCCAAGAACACAGAGAGAAGTGCGTGCTTTCTTGGGCATTACTTCGTACTGTAGGCACTGGATCCCGAGTTTTTCTTTGCTGGCAAAACCTTTGTTAGCATTAACCTGTAAAAATACACCGAACCCTGTCCCATGGTCTGAAGAGTGTCAGAAAAGTTTTTGGGAATTGCGTAATGCATTATGTTCAGCTCCTGTGTTGGGTACCCCTGACTACAGCAAACCTTTCACATTGTATGTTCATGAAAAGGAAGGTTGCGCATTATCAGTGTTAACAAAGCCTTTTGGCGACAGACCGCGTCCATGCGCATATTTTTCGTCAACTTTGGACCCGGTAGCGAGGGCATTGCCAAGTTGTTTGAGAGCTACAGCCGCAGCAGCTGTGTCTATTCGACAGTCTGCTGGACTAGTGATGGATAACACATTGATTGTAATGGTTCCACATGCTGTGGACACATTGTTAAACCGGACCAAGACACAGCACTTAACCAGTGCCCGATTGTCAGGGTACGAATTGACACTGTTGGCAAACCATATACATATCTTAAAGATACTCCCCTAACTGAGTGTGATGGTACCTTATGTGTGGATGGTTCGTGCTTCAAGCTTCCGAATGGTGATACGACTGCCGCATATGCGATCACGACTTTGCACACGATTGTTGAGACTGCACGCATACCACATAATTCGGCTCAAGCAGCAGAATTAATTGCCCTTACAAGAGCATGCGTGTTGTCTGAAGGAATGAAAGTGAACATATATACTGACAGCCAGTACGCCTTTGGCGTGGCCCATAGTTTTGGGCGATTATGGAAAGAACGTGGGTTCCTGACTTCGCATGGAGCTAAAATTCAGAATGGTCAGCTGGTGAATGATCTCCTTGAGTCACTGACCTTACCGTTACAAGTTGCAATCATGAAATGCAGTGCGCACAAGAAGGTCACCGATGACGTTGGTCGTGGTAATGCATTTGCTGACGAAATCGCGAAAGAGACAGCAAAAGATGTGAAGACTCGAATGTATGTTGTAGGCCCTGCAAGATGGGTTGGTGATGTTAGAATGTGTGAAGACACGATAGAGAGTGTGAAGTCCCTTCAAGCTGAAGCCACAGAGAAAGAGTTGAGCAAGTGGAGAGAAAGTACGGGTAAATTGGATGAGAATGGTTGTTGGGTTGATTTGTCAGAACATCGGCGATGGTTGCTACCTGATGCATATGTGCTTCCAGTGGTTACTATGGCACATGGAATGGCACATATCAGTGTGAAAGGAATCTGTAAGTTGTTGGCTCCAGTATGGCAGAACGCTGGAATTCCCAAGTGTGCAGAGAATGTGGTCAAGAATTGTATGGTATGTTTGAAATACAACCCTGGTAGGGGAACCCCAACTCCAGCTGGTCATTTTGCGCCTCCATCATATCCATTTGAGGTTTTGCAGCTAGATTTTATCCACATGGAAAGGTGCAACAACTTGAAATATGTACTGGTTGTTGTTTGCGCTTTTTCAAAATGGATAGAAGCATATCCTCTAAAAGACAACACTGCTTTATCCACAGCCAAAGCCCTTGTGAAAGAATTTTTCCCTAGGTTTGGAATGCCAAGAATGGTGTGGAGTGATAATGGGAGTGAATTTGTGGGTCGAGTGATGAAGAATGTGTGTGAGGGATTAGGTATTAAGCAGAAGTTCCACGCTGCAAATCACCCCCAATCAGCTGGACTAGTAGAGTGCTATAATGGCACTCAAACTCAAACTGGCCAAAATCCAGGCGAGCTCCGGCCTTAAATGGCCTGACGCTCTGCCTTTAGCACTCCTATCAACAAGAATGACTGTGCATTCACGAGTGGGACTTAGCCCATATGAGATCATATTTGGCCGCCCGGCCAATGTATGGGGTGTGCCAAGACCGACAAAATTCAGTGAAATCGAACATCCAGTACTGCTTGACTATCTGTATGAATTGACGGCTAAATTGCGTGTTTTACACCAACAGGTGCACGATACTCTGCCCCAGGCCTCTGAAGCTCCAGGACACCCTATCGACCCTGGCTCGTGGATGCTTGTGAAAAACTTTCAGGGAAAGAACAACGATGAGCCCCGTTGGATCGGCCCTCACCTCGTACTTCTATCGACAAGATCAGCGGTTCGAGTGAAAGGGAAAAAGAATTGGATACACGGCGCCCACTGCAAACGGATCCCTTTGCCTCTACCATATGACCGGTGGGTCCAGGAGGGTATCGCTGATTCTGAAACTGACACTGTCCCCCGTTTTGTGCCGTTCAGTGATGCACGTATAAAGGGAACGACTTCAGAACGAGAAAGCGACGATATTTTGCAGGAAGCTGTGCCACCATCAATTCGATTGGACACCACAGAGCCTGAACTCTTGTTTCAAGACCAGACAGTACCTGGCAGAAACCGCTATAATTTAAGACCAAGGCCTATGGACAAATAAAAATTCCCTTCCCTTACTTTTCCTTTTTATAGTAATGGTCAGAATCCAAGAGCTCAACTGGGGAAAAGTGACTGTACTGAAACGTACACTTTTCCATCACAGTTTTCCCCTGCGTTTCTGGCTGCCAAGGGTACATATTTTGTTTGCAATGACCGAGCATATACATGGTTGCCCCCTGATTTCTCGGGCACATTTTATATTGCAAACTTGCTACCGCCAACATTTACTGCTGCCTCTGATTATCACAAGACCAGAGTTGTGAGAGGCGTGATTAGTCAGGAGGATACTGCCGGTCAGGAAGCAGGAGACTTCCTTTTGGGTTTCCTGCCGTTTTGGGGACCAATGGTCAATAGTAGGAACCTGAGACAACTGACTCGTGTGGTTGAATCTACTGTTAATGTAACGGCTGGTGCCCTTGGTAATTTGACAGCTGAGCTCCAAGCGGATCGCCTCATGATTTTGCAGAACCGTATGGTTCTAGACGTCATACTTGCAGACCGCGGTGGGGTATGTAAGGTCATCCAATCTAGCTGTTGCATTTTCATACCAGATAACGCTCCAACAGTTTATCAAGCCATCTCCAAACTGCATAAAATATCTGAATCTATACACGTGGATAAAGGAGATTGGTCACTGATGGGGTGGTTCTGGGAACTGATATCTGCCTGGGGATGGAAAATTCTGATGGTCATTGGAATGTTCTTAGCCGTTCTTTTCCTGTTCTGTCTGTGTGTACAGTGTGCTCCTGCGATATGTGGCCTCTGTGCTACATTATGTGTAAGGAAACCTGTATCGAGAGACGAGCTAAGTAATAGGATGATGCCACAGCAACATCTCCATGACTTCGTGAATACAGATCTGGATTAATATGAGTATAGTTATTGCCTATGTAAGGGCAAAAGGAGGGTCTGTGGTACTTTAAAATTTGGGACCGCGTAGGAGGCAGGGCCCTACCCTGCCTATTCCGGTATCAGCGAACCGCGAATGGCCAATGCAGTATGTACAAGTGCTTTGCATAACGTTTTATCGATAAATGCACTTCGTATACGATATTACACATTGACTTTGTGGGTTCCATCTTGGAGCAGTGGCCATCTTATGGTTGCCCTCACATAGGCTACACATTAAGGACAAGTACAGGCCTTGAGAACACATGTGCCTTCCATTGACTTCTCTGTGACCTATGCGACTTGGCTCCACCGCCCCAGGTCAGTCCGGTCCCACGAGCTGCCCGTCCTACGGCCACCTGTGATTAGCATCAGGGTTTGACACACCATAAAGCCTTTTCGTCCCACACAAGCCTCCGGCTAATCTCGCTCACACCTGACTCTTCCTGCTTTATGGCTTGTTTTACAAACAGGAGGTGCCCGTGTTTATTGGGGTCTGCTGATATCTGATGTGGGATCTGAGCCTCGCTGGGTAAATAATTGTGGGCTGGCTGAACTGGAATGTGGGATGGTCATCATGACTCTGCCTTTTCGTTTGTAATGAATACATATGAATGACCATATCGTAAAACGAGGAATGTATGCCTGAAGCATGATATTTTGTATATAAGGAGAAGGCCGTTTTTGTAAAAGAAGCAGTCTCCTGAGAACATACATGGTGTTGTACTTCTCGGATACCTGTAATTGATCTGCAGCCAATAAATACGATCTTTGACTTCACCTAGAAGACTCTGTGTTTCTGTGGGTCTGAAACAGGAAGAACTCGAAGTCTTAGGGTGTGTTCCCCTGCACCGCTGGGTTTTTAAAAACCCAGTACTTCATGGCGTGTAATGTTAGGCAGCAGCATAAGTTTGCAGCTCTGGGGTTTCAGCAGAGAACGTTAGCCATATCATTGTATGCCGATGATATGCTATCGTATGTCTGAGAGCCAGAGGTACATCTTGAGCCATTGCTCAGGGAGTACGTTAAGTTCGGAGGCTTTTCAGGATTGAATATAAATTGGAGTAAGTCTATCATACTGCCCCTGACACAGAGTACCATTGCGCATGAGCTGGAATTTCCCCTGCAATGGGCTCAGGATGCTGTTCAATATGTAGGCGTGTGGGTACACAGGGACCCAGGTGTGGTGCTCCAGATGAATTACGGCCGGGCATTGTCGACACTGACGGAAAGGGTGGCCGGTTAGATACGGTTGCCGCTCTCCCTGGCGGATCGTATAGCTGTGATTAAGATGAATATCCTGCCAAAATGTTTGTATCTCTTTGTCAACATTCCCATTGTCTTAAACAAATCATTTTTTAAAACTTTACAGTCATGTATATTGACTATGACATAAGCTGGTAAGCAGCCGCGTTGCAGTTGGGAGTGTCATGGTGCAACCATATGAGGGGAGGTTTCGAAGCACCGGATTTGAGGCTATATTACCTGTGCGCACATACTCAGTTTGCCCACTATTGGCAATTCCCGCAGAGTTTCTTGCCGCACTTGGCGGTGGAGACGGATGATGTCCACCCAATTCCACTTACTGCTGGGCTATTTTACGCTCGGCTACTAAATTCTAGAGTGCATATTAATACTTGCACCCCTCGTGCGTGGAGGGGGCACCTGTATGCACCGGCATTATTTATAAACGTGCATCCAGGTATTTCTTTCACCCAGGAGCAGAGGGCATTAGATCTTTTGAGAGAGGCTGGGATAACCACACTGGGGGATATGTATCATGGTGGCTCTTTTGTGACTATGGAAGCTCTTATTGCCAAGACAGCCCATACTGCCATGCCAAGGTTGCATTTGTGAGGTTACGTGCGGCTGTGAGGGCTGAATATCCTGAATACCCTGAGGAGCTGCAGATGTTAAAAGCCCTTCAGATGCTCCAGACTAGTAAAACAGAAGAGGCTTGATAACTAGGCTATATAGGGCCTCTCTAGTGGAGAATCAGACGGACAACTCTAAGGTGTATGAAAAATGGGTCACGCAATTGGAGGACCCATTAACGTGGGAGGACTGGACAGCTTGCTGCACGCTGATGAGGTGACTCACAGTGCATTGTAACCTTCGAATTATCCACTTCAAGTTTTTACATCAAATGTACTCTATACCTGAACGATTGCATAGCTATGGGTTGCGGGAGGGCTCGCGATGTGCGAGATGTGGTGTGAAAGGCGCAGACTTTTGACATCTAGCCTGGGAGTGTGCCCATGTGTCATGGTACTGATGTAGTGTAACACAACACCTCACAAAGATGCAAATGGATCCGGTGGCTTGTACCCCGCAGGTATGTCTGTTGGGTGTCTGTACAGCCCTAAAGGCATGTAATCGCAGGTTGGTGGCGGTCTCTCTGCTGCTGGCAAAAAGGGTGGAGGCCAAATGCTGGGGTGGAAAGGCCACGCCTACAGTCGCCTTATGGTTTAAAGAAATTGCATATTGTAATGAGCATTTAAACATATATGCCGAGGATCTGCCTGTAGCTTCCAGACCAATAAAGACCGATAAAGATGTCATATAGTTGCATGTGTGACTGTGGAAATTACAGCGACCATAAACATCATAGCCATGATGGTTTAAACATACTAATGGGACTAGCTTTTATGAGTGGACATACATACTATGTACTGTGGTACTGTTACTGTGTTGTATGGTTATGACTGTTCTTGATGTCTACGCTTTCTGAAAACGTATTGAGTTTGTACACAAATTACAGTTGAGTGTAATATATCGGAGTACGGTAAAAAAAACCTCAAGCCGATTGATTACAGTCTTGTTGTAAACTGGTAGGGTCCGGTGGTTTTTATTACTTAAAATTGGACGAGTGTAAGATCTTTGGGTTGCAATTTCATTCCAGTAAGCTCAAAAAATGGAGAGATTCTGGATTGGGTGATTTGGGCTCGTTTTTTCTAAACCGGAAACTTATTACCTGGCAAGAGGTTCAGGTCAGGTCTAGTCATCAATTAAAGACGGGGTTTTTGGAATACTTGCAGATTGTAAATTTAATAAATAAATACAGTCTTTTGGAATGCGAGTCACCATCATCTCCGGCTAATGCCCTTTATAAAGCGAAATTAAAAGGAGGGGGGGAACTGGTATACCTTACTGAGTAAGGGCGAAGAGTCGTCTTTGGTTGAAGGTATCTTGGCCAAAATAACTTATGAAACTAACTGCTCCTTTTCGAGGCAGAAATGGGAGCAGATCGCCCAGTTAGGAGGCAACGCTCTTAGAGCTGCTAATTTCAAAAGGATGTCGTTTTTATCACGTTGGCTGGCTTATTTTACTCCAAAAGCTTTAAATAAACGCTTTCCGGGAGTCGAAAATAAATGCTTCTGATGCCAGCTTCAAGAGGGGGGCGACTGGCTTCACATTTTTTTTACTTGCCCGAAACTCGAAATGTTTTGGCGTAAAAATGTTTTATCAATAAGTCAGGCCATTGACAAAACGCTTGATCCTGAAGCTGAGGTTGCTTTATTTGGTATCTCAACAAAAAGATCTGATTTGTCCAAAGCCAAAGAGTTTTATACAGCGATTTGTTCTTTAGTAGCCCGCTCCTTAATCCTTCAAAATTGGAGATCAGAGGAGATTCCTTCTTATCTAAAATGGGTGAATAAAAGTAAAAGGACAAAAAAGTTTGAAGAGGCCTACGCCAAAAGAGTTGGGGCAATGAACAAGTTTACTAGAAACTGGAAATGTTTTAATAGTGATTAATTAACGACCGGCACCTAGCGCCTTGGCACAGGACACTTTATTTATGTAAGAAGTCCAGGATTAATAAATATGCACTTCTTTTTTGGGTTGGTAAAGGGTAACGATAAGAATTATAATATAGGGTTATCTATCTATCCCTTGTTTAAGTATTTTGCACCATCTGTATCCTTCTGGGACTGTGATTTTAGAAACGACTGCATGTTGCACTTTTTGTATCGGTTTCCTGCTCTGTATCAATCATAACTGCTAAATGTTATTAATTAATTAAGGATTTTATAAGATCTTGTTTGATGTATAATGTTTTTTATGCCCATGTCAGCTGCTCAATAAAAAATTGTTAAAAAAAAAAAAACCTCAAGCATCAAATAAAAAAAATACTGATGTATGACTTACTGACAGCATTGTATTTGACTTTGTGAGTCTAAGATTGCTGTGTTCGTATGCATGCAATTTGGCCAACTTACACCAAAAAACTGGTGATATATCACCTTGGTAACATATGCCAATGTTGCTTGAGGCCTATGAGTATATGTGTACCTAGACTGTCTGTATGGTTGAGACATATGTGTGTTTTGTACTGTTTGTATTACATTGCCACCCAATATTGACATTTACACATGTCAGGGACCTACACATTGCATTCCACACACGGACTTTGCAACTACTTAGTCCAGTGTTGCTTCTGAAACTTTGGTCAACATGTAAGTATACTGCCATGTGGGACACACTTACTCATTTACACAGGACTAATAATCACACCATTGAATTTGTGGCACTTTGTTTTTTTATACTCAAATTGAATTTGTGGCACTTTAACTGAAACCCAGACTAGGTACGCCATTGAGGAGACCCTCATCCCATACTTATCTATTATGTACCCTTTGTACTCATTAACTTATCTTGTGTAGCACATGATTTGTGTCTTGATTGGTTAACCAGTGCAGATGATGTGGTTGTAGTCATTCACACAGTGAGATGACACAGTATTACACACAGATGTTATGTTGCTACGGCCATCACAGGATTAGTGAGGGAATGGCAGAAAGGAAAATAATTGCCTGCAGTGCTGCGCTGCATTGAGTCAATGGGACAGGGCAAGAGTGTACAGTATTTAAGCCATACAGCACAATCCTATCCTTTTAGCCTGCACTGGCACACTATGGGCTGCCTAGCACAAATACAGGCACCCTTGCACCATGGTGTAAGGGTGATTGCATTGAATCAGGATTGAAGGGGCACCTTGCAGCACATAAACAATCCTTAGAGCCATAATCCTCTATCTGTGCGTACTGCATTATGTGGAAGCGAAAGTGCCTTTGATGACTTAAGTTATCGATCCTTTATACACATCACCTGGGGTAGCATATTTATTTGACACATTCCCAGGTTTAGCTGATTTGTAATACATGACATGCATCATAAACCATGGGAGTTGCATAGATACACCCCCACAACGCCCATGGAACACCTCTCTTGCACAGAGTAATGCAACACAGCATTTTGCACAGTTTCATTACCCCAGATATTTAACACCATTCATAGCCACGCAAAGTAGCTTTGCGTGTCTTCACATATCCGACCTAGGGGTTGGCATCACACATGTGCCACGATGCAAGTTTGAGGCACACCTCTCATACATATGCCCCGAGCTCCCTCGACAGTCACAGAGATGGATATTATAGCATACATTTCAAAATTAAAGTTGGTAAGTTGTATACTTCATATTGCCTTACCAACAAGTAGGCCATTCCCATATCGGCCATTCATGAAGCGCTTATTGATGATACTGTGCTGGAAGATGTAGGCATTATGCGTATTTCCAGGGTATTTGGCCAGCACATTAGTGAACATCCCCATATGGACCACGATGGCCTGGACGTCGATTGAGTAGGTGTGCTTCGGGTTCCTGTACATGTGTGATGTTTCTGCAGTTGAACCAATTGCATAGTTGTGCAATCAATGGCACCTAAGATATGGGTAAATCCTGCAATGGCATAGAAGCCTTGCTTGGTGTCCATCTGTTGCTATTGGGTCTTGGGGAAGTGGAGGTACTGGGGTGTGAGCCTGATGATGGTAGGACAGAGGGTAGGAAGGCAGAAAATGATGGCTGTGATATTCCTGGCACTCTGGTTGCTGTGATCTGGAAGGAACCAGATGCCAGCATGTGGAGGATAGCCATCAGCTAGACCTGTGGAGGGATGTTATTGGACCTGGCAGTTGGTTGCTGGAGACTTAGCCCAATCTTGTGAAGTAGTTGAATGATAGACTCCCTCCTGAGCCTGTAGAATTTGATGACCTCATTGTTCCCAGAGGTCAATTTGGGAGATGCGCTGTTGGAACACACACTCCCTTATCCTTTGCTGCCTATGTGATGGTGGCTTCCTTGCGACTCCCAGCTGCAGAATGACCACCTCCATGGCGTTGTTCCGCTTGCCAAATTGTGTTGTGCGTTTTGTCTTGTTATATCACATACACTGCAGTAATTCCTAGGCCTGGGTTGCCAATGCGCAGAAAGTTTTGCGCATTTCAGCCTTCGCGTGCCACTTGCGTCACACTTTGACAATACCATAAATATCACTGCGTTGGATTTACATTAGAATTTACTTTGGAACGCCTACCTTGCATATTTTAATTTGTGTGTGTCGCAGCTAGTTTAGGCACAGCTGTTTTTCCATGCAGTAGTCCAAAATCCTATGCATTTGTACAAATGTGTAATCTTTTAAATATGAAGTACAGCTTGCGCTGTCGTCGCTTCATAATTAGTGGCGCAACGCCAGTGTAAGCCTCTCATAAGTATGTCCCTCGATTTGGGTCACCAAAGTAATGCAAACTGGCGCAAAGTGTTGTATCGCCAATTTTTTTTCTAGTGCAACAAAAATTGTTTTGCTCTGGAAAGCAGCCCTAAAGTAACATAAAGTAGCACTATGTGCCACTTTGTGCTACTGTGTTATGATAAGTTATGTGATTTGAGTATTTGTAGTCAGAGCAGCTATCACTATCAAAAAGGAATTTCTGGCTTTGGCACTCAGATGGAGTCATAAAGCGATCTTCATGCAAACTTAATACAGCCCCTAAAGATGGTATTCATTGGTAAATAGTCGCTTTTTCAGCACTTTCTTGGAGTTTAGCACTTGAGGTATGGCCTAGATCAGAATTTCTGCACAGGGTTTTTGCAAGAGCTGGGGAGAGAGGGTAGCATGTGGCCGCATTCCTCACAGTGAGTCACTGGGCCGCTCATGGAGCTCACTTTGCCCCAGGCCTCAGCCTGAATTTCCTGTTTGCACCGCACAGCACACTGAAGAACTAAGCAGTGTTGCTAAAAGTAAAAGCGCGCACGATTACCCAAAAACACATGCTTTACCTCCTCTGAACCGAATGTGTGTGACAGGACACACATGCAGCCCAAAGGGAAACAAAGCATGTGTTACTCTGCCGGAAGTCAAAACTGAGTTAATGAGACACCTCCAACAGCTGTAGACAGATTGGGCCTCAATGAAGGGGGCGAGGAACGGCGGCAAAGTGACATAATGAAAAAGTTATTTTTTTCAGCACAGAAAGTACGAGTCTGATCGATAAATTGGTGTCAATACACAAGTTTTTTTTTTAGCAAAGAGGCTCAGTCGCCTGTTAAAGTAACGCCCCAATATTTTTTTATTGCGCTTCAAACAGGACTTGTGCTGTAATTTACAGGTGACAATACTATTAACTTAACATTCCGTGGAGCTGCTGGCTCATGTAGCGTGGTGGTGTGTCAGGACTGTGAACGCCAGAATCGGCTAAGTTAAAAGCAGCGAAGGTGTCTCTATGAGTGGAATTACCGCGCATGCGTGAAGCGTGGAGGACACTGAGCGCCATGATAATGTCTGCTGAGACCTCACCACTGGGTGGTACGGGTGTTGGCCGTTATAGGGGCTTCAGCCCAATCTGAAGTGCAGACCGGCCAGGGTGGTATTCAAGAAGGAGTATGAACGCCATTCAGGAGTATTGTGGCCCTGGGTGCACTTGGCGCTCAGAAGCTAAGGATCACCAACTACCAGCAGCAAGGAATACCTTTAATGCCCGCTTGCTTCTTCATACTACGGATTGTCAAGAGTGGCGCACCCCCAGAGCGGCATCTGCTATTTATCCTCAAACTAAGCAAAAAAGAGTTACTTGGCATAGACTAACCTGTCACTTGTAACGTTTTCAACAAGTCTTGACATTTTAGCCAACATCTCTCAGAACAAAACAGGGAAGTACAAGTCCTTGTCTAGATCATGCCATTGGCCCAGAAAGCTGTGCCTGGATGAACACACCACAGGCCACTGGACCAGTGCAGGTTCCTGGCAGCAAAGGTGACCTTACATGTCATGAGGGGCGGTGGCATCACACTAAGCAACAGGAGCTAGTTTGGCGGGAGGAGAATGGTGCTTTGTTGTTTGCAGCCCAATGTATTTTTAGAAAGTGTAAAAGAAAAAAGTTGCATGTTTGAATATCCCTCAGTCTAGCGCTGTGAAGCCTTGTTCGATGTGAATCATTGCTGATGGTCGACTGCAGGTGAGTGGGGGCGTCCAAGCGGCTGTGCCTTATTTGACTAAAACCTTTTGCCTGTCCTGGCTTTCTAGCCATTTTGCGGCCTATAACTTCACATTTCCCATGGATGAGCAGGCCCATAAACTACAGCTAGATTCATTAAAAGCATCATTGATTATAAACATATTTCAGAAGTTTAAATATGCTCTAAAGCTTCTCATCTGCGGCCTTCCCAGCCATTTTCTAATGTAAAAAAGCATGTCCACTCACAGGCACTTGTAAACTTGCCCGTGCTATCCCAGCCAATTTATGACTTTTACCATTATAAGATGAACAAGCATTGGCAACGTCAATGGGTCTGTGGTATGGTAATGTAAAGCATTACAAGTAAATAGCATGGGAATGAATTTGTCTTTGTGTGGACGGAAAGAACTGTAAAATAATATTGGTGGAGGATAAAAGGTCAGATGACAGTTACACTTTCAAGCCAGAACTAAAGATCCATGTAGGCTAACAACTTTCCTTCTCCCATCTGTGCTGCTGCCAGAAAAAAACAACATCAGTTATCTAG
Organism: Triturus cristatus; assembly: GCF_964204655.1. NCBI lineage: Eukaryota > Metazoa > Chordata > Amphibia > Caudata > Salamandridae > Triturus > Triturus cristatus. Next base: position 222,544,271 of record NC_140595.1, read on the forward strand.
TGAATTTTAGTAGCATTACAGTGTCATGTGTGTGCCCCTAAAAGTTCAGGCTCGTGCAGTTGGGCTGAAAAAACATTGATCACAGCTGTGTGGAGGGCAAGCATTGTTTGTGGAAGCACAGAGCTTCTGCCCAGTCAAACAACGTACTCCTGGCTTCCAAAATGTGCGGAGCCAAAGCCCCTGTCCTGGTGATTCTTACATAATTGTCTGGAGACAGCTGTGCTGTCGATTCAGACCATAAAAAAGGGCTCAAGGTCCCTGAATGCAAATTCCCGATCAAGTTATAATGTCTATGTGTGAGTGGCCTTATATAAATACTTGTGGTGTGCTGCACCTGTTTTCAGGTTATTTCTAGATCATATCATTTGTAATAGCTGAAATGTACCTAATTTAATTGGTGTTATGGCCTTCAATAAGGTGTGACACAAAGTGTCAAAGCACTGAAATGTCACATAAACACCCTGAAAACATGGAAATGTCACTCATAAGTAGACTGAAAATTGTTTATAGCTGTTTAAAAGGCTAAAGTCTCCGGCAACCACCTTGGGATTCGAACCATATACATCAATGTTGCAGATGAATATGTTCCACAGGCCTATACACCTTGCAGGTATGTTTCTGGAATTGAAATCCATGATTTTCTTCTTCATTACAGATCTTTGCAACCGGTGCTTACCTCACATTAACTTTAAAGCATTGGCAGAGCCATTGAATCAGATGTTTAACAAAACGTACAGCAGACCAATTAGCTTCACCATTTCATGGCTTTAAAGCAGCAACTGGAATTATGTGCAGAATTTCCTGCCAGTTCCTCATCTGTGCAAAAATCTCCATGTTGACCTGTTTCATTGAGGCGCCAGTACTGAGGGGCATATTTATGGACCGGTTTGCGACGCGTTTGCACCACGCAATGTGGTACATACACGACATAACCTTCAGTGAGGTTTATGAATCCATGCAAGGCCACTTTGCGTGGCCTTGACTGGCTCCATAAATCTTGAGTAAAGCAACGTAGCACAAATCACTGCGTTGCCTTAGTGTGCCCTGGTAAAGCGTTCCACGGGGGTTGTATGGGTGTTTCCATGCAACTCCCATGGATTTTGACGCATTCCCAGATTTACCAGAATTGGTAAACCTGGGAATGTGCCAAAGAGATACGCCTTCCCAAGAGTGGTGTAATGAGGAGAAATATCTTTATTTCTCCCAGTTACTTCTTCTTTCTATGTCTGCTATATTCTTCAGCACACATAGATAGAGGAATATGCCTCTCAGGATTGTTTTTGTGCGGGTAGGTGCCCCTTCCTGCACAGAAACTATCCTTCCGACAATGCAGGCACCTTTGTACCATAATGCAAGGGTGCCTGCGTTGGAGCTAGGCAGCCAAAAGGGCGTAAAAAGCAGGAATGGGCCGTATTAACTTAAGTACAGCGCATTCCTGCCCTTTCGCTATCACGCATTGCAGCGCAGCAAGGTGGCTTGCTGCACTGCGTGATAAGTTGGTAAATCTACCTCTGAATGACTTAGAGGGACGTCTAATATAATGCGCCCTCACACAACATACCTCTGTTTAGCCATGGTATCTAGGGACAATACAAAGGGAATGAGGCACAATCCATAGGTTTAACTCAGTTGGAAACAAGAGATTCAATTAAAGCAGTAGACAGACGTGGAGGCCTTTCTTGGATCTGCAGGTTTGCTGCTCTGAGCTCTCTTTTGGCATGGGGAGCTTCATTGACTGTTGCAACTGTGAGTTAGGGCTGCCACCTGGTGGTAAAGAGCTGTAACTTTTTTTTAAACTTCCCCTGTATCTCACCTATTGTTTTGGAATATCATTCCCTCACATTGTGACTGCAGCGATGACCTGCCGAAGAAAACGCGAACAACCTACAGATGAGGCAGATAGAAAGGAATGACATGCAAAAATTAAATGAGGACGCAGAACCTGAGGGCCATATTTATGACACGGTTTGCGTCGCTCTTAACCATGCAGGGTAGTGGAAGAGTGACACAAAACTATAGTCATTTTATTTATTTATTTTACGGAGTTTTATATAGCGCGAACTTGACTCAAAGGTATCGGGTATCAGAGCGCTTTACATAGCACCAGTTGCGTTACACGAGGACACATTCATTTTTGTTAGGAACGGGGAAATTAAGTGATTTGCCCAGAATCACAGGATGTTCAGCGTCATTGCCGAGACTCGGACCCAGTTCCCCAGATTAGAGGTCGACCGCCCTAGCCGTTAGGCCATCTCCTCTCCCCAATTCATATTTTTGAATCCAAGCAGAGCCACTTTGAGTGGCTTTAAATAGCTTCAAAAATATAGAGCAATTCAGCGCAGCACAAATCACTGCATTGCATTATTGTGCGCAAGGGAGGCATTCCATGTGCGTTGTGTGGGCAGGGGCGGCCTTAGGCATGTGCAAGCTGTGCACCTGCACAGGGCCACCAAATCCCAGGGGCCACCACGAGGAATCGGATACAATACATATTTGTGGCGGCCCCTGGCAGGGATTTGGCGCATGAACGACTGAGGTGTGCTAAATCCAATGTGATGCACGCTGAATGGTTGTTCTTATACTCTTTTCCTTTCTAACCCAGTCTCGTCTTTGTGTGGGGTCGGCCTTGTTTCGGGCTCTACTGGTAGGTCTTGTGCTTGTTTAGAACTTTTTTTCCAGGAGAATCGAGCTTGTTTTAATAGTCCAGATCTGGCACCTCCGGAGGCTCACATGCGCGCGCATGCGCAGTGCCCGCGAGTCCTGCAGCGAAGGGGTTACAGAAGCACCACGCATCACTGGCGGCAGGAGGGGTGGCAGCACCCATGCCCGGCGTGCAGCGAGCAGCACCGAGACCGGCCGAGGCCATGCACCGGCGCGCCTAGAGACCCTGGGCAAGAAAGGCCGCCTTGCAGAGGATAGCATGCCAGTGTGCAACCTTTGGTGCCAGCTGCGAGGTGAGCAACCCGAGGGTCAGGGCATGGGGAGGGGGAGTGAGGAGGTCAGCGTGTGCCACTGCAGAGTGAACCCGAGGGAAGGTGAGCCATTGGACGAGGGTGTGGGGAGCCCTGGGGAGGAGGGCAGATCAGGCGTAGGAATGTATCCCAGCCCGTGGGGGTGAGGAGCCGTGGGCGTGGGGAAGGTTGGGTGAGGATGTTATTGTAGATGGTGTGTGCTTTGGGTCTGGGTGGAGGTAAGCCATGTGAGGTGGCGAGCTGGAGGTATTCTGGTGGTCATGGGAAGGGAGGGCATGATGAATCGTGAGAGAGAGCCTCTCTCTCACGATTCATCTCTGAGAGGGCGCGGGTCGGAGAGGTGGTCACCGTGCGCCAGGGGTATAGAGTGGTACAGATCGGCGCTGTATGTTGAGGGAAGAGTGAGTCAGGAGTGCAGGGGCGGTGTTTACTTGTGGCTGAGGGGAGGCATGGTGACTTTTGGAGGTGTAACTTGGGAGGCACGGTCGTATTGGGGGGAAGAGGAGAGCAGGGTACGAGGTGTTAGACGTAATGTTAAGGATTCATTAAAATGATTACAATTACTTATCAACAATCATGAAAACAGAGTATGAAGCTGATACTTGTGATCTAATGAGTGGATCTGCCTGCACAAATCTTTTAAAACATCGAGTGTTCGAATGTACTTGGCATTTGGTTATGTCTGTTTATATGGTGTTGAGGCAGACATGAAATGCAAGCACCTATGGATGGACGCCTGGAATAGGATGGCAGTGCCTACCCATGTTAACTCAATCTAATGCCCTTTTGCAGAGACCTTGGTAGGAGACTGGCTTCTTGATCATTTCTTTAATTACATTCCAGAGCTTGTCATGTGACTAGCAGAGAAAACTAGTTTAACTAGTCCTCAGTTTGCAATTGGTGAAGCAGCCTTCTCTGTCCATACTAGGGGCATAGTTACCATTGGTTCAGCAAGTACAGTGGTACTGAGACCCAAAACCCTCAGGGGCCCATTGAACCCTGATAATTGCTATAGTTTACTTCCTGAGCAGCAGTCAAAGGGGCCATTTTCCTTGCTTATGCCACGGCCCATGGGGTCGTGGGTACGCTGTGCTAGTGATTCGTACGTCTGCTTGAAAGTTGTCTCCTGACTGGATGTTCCTTGCACATTAATTTTGCTTCAGTGAACCTCTAGTGCCTTTTCATAGCCTTAGGACTCACTGTAATTAATCCTTGTTTAATAGGTGCTCTGAAAGCGAGCAGAACTGGTTGCTGGAATATGGCACTATACAAGAAACCTTAATTAAATATATTGTATTTTGTCTTTTGACAATGTGGTAAAGTGGACGAGTCTTTGGCTACCTGTAGGCTGTCTTCAGGATCAGTTAGTGACGTACTGAGATAGGTCTCTGTGTGCCATGATTTCAAGGTAGCTTACTCTCTTCCTGCTAAGGTCACTTCCCAAATAGATCATGAACTATTCTCCAGGCTCTACTGTTCTCAGTGGACTGAGAAAACAGACCTTGTATGCCAAGTCACATGATCTACCCTATAGTTTTATAACACTCTTCAAATAAACCTTCCATATGTGGCTAGTCCTCATAATGTGTCATACATGTAGTGGGAAGGGTAATCACTATCAATCAGTCAGGGTTTGTAAAGCTCAGCTGCTTCACACATAAGGGTCTCGAGGCGGTGTGGGATTCATGCTGTTGGATCATGCTGCTTGTTGGTTGAACAGCGAGGTCTTGTGGTCCTTCCTGAACTGCTGGAGCGATGGTGAGGCTCCGAGGTGCAGGGGGAGGGTTTTCAGGTCTTCACTGCCAGGTGGGAGAAGTAGCGGCCTCCACTGTTTTATCAGCGGCTGCATTGGGTGGCTGCTAGGGAGATGGTTCTGGAACATATTTTCCTGGTAGGTTGGTGGAAATTCACTCGTTCATTAAGGTATGCTGGTCCTTCATTGTGTAGTCCAGGGAAGACATGGCTTGGCAGTTCGGGCTGGACTGTTCCCATGAGGCACAGGGTCAAGACTGATTTGCATATGGCCATGTCTGAACTGGGGTGGTGTGGTGAGCAAAAAAACGATGGATTTAGGCCCAGATCTCTGTACTGGGGTGAATGTATGACATTGTTCTGCATTCTGTCCATCAACTGTTGTTTTTGCAAGAAAATAAAAATGACACATCAAAATCTTTCAGCAGCCGCCACTGCTGATTGTCTTCTTTTTTTCCCTACCCACTGCTAGCCTCGCCCGCTGCACTGCAAGCAAAATGAAGAGAATTCGAGTACACAAATCTGGTTATTCGAAACGAAAGAGAAAGGTGGCTCAGCAGGCTTTCGTAGTGTCACAGGAAGGAGCAATCCTGAACTTTATCACCCAAGGGAAACCTAAAGATGGAGAATCCTCTGGCCAGAGTACTGCTGATGCACTCGGTAAAACAGGCGCTGACGACCATAAAGAAGAACAAACAAATGATGATATCCATGAGCAGAATGATACTCATGAGCAGACCAATGAAAATGAACAAGGTGACTCTGAAATTGATACAAACATGCAGCAATTACCAACTCAGGATGAGGATTATTACAAAAGACCCTCAGACAGAGAAACTGAAACATCATTCATCGGTCCATCAACATCTGGCATTCTGAAGGAGGTTCAGAGTTTACAGACGAATGATGCTGGTATTGAAAAGGAAGCCAAAGAGCAAGACCATGTTACAGACCCGTGTTCTGAATATGATTTATGTGATTGGAGGTATCCTACTTTGTGGCCGAACTCTCTTACGGACGCGCAACGTGTTTTTCTTGTTGAAAGGGGTCCCTCCAGAGACCCAGATTCTAAAACAAAGTATCCAAGTGATGAGCACTCAAAAAGTAAACGTCGTCATCTAACGCCTTTTCTGGATGTTTTATTAAAACACCTTCCTGAGCTCCGCCCCGTCCAGACCCCCTCTTCCGGGGCCCCCTACCTGCGCTCCCTGCACAGGGCCACCATGAGCCTAGAGCCGCCCCTGGTGTGGGTGTTTCCACACAACTCCCATGGTGTTTGACATATTCACAGATTTCCCAAACCTAGTAAACCTGGAAAATGAGCCAAAAGTTACGCCTCCCCAGGTGAGGCTTTGCGAGGAAAAATATCTTTATTTCTCGTCGTTGTTTCCTCTTTCTGTCACACATAGAAAGAGGAAAAAGCTTTTCTGGGTTGTTTTTGTGCAGGAAGGTGCCCCCCTCTTGCACAAACATAATCCTGCCTACTACACATGCCCGCTCGCACCATGGTGCAAGGGTGTCTGTGTTGGCGCTAGGCTGCTGGACAAGTGCAGGGAACGATGACAGGAATGTGCCTTATTTGATAAATACAGCACATTGGTGTAACGCCCTGAACGTCTCAGGATCGTTTAACAGACACGATAATGAGGACGCAACCACTTGTGAAGGGTTAGTTATTTTAATGAAGGCAAAACTAATACAAAGAATAAACAAAAGTTATAGTCACTGGAATCCTCCAGGCTAAGTACGTTACCAGCCCACAGCACGGATGGTCCTAACCGTCCTCTGCATATACGCCGCTCCCGGCGTATGCCAACAGAGGGCAGAAATGAAATGGCCGACAATGCCAATCGGTAGGCTGTGAGGGGCACGAAGAGTGTTGGGGAGAATCGAGGAGTCAGGGAAACACCCAGCCGGGGTCTCTACCTGAAGGGAGCAGCCGCTCAACCTCTTCCTCAGACTGCACCGGGACGCGGAGTCACCTCCTGGTGATGCGTCACCGATACCCCACTCAAAAGCAAGAAGACAACCGAGAGCAGCCGCTCGATTGATCCTGTGGACTTCCGAGTCTGTAACGCGGCAAACACCTCCTGGTGTGCGTTACAGCTGGCAATCCCTGTATCTCTGGTCGGGCTCGGAGTTACGACTCCAACCAGCAAAAGCGCCACTGCGCTTTGACTCTGCCGAGTCAAAAAGCGAAGCTCAATGGTTGACCGGTAGAGCTTCCGGGTCCTTCACAGGTGACGATGGGGCAAGACACGGCCCAGGGAGTAACGACTCGACCTACCTCCGTTCTTGCCTTACTGAAGCACCACTCCGGAACACTGCTCTTCACGAAGCAGGTACGTCGGTGTAAACACAATATCCGACAGCGTTGTACCTCCCGGTTCCTCCCTTTATAGGGCGTGTTTTCCTTGAGTTATGTAACAGCTCTCCTGTTTACATAAGGGCGTGTTTTCCTTGAGTTATGTAACAGCTCTCCTGTTTACATAAGGGCGTGTTTTCCTTGAGTTATGTAACAGTTCTCCTGTTTACATAACCTCTCAACCGCTAAGCATCCTGGGAGATGTAGTCCGTTTTCGCTGGTTACCGTTTTCCTCCCCTCGCATGACAGGAATTCTTGACAGTACATCCTCCCTCTCAGCGGCTCCCCACGGGTCCAGCGCTGGCAGGAAAACGCCGATGGAACAAGGAGACCAAGCGCGGAGCATGAACCCCTTCAGCCGGTTCCCATGATTGCTCCTCCGGGCCATAGCCCTTCCACGCAACCAGGTACCACAGCCTCCCCCTGCACCATTTGGACGCCCGTATGCCCGACACTTCATACTCCACCTCCGACTCCACGCATACCGGCCTAGGTGTCCCAGACGGCTTGGAGGTTGCTGGTTTGAGCAATGATACATGAAAGACAGGGTGTATCCGCAATGACTGGGGCAAGCACACCTTCACGTTCACGGGACCCATACACTTGGTAATTCGATAGGGGCCCATGTACTTGGGATGGAACACACCGTTCTTTCGAAACCTCATGTTTCTTGTGGATATCCAGACGTAGTCTCCAGTGCGGTACAGTGGCCTGGGCCTTCTCTTCCTGTCTGCCGCAGCCTTGTATCTTCTCTTGGCCTCTATTAGGACAGCCCTTGAGCGCATCAACGTGTCTTTTATGTGTGCCACCCTGTCCGCTGTGGCGGGAATCCTGTCCTCTCTGAACGGATGTAGAAATGGCAAGAACCTGGGATGGTGGCCATAGTTGCTATAGAACGGAGATGACTGTGTGGAGCTGTGAGTGGCGTTGTTATAGGCTATCTCTGCTACCCATAGCAAGTCGACCCATTCTTCCCTGCCCTGGTCCACAAAACAACGCAGATACTGTTTGAGCGTTTGGTTCAGGCGCTCGGTTTGGCCGTCCGTTTGAGGGTGGTAGCTGGTGGACAGGGCGGTCTTAACATGCAGCGCAGTGCACCAAGTCTTGCAGAATTGCGCAGTAAACTGCGACCCCCGATCCGACACGATCACCCCAGGTAATCCATGCAGTCGTACCACATTCTTTAGGAGTAGTGACACCAATTCCCCGGCCGTAGGGACTCTCTTGCAGGGGATGAAGTGCCCCATTTTCGTCAAGTAATCCACCACCACCAGTATTGCCGTCATCCCCTGGTCTACCGGTAGGCCCACCACGAAGTCCAGTGATATGCTATCCCATGGTCTATCCGGGGTCGGAAGTGGATGTAAGAGCCCTTGGGTTCGGCCATGGTCGGCCTTCATGGTAGCACACGTAGGACACTCCTGTCCCCACCTCCTGACATCCACTCTCATGGTCGGCCACCAGAAATGCCGTCCCATGCTAGCCACCGTTTTTTCAAAGCCCAAATGACCTGCGCATGGAGAGTCATGGCACCAGATGAATGCTTGTTTCCTTAGCCTAGGCGTGGGTATCAATAGGCACCTGCCCTTCAGGGGTATCCCGTCCTTCAGCTGCCATTCTCTGTGACTGAGGAGCCACCTCCGCCATGCGAATGACCTGATCCCTCTCTTTATTCCCCTCAGGAAAGTATCCGGTTGGATAACCCCCAATACCATCCTCGGGGAAATGATGGAACGCTCGGTCGCAGGCAATGGTTCACTAACTGCAGATTGACGGGACAGGGCGTCCGCCTTCCGGTTTTCCGTCCCCGGCCGATATGTGATGCGGAAGTTGAACCCCGCAAAGAAGATCATCCACCGCAGCTGCCTGGGAGAAAGGTGTCTTGTGGCCGTCATGAACTGTAGGTTCCGGTGGTCCGTGTACACCGAAACCACATGTCTTGCCCCCATCAACCAATGCCTCCATTCGGTGAAGGCGTCCTTGATTGCGAGAAGCTCCTTCTCCGCAATATGGTAGTTGCGTTCGGCGTCGTTGAGTTTGCGGGACATGTACGCAACGGGATGAAGCACCCCTGTGTCGTGGTTGCGTTGGGACAAGATAGCCCCCAGCGCCACATCCGATGCGTCCGCTTCCACCACGTAGGGGAGATCCGGATCGGGGTGAGCCAACACCGGCGCCTTACCAAAGGCGCTTTTCAGGGCCTCAAAGGCTTTGTTCGCTTCAGGGGACCAGACAAACTCCTTGGACTTCCTCAGTAGCTGTGTGATTGGGGCCACCAATCCTGAAAATCCATCTATAAACCGCCTGTAAAAGTTGGCGAAGCCAATGAAACTTTGGACGTCCTTCACGCTTTGGGGCACCGGCCATTCTTTCACCGCCTTGATCTTTCGTTCTGCCATCTCCTGTCCCTCTGGACTCAGCATCACTCCGAGGAATTCCACGGATGTGACGTGGAAGTCACACTTGCTTAGTCTACAAAACAGCATGTTTTTCCCTCAGCTTTTGGAGCACAGCTTTGACGTGGTGTACGTGCTCCTCCACACTGGACGAATAGATGAGGATGTCGTCGATATATACGACCACGTAGATATCCAACTCCTCTCTGAATACCTCATTCAAAAAGTACTGAAAGGCTGCCGGGGCGTTGCACAGACCGAACGGCATGACGAGGTACTCAAAAAGGCCGAACCTGGTCTTAAAGGCGGTCTTCCACTCGTCTCCGTCCCTCATGCGCACCAGATGATATGCCCCTTTCAAATCTAACTTGGTGTAGATACGAGCTTTCTTGACCTGTTCCAGAAGTACACTGATGAGAGGCAAGGGGTACCGATTTTTTATGGTTATCGCATTCAATGCCCTAAAGTCCACACAAGCTCTCAGCTCCCCATTAGCCTTCGGGATGAAGAAGAGCGGCGAGGCGGCCGGAGACTTGGACGGGCGGATGAATCCTAGCTTGAGGAGTTTATCCAGGTACCCCCGGAGATGCACGTTTTCAGGCTCCGTCAGGGCATACAGCCTGCCGCTGGGAACGCTGGCCCCTGGCACCAGGTCGATCTGGCAGTCAAACTGTCAATGTGGTGGTAGCACTTCCGCCTTCACCTCATCAAATACGTCCGCAAAACTGTGATAAGCATGGGGGAGAGCCACATCTTTTTCTGCCGCTGTAGCCACCGTCTGACTCCCGCTCTCATCTGCGTCAAGGGATTCCGTTCTTATTCCACAATGCAAGATGCAATACTGTGACGTCATTTCGATGCGATGTGTTGGCCAATCCACAGCAGGGTTGTGTTTCTGTAGCCACGGCAATCCCAATATGACGCCATATTGGGGCGCTCGGATGATGTTAAAATCGATTTGTTCCAAATGGTTCCTCCCATATCTCATCGGAAGGACCCCCGTGTGCTGCCCGATGGGCCCCGTCACCAATCGCCTTCCGTCTACAGCATAGACGTCTTCGGGTACAGCTTTGGGAAGAAGCACTAGCCCTAGCCTGCATGCCTCGTTGTGGTCCATAAACATGCCAGTGGCCCCTGAATCCACCATGGCCACAACGGGAATCCACTGGTCATGCACTCCCACGTGCACCGTGAGAAACAGGTGTCGTTGTCCTTTAGTGACCGAGTTGGAAAGTGAAGGGATGGATGAGTGACTCCGAGATGCCCCTTCTTTGGTCTGGGAGTCCTCTAGTTTTCCGCCGGTATGTCCACCACGGCTGTTACCGACCGGTTGGCCCGATAATGTGACGTCTTCGGTTTGGCAGGGCATTCACGTACGTAGTGGCCTTTTTTGCCACAATATAGGCACAATCCTTGTTTACGGCGTGACTCTTTCTCCGTGGCTGTGAGGCTCGCTCGTATTGCACCGATGTCCATGGGTTCTCCTTTGGATGCGGTGGAAGTTTCAGGACTTCCCACCGTTACATAGGATGGAAAGGATTTTCCTTTTCTCCCATGATCCCCCTTTCTTTCACTTAGCCTATGTTCCAGCCGTAATACCACGTTGATAAGGCCCTCACATGTCTTGGGTTGAGGGTCAATATGAGCCACGGCGTCCTTGAGCTCATCGCACAGCCCTTGATGGAAGAGCGCCGTCTGTTTAGCAACAGGCCACTTGGTTTCCGCAACCAGCCTTCGGAACGCGTTGAGATACTGCACCAGGTCGTTGGATCCCTGTCTCAACTCAAGCATTTCACGGTCCGCCGTGTACGAGTCAGCCCTTCTGTCGAATACCTTCAGGAATTCCTCGCGAAAAGCACCCCAATCGCATAAGATGGGGTCGTCCCTGCTCACCAGAGGTACGGCCCATTGTGCCGCGTTTCCAGCCAAATAGGAAATAAGGAAAGCCACACGAGCCTGGCTCGTGGGGAACGCCTTTGGTTTGCACGATAAATGTAGCGCCACTTGTGTGAGGAATACCTGCACTGTGTTAGGATCCCCACTGTACCTCTCTGGTGTTGCCAAGGGGATGGCTACCGGCATTTCCACTACTACCGCAGGGGTCTGGTTCGTGAGGGAGGTGCTGGGCGTGAGTGGGTCCAATTGGATAGCATCCAGTCTGGCTTTTACATCGGCTGTTTCTTGCCTAGAGGCAGCCACTTCAGCTTGCACGGTCGCTAAAGCAGCCAGCACATCATCAAGTGTTGCCATGTCTGTTATCGACCGGGAGACAGTTAGTGTTATTACGGTCGGATATTTTGTAACGCCCTGAACGTCTCAGGATCGTTTAACAGACACGATAATGAGGACGCAACCACTTGTGAAGGGTTAGTTATTTTAATGAAGGCAAAACTAATACAAAGAATAAACAAAAGTTATAGTCACTGGAATCCTCCAGGCTAAGTACGTTACCAGCCCACAGCACGGATGGTCCTAACCGTCCTCTGCATATACGCCGCTCCCGGCGTATGCCAACAGAGGGCAGAAATGAAATGGCCGACAATGCCAATCGGTAGGCTGTGAGGGGCACGAAGAGTGTTGGGGAGAATCGAGGAGTCAGGGAAACACCCAGCCGGGGTCTCTACCTGAAGGGAGCAGCCGCTCAACCTCTTCCTCAGACTGCACCGGGACGCGGAGTCACCTCCTGGTGATGCGTCACCGATACCCCACTCAAAAGCAAGAAGACTGAACCGAGAGCAGCCGCTCGATCGATCCTGTGGACTTCCGAGTCTGTAACGCGGCAAACACCTCCTGGTGTGCGTTACAGCTGGCAGTCCCTGTATCTCTGGTTGGGCTGGGAGTTACGACTCCAACCAGCAAAAGCGCCACTGCGCTTTGACTCTGCCGAGTCAAAAAGCGAAGCTCAATGGTTGACCGGTAGAGCTTCCGGGTCCTTCACAGGTGACGATGGGGCAAGACACGGCCCAGGGAGTAACGACTCGACCTACCTCCGTTCTTGCCTTACTGGAGCACCACTCCGGAACACTGCTCTTCACGAAGCAGGTACGTCGGTGTAAACACAATATCCGACAGCGTTGTACCTCCCGGTTCCTCCCTTTATAGGGCGTGTTTTCCTTGAGTTATGTAACAGCTCTCCTGTTTACATAAGGGCGTGTTTTCCTTGAGTTATGTAACAGCTCTCCGGTTTACATAAGGGCGTGTTTTCCTTGAGTTATGTAACAGTTCTCCTGTTTACATAACCTCTCAACCGCTAAGCATCCTGGGAGATGTAGTCCGTTTTCGCTGGTTACCGTTTTCCTCCCCTCGCATGACAGGAATTCTTGACAATTGGTGCCCTTTCTCTGTGACGCAAGGCAGTGCAGTAGGTGACTTGCTGCGCTGTCCTGTGCAACAAGGGTCATAAATATGACTCTGAGACTGTAAATCATACTGAGCAACATCTGAACAAGCTCTAACACATGTCCAAGCATCATCTAGCAGCATCAAACCATGAACTGCTTTGAAGTTCCTGGTGATGACAAGAATTGTGCTGCAGACACTAGTGATCCTAAAACTACTGGGGATGAGCCTGCTTTACACATTAAAATGCAGAAAATGATTTTGCAGGATCTTGTGTAAACACTCAAGGGACACTATACTTCCAGTTTTACCACCAAGACACAACATGACCATGCTAAATTTAGTTTTTCAAAGGAATGAACCTGGAGCTTTTAACTAGGTCCTGCACAAATGCTCCTAATTAAAGGTATGGGAACCAGAGTAGGGGTAGGATGGTCAGTAGTTGCACGCCACCCTGATAACCGAGCAACGAAGTGCTCTGTTAATAATCCCGTCAGAATCAGACCTCAAATCTGGGGGTCTCAACTAGTCCAGGCTAAACGTCCTGGTACCTCTTAATCAACGCTGGTGACACCACGATACCTGGCACCGGCATTGCGGTAGTGCAAGAGTTAGGATCACCTTCTCTTCCTTTTAGACACCGATCCTGATGAATTGACGCTAGACCCGTTAGGGGCTGTAGGCTAGAAATATGTCGACCAATTAAACCATTTAGACCCTGTAGGATAATTGTCTCAAGACAGGGTTCACGCATTTTAGCTTGGTTAGTGCACCCTCTGAATAAAAACTTTTTTGACATAGGGCAGTACCAGACCTATTTTAAATCACAGCGCACACTCACCTCACTACCCTGACCACATACCCTCACACACCAAACGGCTTCCTCTAAAAGATCTCCGGCAAAGTGCCCCTTCTCCGGAGCCTGTCGGGCATTGCAGCACCGGCCCGACAAGGAGCACAAGCCCTATGATGAAGCATGACATTCCACGGGGTGTGTGAGGGCAAGCCATAGGAGACCTTAACACTCCTTCACCTTGGGAACTGCACACTAATATTTTCCCATGCTAAATTTACTCAGGAGTGTAACTGACATGCTGGCCAAGCAGAAAGTTGAATATTACACTTGCTCAAGGACTCAGGCGAAAGAGCAACATTTTGTAACAAGAGAGCTACCGGGTGATCTATCCGTTGGGCAAATAGGAACAAGAATTCCCATTAGTCATAATAACTGTGTCAGTAAAATAGATTAGATAGATAGATAGATAGTCAAGGTACATAGGTGTGAAGCTAGGTTTAGTAATCTCATATTTAACTAAAAATGCTGACCTTGTCTATATTTTGGCCTAAAATGATCCTTGTAGTGACAACAATGGTAAACCTCATGGCCCAAAAATTTGTGTTTTTTTCTATGATGAATAAATCAACAGAAATGGCAGGGAAAATTAAACATACCTCTTGCTTCCTTATGTGGAATGCTAAAAGCATTTTTAAGAAAACGGATGACCTGATAGAATCTGAAGATATGAGTATAACACTTGTTTCAGTAACCTATCTGCATGCAGATCTCAAGCTTACCTTGCAAATACCATGTTTATCATGCAAACCACTTATCTGGAGCTAGGAGTAGAAGCCCAGCGGTGACTGTGAACATGAAAATAAAGAAGCACAAAATTGCGCAACCACCAGTAGGGAGCACTGAAGGGACTAGCATTCAGGTCCAGACACCTGTAGGCTCACTTTGATTGATTGCTGTCTACTGCTCTGGTACAGCAAAGCTATCCACAAGGACAAAGGTGCTGTCCTGAAGCCCAGCATTCCACACAAACTTGGTGGGGACCTTAATAAGTGCTGGAACTCCCATTCAGCAAACAGCACAGGACATACTCTTCTCACCAATTTAAGGTAAACATATTTTGAAGTTGTTGGTCTTTCCCTGACAACACAGTATTCAGACCCAATAAGTCATACACCTGATATCCTGGACGTTGTAATTGTGAAGAAATGGTTAAAGTCTATAGATTTAAAACTTTAACTGCGCTAAACTCTGACCACATCCTATATTGGTCATGGGTAGTGAGGAAACAGCAAGCCTCCAACAAGGCATGGAGTAGAACTTCAGGAAAGCAGACTTGAATACATACAAGAAAAAACATATTCAAATTGTGATTTATGGCCCTTTAAATTCCAATGAAGACAATGACCAAGCTGAAGGCCACTCTGCAACTTAGTAAACCTCACCACTTAATCCAGCATCTCAGAACAGATGTACAGATGTGTAACTTGCCTCAGCCACCAAAAGGCATCAAACAGTTAACAGCTGATGAAAGCAGAGCAAGAGGACAGTGGCAAAAGTGGCATGTGCCAGTCTTCAGAAGAAATTCAACTTGCTTGGGGAACATATAACACATCTTAGATGTGGAAATTGTGGAGCTTCAGCAGCTAACCTGAAGGACGCAGACATCTCTCTCTGGAGAATGAACTGTCAGTGGAATTGATAAACAGCCAACCCACCAGAACAAGGGAAGTCTCACCTAGACTGCAGTAAAAGGGACAAGGAAGAAAAACTTGCTAATACACTTAAGGAATCCTACACACCTAAGAAGGCCAGCAACCTAACACCTAAATCTGAGCAAGTTGCCAGTCATCTCTTGGCACACACACCTGAAACTGAAGCAACGAGCATTGAGGGATGTACACGGGATTAAGTGCATGGTCTTGTAGAGGGAGATGAAATTGTGAAAAGTGGAAGACACCAGGAAGTGATTGAAGAACTGACCAGACAGGCCATCTAGATTCTTCTGACAGCAGAGATTGAGAAACTAGGTGAGATTTTCAATGCATTCAAGAGGCACCAGTAACTCCCTAAGTCTTGAAAAACTAAAGGTTCATTGTACTTCCTAAACTATGGGAACCACTGAAAGATCCTGTAAACCAACATCTTATAAGTCGGTTATTTAGCTTATCAAAGCTTCTTAAAACGTTTTTTTTGCCTGTGTCGGCGACTTTGCATCTAGTAAAAACCTTCCTTTTACAGAACAGCTTCGGTTCCATTAAAATGCTCAACAAATCAACTACCCAGAGTAGCGGACATTATAAATCAAGGATTTAGCACTAAAAAATCAATTGGAGTTGTCTTCCTAGATGTAAGCTTCTTACTTTCAGGCCAAGCTACTTGGCAGAACACATATTTAATGCAGCAGTACAAGATGAATGCTAATGGTGCATCCTATCTTTGCATTACCATCTATCAAATCTTGGAATATTCCGTTCAGGCTGTTTACTAAGGATATTCCACCAGTCACAACATTGAGAAAATACACCAAAGGCTTGTGGGCTTTCTTCAAAGGAAGGAAGGGGTGTTGTAAGCCCCAGTGCCTGGGCAGCTCAGCCCAGCCCCCCCAAAAGACATCAAAAGGCATATGTCAAACTGGCAGCATGTTCACCCGCTTCTAAGGACAGAGTCAATGCCAATGCAGAGGACAGTGTGTGCAATCAGCACCATTAATTATCTGACTCACAATATCATAGGCTTCCCAGTCATAAGAGGGTGCCAGGAAGAGTACAGGAAACCTCCAGAACAATGCCCTAAGGAAAGCAACAAGTGTTCCTTGCTTCACAAGAACAGCAGACAGACCTCCACGAAAAGCTAGACGCTCAGATGTTGGACAAAAGACTCCTGAACCTCAAATATACATTTTATGAAAGAAAGTACACTGATCATTACACTTGCAGACAGTTCTGCGAACACTTTACCCCATTACCTGCGGTCCATCACAGTGCTGACTCTGTCCACCAGTCCAACTGGCACAATGTGTGGCAGACCAAGAGGTAAACAAAACTTCAACTAATTCATTCAGAGCGAATATGAAGGAGTGAGGGCTGGTCCTCTGCATCGAAAATCACCTGTCGGGCTGAACCCAACGGTCAGAGACGAAAATGACGACACAGTGGTGGTCTCCTGTCAGACTTAAACAGATTGTGCCCTTTTGTATCTCGTGTGACTGGGGCTTACCATTAACTCATTGCTTTTACGTGCAAGGCCAGCAAAGCACCCATTGGAACTTTTGTACGAACATGTTTCTCACCCAGCAAACATTCAGTCATAACTCACCACATAATATATATATATATTTCAGATCTTCTATGTCGTCTTTATAAGGGGTTTCATTGCTAGTGGGTATTCGGAAGCTTGCTTATTCATGCTGTTTGATTTATTTCCTTGTCAAAATGGCTACAATGGTATACCTTGTAAAATACTTTCAAACTACTCATAGTCAAATTTAAAATCTGAATATTTTAGGACACTTGCAATTGTAGTGATATGAATACTTGCAAACATGCGTTAGGGGCTTTCTATTAGGAAAAATAATGTGTTGAAAAATAATTATGTTGTGTGACCCAGTGGCAAGTGCAAATGTGGCTTTACTAGCAAGGACTTTCTGTACTATCTACTCCATTATATAAAAAAAGTACTGACCAAGCCAATAGGTCTGGCTTTTGTATGAAAGAGTGATTGTGTGATTATCAAGGAGCTGTGTGAGATTAGCGGCGTTTACAGTGCAATGTGGTGGTTGTGGTTGTATGATAATGCAGAGTTAAAGTTCAATGGTTGAAATGTGTTGAGACAGGGCTGTGGTACATAGTGGGAAAGGCATACATACTGAATGATGAAAGTGTGCATGCATGATTGACAGGGTGGATGGCTGAGTGAAAAGATGGGTGGATGAGTGTAAGGGAGGATGGATGAATGTAGTGAAAGGCTGGTTGAGTGAAGGTGGTATTTTAATCATTTTAATCAGCTACTCTTTGATAGTACAGCAGACATGGAAAGTGAGAAAAGCCTTAAAGTATAGTTTAAGAATTAGAAGGGACCCTTTCCAGTACAAAAACTATGCTTCACACAATGCAGATATCCCTGTGTCTGCATTGGTGCATGACTGCCTAAAGTGTGCCAGTGCAGGAAGAGAGCAGAACAGCTCCACATCTCAGTAGATATAGAGAGGTTCTACTCTCTCCAATTCATGCGCCACAGTGTGGCAACTTAACTTGCTGCCCTACATTGCATAACTATGTAAATCTGGCCCCTTATGTGTAAAAAGATTCTAAAGTTTGTCTAGGCAAAGTAGTTTGTTCTAGAAGGGTATCCTTTCAGTACAAAATCTATTCTAGACACCATTTGCACACTTTTGAACTACAGTGCAAAGGAGGTGTGTAGCATTAACCAACCTGTTTGTGCGCCAGCCCTGGGGAACAAAGAAATACTCGAAATGCCCAAATTCCACACAATTTATATTATTGTAAACACAATACACAATTTTCAGGATTTAATTGCTTTATGATAATTTATAGGTTACTATGTAGAGTGTTCTGGTGCGTGGCATTCATGAAATATTGTAGCATGTATTGACTCCCACAAAGTCCTGTCCTTACAATTATGGGTGTTTTGTGCTAAGGTTAAACTCATTAGGACACAGGACTTCTTGGGAATCAACATTAAGGCAGCCGCAGATCCTCCATTTGGGCAGAGGAGCATCTCCTCACTAATTAAAATGCTGCAAAGTCCAAAAATAAAATGGTAATAAACTTAATTATTACCATTTTATTGATGAATCTCCACCAAACTTTCCAAAAAAAGGGTCATCCACCACAGCTCCTTCATTGTAATTTTGGGGTGATTGGTCAAGTGGGGGCCAAAAAATAAGGGGGGGGGGGCTCAAAGGGCATATTTCCCCATGCATCTCTGATCCGCTGACCGCAATATGAGGAGAAATGTTGCAGCTTCCATTTCAGGACACTGGGACTTGGTCACCAAATCCTGATTTTTTTCTTTAAATAAGCGGGCAAGGCAGGGGTACCCTGACACCCAGGACCCATCCACAGAATCACATATAATCCATTGGTGTTCACCATTGTCCATTGTTTTATTGACAATTTATTTGTGAAACTAGAACACAAGCTAAACATTTAAATTACAGTTACTGCCCATTGTTATATGCATTCTCTATATATCTCTCTATATATATTCTCTCTGTATATATTCATGTATAGAGATAGAGCTAGAGAAAGTGATACATATAGAGACAGAGATAGAAATAAAGACAGAGCTAGAGATGGGGTGGAGGGAAGTCTAATTTTGCCCTTGAGCAGTTCTGGTTATATCATAAACCATTAAGACAAAAATGGCAATAGAAGGCCATATTTCACATGTTATCCATTATGTATTTTTTACATGACCTGTTTATTTTTGGGGTGTTAACTTCAAAGTGCAGCTAAAAGTGGGCACTGTTAGGAATATATTACACATATATGTATATTCTGCAGTGGTGGTCGCCACTGTGCAGTTTATGTTCAGCTGCTTTTTTTCAACAGACAGGCACCTCAAGATTTGCCAGTAACCTGTGACCCCATTAATGGATTTGCCCCAAATTTGGAAGTCATTTGGCATAATCAGATTAGGTCAAGCTTTCCCATTTTTCTGGAGATCTATGCAGAGGCAAAAACTTAAGGGGAGTGAAAAAAGACATGCTTTCAATTTTGAACACTCTTAGGAAATATTGCTCGAAACCACTTAACCAAACCTGGCATTAATGTTGAACTTTACTCAGAAAGTATGCTTTTATGTGCTTTTTTGTTTGGTTTGGTGTAAATCCATTCTGTAGTTTTTGAGATATAAGCATTTTAAAAACATACTGAGCAAGCTTTAAAGAGTTAAAACTTTGGTAAATCGTGGTGGTTTGGGATCTGCAAATCCACAGCAAATCGTGAAATAAAAAACATACAGGCATCCCATTGAACTTGGGAGCCTTTTTTGTTTGGTGCTGTTCGAGGCATCTGCATGAAACTTTCTAATAAAAAAATTCATACACTTTTATTTCTTCATTGTAAGTGTTTGTGCAGATCAGTCAATGGGGGTCCACAACAAAGGAAATGTAACATTTCCTTTCCGATTTTAATTCCCATATGGGTCTTTGCTCATCAATACAGAAGAAACAGCACATCAAAATTACACTAAATCCTGCTGTGGATTCACAAATCTGCTTTGCTCTGTTTTGGCTTACATCACAAAAAGTTTTCTGCTGTCCCGGCATTCTCCAACACGGTGCACTGAGCACTGTGCTGTCAAAAATAACAAGCAATGGTAATGAATCGGTTTTGCCTATGTAATGAATAAAGAACTGTTTTCACCTATATGTCCGGGAGAAGGAAAGAGCTCCCTGACAGACAACACTGGAGTGGAGAGGATGTGGCGCAGGAACTAGAGCTGCTGACTCGAGAGCTGGGGATCCCGGTTCAAGTCTCGGCAGCGCCGTGCAATATCCTGTGATTCTATGCAAATCACATAGGGGCTGATTTTGATGTCGGGCAGAATTCCTTTCACCCGACACCGGCTCAGTCCTGGGACCAACCGACACCCTGTCGGCAGTCCCATCTGCCTAATTAGGATGCGACCGAACACTGTTCGGTTGCATTCCTTCATTTCACTAATGTAAACCGTCCATAATGCACGCTCCCCTAGGGAAATGGGAGGTATGGTTCATCCCTGCACCCCGTGGCAGGCCCCTCAAGGTGCCTCCCACAGGGTGCAGGGATCAACAAGGGGGGCACCGTAGGTGCCAACCAGAGGCAGCGTACCCAAGGGGGCCCTGCTGTGGGCCCCCTAACAAGCTTTCTGACATGGTTTCCATGTCGGAAAGGTCAGCATAGAAACCATGCTGGGAACCGTGCATCGTAATCTCAAGGGCAGAAAGGCCTGCCCTTGAGATTACTGGCCGGCTTCCGACTGGCCAACCAGCTCCTAGAGCCCGTCAGAACCAGCCGGAATGACCGGACGGTTTACTTTCCACCCGCATAGATGATAATTAGGCGGTTGGAAAGTAAACAGAGTGGCCCATTACAATGCAACCCCTTTACGGGCTGCATCGTAATAGGCACCCATGATCTCTTGGGGTGATAACTGGTTATATAAATAGGCTGAAATAGGAAAAGGCAAAACTTTATGAAAATATAGTTCCACTAAAGCAGATGTTAACAGTATTTGGGCAGCAGGAAAGTGAGTTGAGATGCAGAGAGGAACAAGCATTGGTAAATGCAGGAAAATATGCTACAGCCAAAAGAAATGGAAGAAAGGTAAGTGGCACCCGCAGGTACCAATGAGAAGCTAGGAAGGAGAGTCCTTTTTAAGTTTATATTAAAAACAATAGATTTCTCAAGCACAGAGCAAGGCTGTGCAGACGTACCTAAAAACTAGGAGACCAGACAGCAAAACCAGAATCTTAATGCATAACCGTACGCAACCACAAACATCCCTTTTCATGATAAGAAATGGTGCAGGCCCAGGGCAGAGATTACCTGCTCTTCTTTCGGACAGGCTTCACAATGGGGTCTAAGGGCGGACAGGGCAGTCCGGGGCAGATTACAGAGCAGGCAAGGCTGCCCGGGAAGATTACAGAACAAACGTGGCAGCTCGGGACAGATTACATAACGATGTGCACTGGTGCAAAAACACCATAAATTCATTTGCACCATGTTTGCGGGATTTGCATCAGTGAATGTCGGCAGCATTCTCTGAGGACATTTAAGGCATCTTTCACAAACACAAAGCTTTCTTCTAAAAAAAATTCCCGAACTGCACTCATTTTTTTCCTTCGTCTTAATGAAGAAGATGCAAACTGTCAACAACCATGTTACTTTTCATTTTTTTTCACCTTCATGACTGCCCAGGTTCAACATGCGTCCTGTAATCTGCTGCAGTACAATAGGTTGGCCTAATCCTGGATTACACAGGCAGCAAAAATGCAGAAAATAACACTGTCCCCTCTTTTGCACCTGGGCGAAGTGTAGGCTGCTGGATTTCAATCCTGCTTTCAGCCTTCAGCTACTAAGAGACGTTATTCAGGACAATTCATACCCTTCTTGTGCATCAAACTGTAACTATAGAATGAAATATGGAAACATTTATAGCGTGCTTACAACAACTGTCCCGCTCTCCCAGCACACTCTGAAATCCTGGTGGTATAGTCCAGTCTACACAAGACCCTATGCCCAGTATGGTTCTAAGTTGAAACGTCATGCTGAACACACCTGCCGTTCTCTACAGTTACTGGCTGATTACCTTGTCCACAATAGGGCCGCGAACAGGGAGGGGGGTCAAGGCTATATACCGCTGGTATCACGCTTTCTGAGGGCCCCGTTAATCAGACACAAACGTAATCCCATAAATGCATTGTGCGGCTACTCCTGCTACCATTCTCCTAGTGAACCTTTGAGCTTGTCTGCTCTACTTAGTCACACACACAAAAAAAAAGTTTTGGTGTTTTCATCAATCATCATCCGGGAGAAGGAAAGAGCTCCCTGACAGATAACATGGGAGTGGAGAGGATGTGGCGCCGCGGCCAGAGCTGCTGACTCGAGAGCTGGGGATCCTGGCTCAAGTCTCGGCGGCGTCACGCAACATCCTGTGATTCTATGCAAATCACTTAATCTCTCTGGGGTATAAATTATTATATAAATATCCCGCAGTAGTAAAAGGCAAACTTAATGAAAATATAGTTCCACCAAAGCAAATGTTAACATTATTTCAGCAGCGGGAAACTGGAAAGAGAAGCAGGGAGAAACAAGCATTGGTAAATGCAGAAAAATATGCTACAGCCAATTAAAATGGAGGAAAGGTAAGTGCACCCACAGGTACCAATGAGAAGCCAGGAAAGAGAAAAGGCAGGATGCAAGTCCCTTTTAAGTTTATATTAAATACAATAGCTTTATCAAGCACAGCGCAAGCGATGTTCAGGCGAAACCTAGAAATTAAGATAAGGGTACAGGCTTCTCCTAACCTGACCCCCAAGGCGGTGTGGGGGGGTCCCAAAGCAATAAAAATTAATATACAACAAATATTTTTTATCATGGGATTTGTGAATTCTGTGCCAGATTTTTTAATCAAAGACTCCCTAAAGGTCCCGTGGACGTTCCTGGGCTCTCAAGTTGTACAAATCTAGCACAGGATTCGCAAGACCTGATTTTCAAAACAAAAAAAAATATTTGATGCACCACAACTCAGTTGTGCTTGGCATTCGCCCGGGTGTGGTTGGGGTTGGATGCCTGAGTTGGGATCAGCACAGGACTAGCTGAACGCTGTTCACAGTGGGCGGCGTCCCCCTTTCAGGGACTTAGATGCCGGGAGGCCAGTCCTTCTGATTAACCACTGCTGCCCAAGCCCATGGCAATGTCCAACAGGGGTTGGTAACTTGTGACTGATTGGCTGCAGGGAACTGTTGTATATGGTGTATGATGCAAAAAACAAAAAGGCTTAGTGCATTATCATAGATGAAGCAAAGAACTAGCAAAAACAGTGGATCGCATTCTATATAATGAACATAATTACCAGATAACAGTTCTCTTGAAATACGTACATGATAAAGTGAAGTTATGGTTAACTTTGGTTATGACAAATCTATGTATATATTTTTTTTAACTCACACATTCACTTAAAAACAACATTTAAAGTACAGTTATGGTCACACATTAAACCTGAAAAGCCGCTGAAGTTTGAAAATTGTGGTTAGGATTACCAGCTGTAACTCACTCAACAGTTGTGCAAAACAGAACTTGCACATCAAATGCACTGACCTTATCATGTTTATATCAATAAATAACAATACAAAAAATCTAATTTAATTTAATTAAATAATGCATTTTTTAAACCAATAAATAACACTACATTCATAGCGGTCTTTCAAAAAGGTAAGAGTAATGTGATATGTAATCTCATCTTTAAGATTATTTACGACATTTGTAATTCCATCTGTCACTCAGAGGTCATGAGCCTTGCGGTTGACCGCATGTGTTGTGAGAGTTATGGTTTGAATGGCTGTTGTTCAAGTTATGGATTGTGGTCCTAACCATAATTAGTGACCATAACTGACACGTTGTGATTTGTATGGAAATATATACAATATACGAACAGGCACAACTTTTTCTTTAACAAGTCTAATGTTTGTTTTGCCACTGCCTCCTTATCCTTTTGGGATTAACAGTTCTCTTTTGCATTTGCTGAGCGACAGTGGCAGTCAAGTTTCACTTGTTTTTTTTCCAGCAGCTTTATCAGCTCATTTTGAAATAGTACACAATGGTGTTTCCTACATTTTGCGCTAAGGTACTGTGCATGGTCAGAGCCAAACATAAGGTAAATATAAATATATTAAAACCTTACTTGCAATGTAATGGTACGCTCAATGTAACAACTGTGAAGGGGCAGAGACAGTAGTGTACTGGTAGCAATTGTAATGTTCTGCTGACCAGCACCCCTGAGACCAATATGACTCCACTCAAGGGTGCACTTCTTGCAGCAGCCTTTCTCATCAAACGTCTTTGTAAATATGATCGAATTGTCCAGACACTGCCGGAACTCTCCTAGCTGCATGCATGCATCCCATTCAAGAAGTGGCTAATTGCAAGACACATCCATGCCTGATGACCAAGATCAACACATCCTTCCCAATATATATCCTCTTCAAAACCGTATATTAACAATGCCGCTCCTACAATGCATCCATGGGGTGGAAATCCATTGAAGCTCTAATATGACCGGCTTCTACTCTTCCTCTAGAGGCGACATCTTTTCATGCAGAAGCACATTGAGATTTAACCTCCTCCTCGCTGAACTCCATGTTTCCTCTGGTCCTTTAACTCTCACCCCATGGTGTCCCCAGTCTCCCCTCTCACTCATCTCCACCCTATTCCTTACAGCCTCTCCCATGACCTCCAAGGAGCTCCCTCACTCTTCATAGAACCTTCTCCACGCTCCTCCCCTCTCTATGAGTGTATCTTGTTCTTCTGGCCTGTGTGCTCTGAGGGTCAGATTCATCATTCATATGAAGGGGGCTTATTTATGGGTGCTTGAAATGACTGCTGCTGTGCATTAATTATGTTAGACTCACATCCCTTTCCCTGTATGGGCTCTAGACCCACTTCCCTTGAGCTCTCTACTCCAGTGAGAACATTCTAGCCCTTGAAGGTTTGGTTTTTATTCATTCTCCTGGGATCCTGTGTGGTCTCTTAATAATGGAACATGACCAGGGCTTCTATTTACCTCCACAGAGCATTGTGCAGGCAATCTGTAGAGGAAGGAAGAATGGCAGTGTTTGAGAAGGAAAACTAAGAAAGTACCACTGCTCACTTGTCATCAGCCGTGAAAACAAAGGAAAAACGAAAGAATTTGTTATAGGTCTTTGAGATAGTATTTAAGGATATACCTCTTGATCATCATTCCTCTTTACACCACCATGGGCGCTCTTTAAAGTCTTTCGCATATTTTAGTGTTCAGAGGGCGGACTGTTGAACTCTATGGGGCAGATTTAAAAGAAAGTGACGCATCCGTAGAGATGCATCCCTTTCCCTGCGCCACCCTGAGAAACCCTTGCGCCACCGTTGATGTGCCATATTTATAATACAGCGCACCATGGCGCAAGGATTGATAGATGCATCAGAAATCCTGACACGTCTGTTGGGGCAGAAGTCATGCATTGCTGAAGTAGTGTCGCAAGCACCACGCAACTCCAACAATGCATTTTGAGGCCTATTCCCACTACAATGTTTCATTCCTTACACCTGCTTGAAGCAGGCGTAGGGTTTTGATGCAGTGGTGTCCTAAAAGTGACGCAGTGAAATCTTGTAGATTTCATTGCGTCACTTTTACGAGGCTTTCCTGCGTGGGAACACCCACTCTGCATACATTATACCCGACGCAGGTATAATGTGATGCAGGGCTTTACATCATGACGCATCTCCCTAGATGCGTCACGTTGTTAACTGGCAGCATTTTTTACGCTGCCGCTGCATCAGTGACGCAACGGCAGCACAAAAGTGTTGCAAGGCGCTTGTAAATCTGCTCCTGTTTTTGTAAGTGCAATGGAAGTTTTGTCTCTGCAGACTGTGATGCCATCACAATACGTTTAACCTCAAACTCAGTCTTGAATGAGTGGAATGGGGGGATATGTTTGAGAACTATATGGAGGCACATGATGGTTTATAACCAAGACCAAGCGGAAAGAAGACCCTTAGATGAATTCACTGGGAAATGGCGAATAATATCTGTTCAAATTTTCATCCATTGCCATGGAAGGGCAACAGGTTACCATGACGGACGTACACAGGGAAGTAAAACAAAAATCTTTAGACACACATCATGGGAAGTATGCCCATATCGTTATGCAGAAACGAAAGCTTTAGCAATGGAAGGCACACAAGTCTGTTAGGCACCTTGTAGCATATCTGAGGGAACGTCCAATGAAATGCGACTTTGGCGAGATACCGGTTCAGATGTTTTATGACCGACTTCTTGTACAATAGATCATTCAAGAGACATTATGGGCAATGAACAATCTCTTATTGCGGGAAGTGGCCTCTATTGCAAAGATCACTGAAGAATCCAAAAAGTTCATGGTGGAGGCGTTAGAGTCAATGAAGACTTCTGGAGTCAATGTAGTGGAAAGGTAATGCGGAAAAAGTTGTTGAAGGGTAATGAGGATAAATGTCAAGTGGGCACAAAGGCGGGAGGATCACAAAGTGGTATGCAAGGCAAACTAAATTTCATTTTTTTTATTTTTTATTAATTTTTATTAAAGAGTAACATGACACTAATATCATCTATCAAAATAACATATCACAAAGAAAGAAGAGAAACAAGAACATGTATCCTCTATATCATCAGTATCATGACTCTTATTTTACAATTTTCAACCCCAAACCCCCCCACAAAGCCCACCCAACCACCCCAGAGAAGCTGTGGATTGGAGATAGATATGAAAAATCAATTAAACATTAAACCAATTATCCCGGTAGATTAATATCTCCAGAGCACAATATATACAATATATGCAAAATATATACACTACTATCAGACTACACTTAATTCAAACATCATGATTTGCACCATCCAACCAATTCATTAACGGTGCCCAAATTAATTCCCCATTTCTACGGGCCCTTGGGCCTCTCTTTTTGAAAACCAAGAGCTCCCATTTCCCACCATTTATAAATTTACCAAACCATTCATGTTCAGATGGAGGTGTGGGATCTAACCAAACAGTTGCTAAACATAGTCTGAGTGTAGCCATAGAGACAAAAAATAACTTCTGCTCTGACAACGTCATGTTCACATCGACTACTCCCAATATAATGGCCTGAGATGATAATTGAAACGTACGATGAAACAATATCTCTAGTCGTTGTTTAACTTTGTTTAACAGAGGAGTTAAAATAGGACAAGAAGAAAACATATGGATAATATCAACGGCGAACTCCCCACATCTAGGACAGTTAACTCCAGAAATCCCACCCCATTGATGTATACCCTGTGGAGATATATACAGATTATGCCAGGTTTTAAAACATTGGACCTGGAGATTTGACGATAAAGTGGAAATATAACTAAGGCGTAATGACTCTTCGCAGACCTCCTGTCCGGCATGTAATCCGATATACCATCGACCAAAATGTTTATGTAAATCATCTTTCCTTTTTTCATTAATTATTTTATAGATTGAGGATATAGTGGAGTGCCCACCTTTAATAGCCTCCAATAATGGGAAAGAGATCCAACTAACAGTCTTACGAGAGAAAAAGTCCCGGATCTGTAAAAACTTAAAAAAATGTTTATTATTAAGCTTAAATTTCTGTTTTAAGTAATCAAATGTCCTTACCCCACTATCCGAAACTAAATCCCCGAGTTTACTAACTCCTTGAGCCCTCCAGTCTTCGAAAAATCCATCAGAAAAAATTTGAGGCAAGAGAGTATTTCTATTGACTGGTATATATATATATGTATTCTTCCTATATTAAATAGTTTCCGAATAGATGTCCAAACTTTAAAGGCAGCCAATAAACCCTTAAACCTCACACGTTTGAAATAAGCAAAATCTATGTACCTCAATAGAACCCCTAAAACTTCTTCTCCATAAACTAATTTATAGACTGATTGCTCCGAATCTTCGAGGTCTGGACAGTCGAGCAACACAGAAATATGTCTCAAAGTGATAGCCCAATAATACATCTGAAAACTGGGCACAGACCAGCCCCCCCTTTCTCTTGGTAGTGTCATGAATTTAAAAGCTCGTCTAGGTCTTCTACCTGCCCACAGAAACCATGAAACTATACGTTCTATTTTTTTAAACCATAATGGTTCGAACAATACAGGGATAGCTCTAAAGAGATACAATATCTTCGGTAAAAAGAGCATTTTAACGACATTGCATCTCCCCATAAGAGTTAGATGAAGATTATTCATCCTGCAGGTATCTTTTTCCATCTTACACAAGATCGGTTTGAGATTAATCTCAACAGTTTCTTCTGGATTTGAGCTTATTAGAATTCCAAGATATTTTGCAGTATCAGTGACCCTAGAGTCCGCCAATAAAATCTTATCATTACAGATAATTTGGGTTTTCGAGTCATTAAGATGATAGCCTGACAGTCTACCAAATTGAGATGTCAGTTTTTGTATTTCCAGCAATGCCTGTTCAGGTAGATCTGTTAGAATGGCCAAATCATCTGCATAGCCCAGTATTTTAGATTCACCACCCTTGGATCTAACTGGACTAATCAGATTATTCAAAAGAGGGCACAAAGGCGGGAGGATCACAAAGTGGTATGCAAGGCAAACTAAATTTCAAGCGGGTTTAGAGATGTAGTGGTGGTTTCCATAAAGCAGTATCTAAGGGCGCTTTTCTCTTGAGAGTGTTGTATGTGCCTGCTTCGGGGAAGGAAGATGGTAGAAGAAATAGTCCTAATGTAGAATTTGTGATTACTGATAAATGAGTGGAGATAATTGTGCATTTGGACTTGTTCGTGCGCTGGACGAGGTTGCTTTACGCTAACTCGGTGGCCAGGGTGCGAACGGGGACTACGATATCGGCCTCCTACCCGGTGAGAAGGGGTACGAGACAGGGTTGCTCGTTGTCACCTTTGCTGTTCGCCCTGGCGGTTGAGCCCCTGGCGGCCCATGCCCGACTGGGACGCGCATATGCTGGGCTGTTACTGCTGGGGGAAACCCATTATATTTCCCTCTATGCAGACGATCTACTGCTCTTCCTGGCTGACGCGGAGGGGGCCTTACAGGGTGCCAAAGCGTTACTGAGGGACTTCGGTCACTTGTCGGGCTTGAAGGTCAACTGGGGCAAGACTTGTGTATACCCTGTTACACAGTGGGAGGAGACCCCCCCCCCGCCCTCGGGGCTATCCGCTGTGAAGCTCGCTGTCTGCCGTACCTGGGAGTGCATATCTACCGCACCCAGCAAGATCTGTTGGAGGGGAATGTTGGGAGGGCGGTTAGAGGTCTAGCGGGCAGTATTAGATTCTGGAGCACCCTACCTCTTTCGGTAGCCGGGAGGGTAGCGCTACTAAAGATGGTGGCGCTCCCGCGATTGTTGTATTTTTTCCGTACGCTCCCTATTTGGGTGCCGGTTTCGTTCTTCCGCAGGCTCACAGCCATGATCACGGGTTTTATCTGGGGATCTGGCAGGCGGCGGGTGGCGCTGGCCACGCTACGACGGCCCAGAGCAGAGGGAGGGCTTGCTGTGCCCGACTTCGAGTGGTATTATCTGGCGGCCCAGCTGCAATGGCTAACGCAGGCGGTGGCAAGGGAGTTTAGAGGTCCCGCAGACCCGCAGGGCAGGGTGATCCCGCGGCATGTCCTTTCTTTTATTGTCTTCCAGCAGCGACTAGAGTTGTCGCAACTGACGCTTGAGGAGCGGACGCTCCGGTTGTGTTGGAACCGCAGCTGGCGGAGGGTCGGCACTGTTCACCCCTACGCCCCGGAGATCCCATTGGGCATGTGCACGGCCCTCCCCCACGGAGGGGACTGGTCGGGGCTGGCTCAGTGGGAAGACCTAGGGCTACAGATGGTGGGGGACCTGTACCTCAATGGAGCGCTCCAGCCATTCCAGGGACTGCAGGATTCCTTCGGGATCCCGAGGGGAGACTACCTACTCCACGCAGCCCTGGTGGCAGCCCTACAAAAGCACTGGAACACGGGACTTTCTGAACCGCAGACGGCTGCCGGCTGTCAGTATGTGGTCATGGCGGCGGGCACGGTCAAGGCCGTTACATGCCTCTATCAGAGAATGGCGATGGAACACCTAGCCCCGTTGAGTGCGCTGAAGGATAAATGGGAATTGGACATTGGGAAGCCCATTCCGGACTTGACGTGGCCCAGGTTACAGAGACGGGCCTGGAAGAGCACACGTAATGCCAGGTTTCAATTGGTGCAGTACTTTATCTTGCATAGGGCTTATTTGACGCCAGCTAAATTATTTCAATGCTTTGGGGGTCCCGCTCCGCGGTGCCCTCGCTGTGGGGAGGAGGGGGCCGACTTTAAGCACATGTTTTGGTCCTGTGGCGTCCTCTGCGGTTATTGGGGGGAGGTCATTGATTGCTTGACCCACGTAACGGGGCGGGAATTGGGGGTGGACATGGGAGTTTGCCTGCTGCTGTGGTTCCCCCACACTCCACGCACGAAAGTCACGAGCAAGTTTTGCGACCTAGGGCTGGTGATGGCTAAAAGAGAAATTACCCTGCACTGGAAATCAAGAACTGGCCCCAGCTTTGAGAGGTGGAGAACCACCTTCACAAAATGGGCGGGTAGCGAGAGTACACTCAGGCTGCAGCTAGCGCTGCGGGGAAATGATGAAAAAGCATTAGCCATGGCACATGCATGGGAAGCATTAGTGGTGGACCTCCGAGGGTGGGGCGCAGAAGCAGAGGAGGGCATTGACGCACAGGAGCAGCATGCAGCAGAGTAGCGGTGGAAAGGCTACTGACGGGTCACACGTGGGGGCGGGAGGGCTCCTCTTCTCCTTGCTGCTTGGCGCCTGATCATGGGGGTGGAGAGTGGCTCACGGCCGCTCCCACGGCCAATCACGAGATGGACTTCTCACGGTACCTACGACTATGGCACACTGACATGCGGGTGGGGGGAGGGAATATTTGTGTTTGGGGAGTGTTGGGGGGCAAAGCATTGATAGTTGGAAGTGGTCTGCACTGTACTATGCACTGGAGTATATTACTAGGAGAAGACCAATGATATGCTGGTCATTGCAGATGGCTATTGTACTTGAATTATGCAATAAAAATTGTTTTTGCAAAAAAAAAAATGTGCATTTGGACTTACTATAAACAAATGGATATGTTTGAATCACACTAGCTGTCTTCATGTTTGAAACAAGGCATATATACCTAAGAGGTTATCAGAAGGTGAAATAACATTTTGTGGTACATTTGGCCAGTCATAAAGGGCCAGATTTATCATTGGATCGTGTTGCCTTTGTGTTACATATGGTGTCACAAGGGCAACGCAATTCTTAAGTCAGATTTGGGGGTGTGGCCTGGCAGGATGACCACCTAGTGGCAACTCCCATTAGCTCCCACAGCTGAGCCGAAAATCCTGCATAATCTGTGTGGAGGTGAGAGAGCGGCAATTGCAGATGCCACGGATGGTGACCAGTGCACCCGGTGGCGTCTGAACGCAGGGCTGCGGCACCCTGCACCTATGAGTGCGCTTCCCTCCCAGCGCTGCCACTTTCAGGCTCCGCTTCTTCCCCTGGCTCAGGCAGGGCACTGGGTGCAGTTTACCCATTCCTTTGCCCAGAAGAGGAGCCCGGCACCCGTTGTTGTTCCTGTGGATATCGTCCCATGCTACCTACCTGGGTGATGAGGCATGCTCCTCTGGACCTGGCATACTGACTCTGCTCCTGCATCTTAAACCTGCTGGTAACTTTCACAAATATCTGAACCCGACGCTCCGGCCCCTGGGGGATAGCACAAATGTCGATTACCTGCCTGCACTGCACATGTTTATACCGACCTAGGAGGTTCGATGCTCGTGGCTCCAGGCCAGGCTCTGGTTCTTATGGGAAAGGTACCCGGTCAGTTTTGAAGTGCCACTTTGCTCTGCTCTGCGCACCTGGCTCCCTTGCTTGGTCGGGGACAGTGCAGGCGGCTTCCATACCCTATTGAAATACTGTTGCAATCTGTGTGGGACTTCAGTGATGGCGCATCAGGTACCAGTGCCATTTTGAGGGGAGCGTTGGACTGCTTGAGCACTAAGACTGAGTTTTTGGGACCCTGGCTGGTTTCTTGGGGGGGGGGGGGGGGGGGGAAGGGGTGTGACTCGACTGACTCCATGTGCTGGATACCGTGTTTTTGCACGGCTGGGCTGTGGCTCTTCCTTATCTCCTCCAATAAAGGGTTTTTATTGAGTACCACCAAATAATGTAAAGAGACAAGCGTACGAAGATGGTTCAGATACACGGTGTTGAAGCTGGAGACACTACACTCAGAACATGACCAAGAACGCCCTGATGACACATCGGATCAGAGGTTTACGGTGGCAGAACACCTGGCAGTGATTCAGGGCTCTTGAATTGCCCTGGAAGGGAAGATGGACACAATGGCTATTGAGATCAACCACCTGCGCTTAGACCTTCGCAAGTTCGCAGACTACACCACAGCAGTAGAGGATGACGAGGACCTTTTGAAAAAAGAGGTCAAGTCCCTGAGAGTCACAGTCGTAGGTCTGAAATGCAACGAACGCATGCGGAGGAACACTTGAAGGACGCTGAAGGGCACTCCAGGTGAAATAACATATGATTGGTGGGCTTACCGGAACAGGCAGAAGGCCCATCTGCAGAGCTCTTCCTAGAAAAATGGATTATGAAGCCCCTCAGATCTGTGAGACTGTCTAACTTCTTCACCATTGAATGGGCACATAGGGAGCTGAGGGCAATTCCGAATCTGGGAGCACCCCCAGGCCATGACCGCTCACTGTTTAACCACTTGAACCGAGATGCTATCTTACAGCATGTGCCCACCCGCAGCCCCCTCAGTTACGAGGACAAACAAATATTCATCTATCCTGATTACACCCATAAAGTCAAGAACATGTGCAATAACTTTCTATCAGTGAAACAACTACTGCGTGAAAGCAACATTAAGTACAGATTACTGTTTCTAGCCAAATTGTGCATACAATATGATAGCCAGGTGTGTTTCTATGAGTCTCCTCAGGAGGTTCTGGACTGGCTGGATACTCTGGGACGACGGGGCTCTGCAAGTGCTTCTGGGGGCCAGGGATCCCGCGTGGACCTGGTGCGACACTCTGACCGCAACAGGAAAATGCCCCAAGAGGGACTGGAACAATTGAAAGCCCCTGCGAGGGATCAAATCATTGTTTGTCCTGAAGGCACCGTACGTTCAGAGGTGCCTGGCTCAGTGGATTGCTCCGCCTTTTTCCAGAAATGACTGTTGCCAGACACTTTGAGTGACAGTACGAATGCTTGTTAACCCTCAATGGGGAGTGGAGGTTCCCATTCAAGCCCTTGCAGGAGAAGGATAATATGTGTTTCTTTTAGTCTTGAGGTGTATGTAATCACACGATATTCTGCCCTCATGCTGTGGGGTGGCGATGCCTGCTTCCGCTGGACTGAGATAGACCGCGTTAACCTGGGAGAAGACGCAGACCATGCTCCATGACCTGTCTGTAATGTTACATCACTGTGTATATGCTTGACTATGTTACTGTTTTTTGCTTGTTGTCTTGGTGCCACCTGTGAGTTGCTGGGATCTACATAGGGTCTAGACTGGTCAGTACCTCCTGGACATTATGTAGGGGATAGAATCACTCTTTCGCTTTGCTCAGTGGCGGGTGTCAGCAGGGATCCAGTCCGATTACGGCCCGCTGAGTACCTCTCCTAGTCTTGCAGTTCGAGGGTACACGGTACCTCTGCCTGTATTTTGCCCGGGATTTATTCCAGCCGAAGGGGTGGGGTGGGAAGTGGGTGGTCCATGATTGTGCTGGAAGGTGTTATGCAAATTCTGCCTGGGTGTGGGGGGTATGGGTCTGAAGTTATTGTTATGTAGGTTCCTGGTTGTATTCTTTTTGTTGCTTGGGTCATGCTCTGAATGTTTGTACCTTTTACTTTGCGCTGTTTGCGACACTGTGGCACTGATGGGAGGGCCTTTCATTCCGCTACACATGCCAGGTGTGGAACATGAATACAAGTTCCTTACGTGGAATGTTCGTGGTCTAAACAGATCTGCAAATGCCATAGCGTACACACCTTTCTCAAAGCGCTACCGGGTATCAATTGAGTTCTTACAAGAGACAAATTTAAGGGGTGACTGTATTCCAGCACTGCAGCGTAAATGGTGGGGCCACATTTATGCCACCTCCTAATCTGTCTTCCAAGAGGAGTCCTCATACCTGGAGGTCATCCTTCATGGCACCTTAGACCCACATGAGTTCTGTCTAGTCAATGTTTACGCTTCCAATACAGATGACGGGGCCTTCTTTGGGGATGTACTGTCAACGTCTAAGAAATGCCTTCCTGCTGAGCTGGTAGGGTCTGGGTATTGCAATTATGTATTGGACGGTGCAATGGATCGTTGCCCCCGAGGTTGGGTACAAAACCCAAACTGAGTGACAGAATTAAACAGATGATGAGGGGGGCAGGACTCAGACACTTCAAGGGCTCTACACCCACATACTCTGGCATATTTTCGTTACAAGCCAGCAGCAAATACACATAGTAGACTGGACTATTTCCTCACACAGGCGGGGGCGACTCCAGAATTTCTCGACACAGCTTATTTAGCAGGATACATTTCCGATCACTCGCCCCTCCTTCTGACTTGCTCTTTGGTTAGGCTACTACCCCGTGTTCTGCTGTGGCGAATGAGGGTCGGTGCCCTCACTGATCCAGTCTAAAGGGTACTTATTGCCGATGTGTTAACTAATTACTTTGACAATATCTGGGAGATCACCCAATATAGAGTGACAGAGTGCGACTCCTTGAAGGTGGTGATCAGGGGAATAGGTATGGCTGCTACCACGGGTGTCCGTCAGACTCTAGAACAGGACCTGACACCATAAGAAGCAACTCTGGTGATCTTCGATAGGGAGCTACCACTTTATCAGACAAAATGTGCTGAGGGGGGGGAAGCGAAAAAACAGCTTTACAGATCATGTGAAAGGTTTGAGAAACATGTATGCCTCTCCTTTAGACAAAGACTCCACATGGAAGGGGACAGGGCACGTTGTTTACTGGCCAGAATAATTAAGCAAGAGCATGACTCTGAACCCATACTAGTGATCAGAGATAAGTGAGGAAGAGAGGTGCATGCCCAACACGTCATCAATGACATATTGAATTGTTTAACTAAACTTTTTGGAGCACACAATATTCTTCTTAAGTCTCAACAAAACATCAATCCAAACACAGTTTAAATTCTGGTATTCATCTTCTTTTAATCTTGTTAATTCCAATCCCTTATGCCAACGCGTTTCACCGTGGTCGGGATAAAACCTACGGCTTCTTCAGGGCTGGAAATAATATAAAATACATATTTGTAATCACACAGTATGGCACTTATACATTTGCAATAATACCCAACTTATGACAACCTTGTGCAGAGGACTAATCAAATCTCCATTTGTGCAGAGCAAATTCAACATATTTGGCCAATTCCCAATTACTGCTTCCAGTATCAATCATGTCGATCACATTAAATTACATATCAATTGATTCAAATCCTATGTTATCACTTATAACATTTTTCTTATATGCCTTATACTGGTCAAAATTATAAAAAAGACTTTATATTTCAATCCATTTAACGACTTAGATTATTCATTCAAAAATCCAATAGTGCATAAACTATTGTGAACCATTCCAGAAATTCTGCCTGAATCCCAGTGCATATTATATTTATAGAACCCATGTGTAAAGAAAGATAAATTCATTTGCGTCAAGTTGGCGCCAATACCTTTGTATTCTCAAATGTTTGTCTGTATCTCTAATATAATGCAAAAAGAGGGAAAATCAAGAGGAATAATCATTCTGACACTGCGGGACACCTGAGGCAAGAGTGCGTTATCAAAGCATAAATATCTACCACTCCTTTGGTCAACTAAAGACCCTACCTTTAAGTTTTCCGTCCAAGTAGCATAAATCTTTTCCAATCCTTCTCCAAAAATGAGCAACGCTTCTGCTCCAAGCGAAATCAATATACTACTACTCAATATCCATCTGAAATGTATCCAACATTGAAATTGCTTAAAAGACCAGCGACGTTTTCACTCTAAGCAAACCAAAAAAAAGGGATCAACTCTTTAGTATCAAGCAGTCCCCCAATATTCAGACTCTTAATCAGATATAAACAAGTTTATATGGGGGTTAGTTTGTTACCTTTCCGCATGAATAACCTAGAGTTCCTCCTTTCCGAGTGTTCCCATGTATAATTATCACACCATTCCCTCCGTAACGTCCCCGTCTTGTAATCCGATTGAAATAACCACACACCTAAAGATAAACATAGGTAGTATCAGCTATCAATTCCTACCTTTAACAATACCTCCTTATATAGCCCATGCCTGATAAGCTGAACCCTCCTTACCTCTACGTATCTTCAACTGCAAGAACCAGAGTACAGGCAACGAGCACCGACTTCCGGGTTTACGGCGCTTTTCACATCCCAAACAGTGAGAGAGGACTACAACAATCCAATTCAAGCGCCATCTTTGCCTAGTATTGTCCACTCTTCTCTCTAATTTCAATATGCGCCCAATTATTTGCGTCAGAAAAGACCCCGGTCCCTTAATAAAGAGGTTAATTTATTAACATTAAAATTCAGCTGTACAAGATAATTCCCTATCACTTCTCAACACTATTATTACGAGGGATGTGCAAATGTGCAAAGGATAGGATGAAACAGTTTTGAATTAATGATGGCAAAATATATGATGTGCTAACCCACATAACATGTACAACGAAATATGTTATCTATGTAATTGAATGTAAATGTTCAAAGATATATATAGGTAGCACTATAAGGATGCTAAAGGAAAGGATAAGTGAACACTGGCGAGCAATTAGACAAAATGATATACGATATCCTATAGCGGAACATATACACAAATGCTTGGCTCAGGATACAAATAAGAGTTTTACATTTTTTGGGATTGAGCACATCAAAATGGATCCTCGGGGAGGGAATCGTGAACTGATGCTGCGGAGGCATGAGGCAAGATGGATTATGCGCTTGAGAGCGGTAGAGGATGGATTGAATTATGATCGGGAACTGCAGTATTTTCTAGGTGACTAATCGATAGCACACATTGAATAAGACTCATATGTTTCCTTTGTGTCATGCAAACCCTCCGAATTGCAAAATTAGAAACTTGTATATCTAAAATCTGAGGAATGAATTAACATGGACTGCATGGGGTGATGGGAAGAGTTGGTAAGCGCACAATTTTATCATATGAACCATTTTTGGGTGATCTGATGGACATTGGAGAGCGCCCGTGGTATAGACTGAATCAAGTGACGTGAATGATGGGAGTGTATTTAATAAAGTGAATAAGGATAATAATAGATTTGTTTAACTAGATTTTGGTAGCTAAAGAATTTTTTTTCTATATCGAAGTAGTGATAACGTGCACCGGGCAGCGTAGTAATGGAACGAGTATTACGAAGCGAGGATGATGTTCGAAATAATAGGAAGCAATACTTCCTCGGTGGATGATTTAGCCCCTTTTGGGTGTCTTGAGTTCCGGAAATTCGGAGGACTCAATTCGTAATAATACTGTTGAGAAGTGATAGGGAATTATCTTGTACAGCTGAATTTTAATGTTAATAAATTAACCTCTTTATTAAGGGACCGGGGTCTTTTCTGACGCAAATAATTGGGGCATATTGGAATTAGAGAGAAGAGTGGACAATACTAGGCAAAGATGGCGCTTGAATTGGATTGTTGTAGTCCTCTCTCACTGTTTGGGATGTGAAAAGCACCGTAAACCCGGAAGTCGGTGCTCGTTGCCTGTACTCGGGTTCTTGCAGTTGAAGATACGTAGAGGTAAGGAGGGTTCAGCTTATCAGGCATGAGCTATATAAGGAGGTATTGTTAAAGGTAGGAATTGATAGCTGATACTACCTATGTTTATCTTTAGGTGTGTGGTTATTTCAATCGGATTACAAGACGGGGACGTTACGAAGGGAATGGTGTGATAATTATACATGGGAACACTCGGAAAGGAGGAACTCTAGGTTATTCATGCGGAAAGGTAACAAACTAACCCCATATAAACTTGTTTATATCTGATTAAGAGTCTGAATATTGGGGGACTGATTGATACTAAAGAGTTGATCCCTTTTTTTTGGTTTGCTTAGAGTGAAAACGTCGCTGGTCTTTTAAGCAATTTCAATGTTGGATACATTTCAGATGGATATTGAGTAGTAGTATATTGATTTCGCTTGGAGCAGAAGCGTTGCTCATTTTTGGAGGAGGATTGGAAAAGATTTATGCTACATGGACGGAAAACTTAAAGGTAGGATCTTTAGTTGACCAAAGGAGTGGTAGATATTTATGCTTTGATAACGCACTCTTGCCTCAGGTGTCCCGCAGTGTCAGAATGATTATTCCTCTCGATTTTCCCTCTTTTTGCATTATATTAGAGATACAGACAAACATTTGAAAATACAAAGGTATTGGCGCCAACTTGACGCAAATGAATTTATCTTTCTTTACACATGGGTTCTATAAATATAATATGCACTGGGATTCAGGCAGAATTTCTGGAATGGTTCATAATAGTTTATGCACTATTGGATTTTTGAATGAATAATCTAAGTCGTTAAATGGATTGAAATATAAAGTCTTTTTTATAATTTTGACCAGTATAAGGCATATAAGAAAAATGTTATAAGTGATAACATAGGATTTGAATGAATTGATATGTAATTTAATGTGATCGACATGATTGATACTGGAAGCAGTAATTGGGAATTGGCCAAATATGTTGAATTTGCTCTGCACAAATGGAGATTTGATTAGTCCTCTGCACAAGGTTGTCATAAGTTGGGTATTATGGCAAATGTATAAGTGCCATACTGTGTGATTACAAATATGTATTTTATATTATTTCCAGCCCTGAAGAAGCCGTAGGTTTTATCCCGACCACGGTGAAACGCGTTGGCATAAGGGATTGGAATTAGCAAGATTAAAAGAAGATTAATACCAGGATTTAAACTGTGTTTGGATTGATGTTTTGTTGAGACTTAAGAAGAATATTGTATAAGCTGTGTGCTCCGAAAAGTTTAGTTAAATTGTTCAATCAATCCTTTGGATTGAGTTTAGGGAAGTAGGGTGTTCCCTTCCCCCAAAAAATCTTTTTGGAAGCACCAGAAAGTCTGATTAGAGCAGAATAATAAATTGGTGATTACCATATGAGCGCTATTGCCTCTAACACCCAAAAGTTTTGACATATTGAATTGCCCGTGTGGGGGATCCCAAAACAATTAAAATTAATATTAAAAAAAAGATTTTTTATCATGGGATTTGTGAATCCTGGACTAGATTTGTGAATCACAGACCCCCTAAGTGTCCCATGGACTTTCCTGAGCTCTCAAGATATACAAACCTAGCACAGGATTCACAAAACCTAATTCCGAACACGCCATCAATGAGATTTACAGCTTACCTACGTCAAGTGTATAATCTCCCGGTAGGTCCCTGGAACATCTGGAAGATGCTTACTTAAAACTCGCTTTCAATGGCATGATTAGAGTGCTCTAAGCAGGAGGACTTTGAGAGCCGCATGACCAAACAGGAAATATTACACGCCGTAGATTCCCTTAATACGGCAACAGCCCTGGTAGGGGGGTGGGGGGGGCAGTCTGCCCACCGAACTATGCAGAACACATTCCTAGGGTCCATGATAGACAGATTATTGCATCTGTATTTGGAGGCCTCTGAGAGGGGTATACTCCTGGCCTCCATGAGAGAGGCCCTGGTGGGCTAATTCCTAAACAGGGGAAGGATCAGTTGGATGCCACCTCCATTCGCCACCTATCATTATTGAACATAGACCAATAAATACTCTACCAGATCCTAGCAAAACGCCTGTATCGCTATCTTCCAAAGTTGCAAAGCTGGGCCTTCCAGATCAGTCGGGCTTTATCCCTTGCAGAAACAGCCTCTGCAACTTCCGATGACTATCGCATGTGCTTCATGCAGCCTGTTTAGACCATGATCAATAAGTATTGGCCTTTTTGGGTATAGAAAAAGCATTTGATTCTGTTTTCCGTGACTATAAGTGGTGGGTGCTTGACAGAATGAGGTTGGGCCCCAAATTCATAGCTTGGGTGTAGCTGCTGTACACAGAGCCACTAGAAAGGGTCCACACAGAGCGCAATGTGACCGAAGGGATTCGTTGACACCGGGGTACTCAGCGGGCGTGTCTGGTTCCCTTTACTATTCACTCTGGCGATGAAGCCAGTGGTGTGTAGATTGAGGCAGGTGCTACAGAACTGGGGAATCCAATTGGGCCTGACAACCCATGTAGTGCCACTTTATGCAGATGATGCTATGGTTTACTTGTGCCAACCGAACATATTGACCCGGATCATGTTAAATGTGATAAGGGACTTTGGGGAGCTCTCTAGGTTATGTGTGAATCACCTACAATCTGCGTAATTTCCCGCGAGACAGCTGAAGTGAATGGAGCTTGCACAGTGTCCTGGCCAGCAATATCTTTGTATGCACATAGCCCATGGTGTACAGCAGTATCTTACACTTAATTTAGGTTGAGTACTCACAACCTCTACCCTCCATTCATTTCTGGACACCTTGAAGTTCTCCCTGATGGGGAAAGTAGCATTGATTAAAATAGTGGTACTCTCTCGTTGTTTGTATGTAGTTTCGGCACTATGTATGCAAAACCCCGTAGTGTGTTCCGGGAATAGATCAACTTTAGCTTGAATTACTGTGGGTGAAGAAACAACATAGGGTAGACCTTGCCATGCTCAAACTAGAATGGGATAGGGGTGGTATGGAGGTGCCAGGCTTGAGATGTATTATCTAGCGTCACACTTACAACATGCTGTTCACTGGTTTGATGAAGAGTAGAATCGGGAGACATCCCTACTGTCGTGCACATAAGGTGATGCTGATTTGGGGTTCTTATTACTCCAGGGTAACAGGATATCTGGGTCTTAGCCTCATGTGATCAGACTGGCATGTGGGCTGTGGGACCGAGCAGAGCATGGAGTGGTTCTTAGAGCCCCATATGTACCAGACTTGGGGATATGGAATAGCAGGCTGTTTGCACAAATTGCGCAGTCAATGTCCATAGACTGGTGGCGAGGGGGGGGGGCTGCTTCACTTTGGGCGACCTATACCCAAAGGGCCAATTCATTACCTTACACGACGCATTCAACGCGTTTGACCTGGGAAGTGGAAAGTTACTTCAATATGCCAAGATTGCAGGCACAGCATGTGAAATATGGCCCGGGTGCGATGAGGCCCTGGATCCTACGAAGACTCTTGTCACTTTGTTGACAATGACGGAGGGAGTTGGAGACTCATCTCACATTTATACCTCCCCCCTCCATGTGGACAGGCCTTGACATTCCCTAAAGATCGAGGACAGGTGGCGTCAGATCTGTGAATTTCCCATCACCTCTACGGAATGGACTAAGATATTAAGATATATGGAGGGGTGTGAGAGGTCTCCATAAACTCACAGTTTAAACATATCCAAAGTAACATAATTCATACTACCTACCTCTCCCCCAAATGCTTACATGCTATTTACTCAGCCAGAGACCCCAGGTGTGTGTACTGAGGACACAGACCAGCTGATTTTTTCTATGTTGTGTTGGGTTGTCCCCAAATCCTACCCTATTGGGACCTGATGTTACATTTGCATAGGGCTACAGGATGGATGATCCATAGTAAGCTAAACTACTGTCTATTGGGACTGGTCCTCTCACAAACAAAAATGTAAACTTAGCAAA
The DNA here is from genome assembly GCF_964204655.1 of Triturus cristatus. Taxonomy (NCBI): domain Eukaryota; kingdom Metazoa; phylum Chordata; class Amphibia; order Caudata; family Salamandridae; genus Triturus; species Triturus cristatus. The sequence goes on from NC_140595.1 coordinate 222,585,939, forward strand.
TGGTTCGTGCTGGTGGGCCTGACACTGGCCAAGCGGTGCATAGCCATTAGATGGCTGGGCCCTCGGCCTCCCCCAATGATTGAATGGCTGAGAGACATCGCGGAATAAGCAGAGGCGGAAGAAAGACATATGAAAAGGGTGGGGCATGACGATTAGTTGGCAGATGACCTATTGCATGGGGAGCCATGGTTTGGGACCTGGCTGCTGCGGACACTAATGTCTCCCCTAGAACAGAAGCCACGTCTAGGGACAAGACTCCTAACCCTGTTGGCTAATGAATACAATGACTGGAATGCTTCGGCTTTGAGATGGCATGGTTGAATTGTTAGTTACGCTGAGAGACTTCTTCTTAATGCCCTGATATTACCAAACACAGATGGTGTCCTACAGTTGCTGGTGCTAGCTCAGAGCAAGGTGGGTTGGGTGGGTTTTACCTTTCTTCAAATATTTTTTTATTATTTTGCCACACTTTGTTGCATTTTCTGGCATGCGATACTGTTTATGGCATTGTAGTGGTGCTGACTGTTTAGTTCAGGTTGTTGATATTGTTGGAAACGGTGTGGTCACTGAAACCCAATGATGTATCTCATGTAATGTTGTATGCTTTTGAAATGCCAATAAAATTACAAAAAAATAAATCCTTAAGTCAGATTTATCAAGAAGCGCACGGCCACCTTGCATGGCCCTACGTTGCTTGGTAAATCTGGAGTATCAGAATCGGAATCAGAAAAATCTTTATTCGGTAAGATATTCACGAACCATAAAAGCATATACATTTTACATTGAGCATTTATACTGTACATTTACAATACTTAAAAGCATGGAATTTTTCCTAAAAGACATTATTGCCGGCGAAATATAAAATCTGTGCAAAAATAGCGATCTTAAGTACATAGATATTAGATTATTTGTCGGTTTACTTTTCATAAAATGAATTTTTTATGGTTTCCATCACTAAAAGGCGAAGAAGACAGGCCCCCCGGCAGCAAAATTAGGATGCGTTGGGGGGTATTCCCAATTCATCGTAGGGTAATTTTTTTTTTTTTAGTAGTGTCCGCCTTAAAGTCGTTTTAAAAATATATTTCGTTTTATGGTGTATTTAAAAATACTTTCCAAAAGGCGGTGTACAGTCTAAAGATTTACTCTGTGGTGTACACAAAATTTCAAAAACTTGGTCATATTTCTCGCCAACAGTTCTGTATGTTCTAGCATTTGGAGGGCCATAAGGGCAGGTCGGCATTGTTTTAGACCCATCAGTTTCAGCAGAGGGAACAGGTACAACTTTCTTGGTTCAACATAAAATTTACAAAACATGATTACGTGCAGAGTAGACTGAACTGAGGAATCGTCGCACGGGCAGTGAGCCAGTTGATTTGACCAATCGTTTATCGCCGGAAATGTGATTAAACTGTGGAAAATATTGAGTCGGAATCTTGTTAGTAAAAATTTGTCATAGCTACTTGAATTCAGGGTCAAATATGGCTCAATCCTGTCAGTTATTTGGATAGATAGAGAATGCTGTACAGAGGTTTTGTTTATTTCTAGAGCCAGGCGTAGGTCAGCCAGATGGGTTAAGCACTCGTTTCGTAGTTTCTTTCTGGGGATAGAATTTAATTCCTGTGGTTTAAAATAGACGTGCTCGTATCCCAGATCAGAAAGGAATTTCTTCACGTATAATAGCCAAGTAATTTTAAGCCCATGATCTAGATTCATACAGTCGGTAATGAGTGCCTGTGTAAATTTTAGCTCTATTGTGGTCCAGATGCGGTGCCAGAGAAGGATTGGCTGTGTCCTAATCACGTCTGTAATGTATGGAAGACCCAGTTCATTGTGAATGTTGTATGTAGGGGTATACGGTTGAACGGCCAGTAAAAATTTAAGAAAATTGTTCTCTGCTATTTGAATCGAGTCCACTTGTGCGTTTCCCCAGATCCCTGCCCCATAAATAGCCGTACTAAGACATCTTGTGTGATAGATATCGAGCAGTTCCTTTGGTGGTCTCTCTCCAAGTCTCCGCGCGAAAGCAACCAGTGCCATAGTTGTGTTTTGAAATTGGAGCTTTCTCATCTCGATTGCCCTTTTCCAGGTGCCATTATGATCTACTATGACTACCAAGTATGGATAAGTGGATGTATTTTCTACTCTGGTTTTATTTAGGTAGATACCTTTTCCTTTACATATTTGTTTCCCTGATGTCATTATGAATGTCTTTTTTACGTTAATATTTAAGTCCAGTTGGTTCATAAAATTTTTATATCTGTCTAAAGAGCGTTGTAGTTCAAGAGGGGTACGGGCGATTATAACTGCGTCGTCCGCGTAAAGGAGAGCGGGGATTGGGCGCGCTTGGATTTGGGGTAGGTCCTGCCAACCCTTCAGCATAGCTACTTCTAAGCCATTAGTGTATAAGGTGAAAAGGAAGGGGGCGAGGACACAAGCTTGCCTGACTCCCCGCTCTACCCCAAATGATGATGTTAACTGCCCCCCTGAACCGTATCTTACCTTTGCGGTTGCGTTAGAATAGATTTCCCTGATGTAATTGACCAATTTGGTGTCTGCTCACATATCGATCAGTATGCTCCACAGTTTGTTGTGTGCCACACAGTCAAAGGCTGCGGAGAGGTCTACGTATGCCATGCAAAGGCTGCCTACCTTTGCTTGGACATACTTTCCTCTCAGCAATGTAAGGTTTAAGACCTGTTCGATAGTGCCTTTTCCCTCTCTGAAACCGTACTGGAGGTCAGATATTATGTTGTTTGTTTCCGCCCAGCCTTGTAAACGTTCCAGGAGGATTCTTCCTATTACTTTGCCTAGGGAATCCAGTAGGGATATAGGTCGGTAGCACGTTGGGTTATTTCTGTTGCCCTTTTTAAAGATAGGGACTAAGATAGAATAGGACCAAGAGTCAGGTAGTCCCACCTTGCCTATTGCATCTAGAACCTTGAATAATATAGGGGCCCAGAGGTCGATATTCGATTTGTAGAGGTCCATAGGGCCCCTTTCGGGGCCTGGGGCCTTTCCAGATCTACTTGAGTTCAGAGCTGACTTGACCTCAAGAAGGTTGAGATCTAGATCTAGTCGGTTAGTCGAATCGATTGGTTGAATATGTTTCTGTCGGCTTGTCCCTACTGGAATAGAGAATATTTCTGAGATGTGTAATCCATTCGTGTTCCATGATGGTTGTTTCAATTAGGCCATGTTCTTTTAGGCCTGAAAGGAAAGAGGAGTTGACAATCTCCCAGAAAGCGGCGGGATTGTTATTTTTACAACTGTCATGTAGGGCGGCCCAGTGTGCCTCTTTTAGTTCTTTCTTCCGGCAAGTTAAAGTCTTGTTATATGATTTCCTTGCTTGTGCGACCTCTGATAGATCTCTTGGGGATTTTTTTAAGGCTTTTTTAAGGGTTTTATGTGCTGCTGTACATACTGAGTTAAACCACCCAAACTTAGTTTTTTTCTTTGGGATGTTCGCCCCTTTAGAAGTCCCTGTCAAGGCTTTCTTAATTTCAGATGTTATTGTATTATAGTTTACTACAATCTCATAAGGAGATGAGTTTTCAGTTAGACACACTAAGAAAGCTGGATATGCCCCTCTGAGTATGGTCTCTAAGGTGGCGATGGGATCAATGTGAGACCATTTTAGAGCGTAGCCGTTTGGTCTGGGCATCGATAAGTTATCTTCATGATATAACGTTTGTGGCTTTTTTTGTGGGGCAGTGATTCGAATAGTGATGGATAATGGGAAGTGATCGCTGAAAGCACAGTCATGAGAGATAAACGATGTGATCACTTCTGTGGGGCTATTTCCCGCTAAAATAAAATCTATGCAAGATGACAGACCTCTACCGTTGAACGTTGGAGCGAAGGCAACGGCAGGCTCGAGTAATTCGTTGGCAAAGGCTAATTGCAAAAGGGTCATGGTCTCGTTCATTAATGACCCTTTGTGAGAGTGTGGGAAGTGTGTGATGTTATTGTTTTGATGATCTACGTGACCACATCTATCGTTTTGAGATTGCTTGCGCAGTGTCAGGTTAAAATCGCCTCCCCATATAATTATTGGCTCTTTCCCCGAGTTGATGTTATTTTGATCTAATAAAAAATGGCGTATTTCTTTTAAGGCCTCCATAAACTTGGTATCTGTAAGATTGTTATATATATTAACTATCAAGATAGGTGGTGATTTTGTGATAGTTATTCCTGTTATCTGGTATTGTGTCTCGTTTTTCAGGGCTTGAGCCTCTAGAGTTGGGATTAAATTTGAGACATAACACACTAAGCCGCCCTTTGCTCTGCCTGATGTTGTTGCCAATGCTGGGCTAAAGAATGTTTTGAAGCCGTTTAAGTGAATGGGGGTGGTTGCCCATGTCTCCTGTAAACAAACTATATCGTTTTCTTTTATGAATGATAGCCACCCGTCGTTGTTAACCTTTGAACGGAGGCCCGAGACGTTCCAAAAGAGTATTTTTAAGTATGAGTCCATCAGGGAATTACTATTTGTACTGTTAGGGACAGATTGACCGGTTTGTCTGGTTACAGGAGAGTCCTTGAGAGGAAGAATACTGCCAGATTTATGTGGTCTATCTATAATGGGAACTGTGGTTTCATGCGCACCGTTGGGGTTTGGGATTGGAAGATGCTGGGGTTGGACTGTACGGAAAGTGTGATAGGGAGTGAGATGTACCGTGCTTTTTACTTGACTGTGATTTACATCGTGGGGGTTTTTTAATTGGCAATGATTTAGATCGTGCGAATTGTTTACTCCACTGTCTGTCCGAATTACGTTATTGAGGGTAACATTATCTGACAATGTTAGTTGTCAGTCCACCTCCATTCCATCTGTTATTAGGATTTGTTTCTGTGGGGTAGAAATAGTCAAGCGATACCAAGTTAATTACTGTTTTTGGATTTGTTATTTCCCTTTTGGCTGTAAGTAGAGATCGCACTAGTCTCGGTGATTTAAAATTCACTACAATACAGACTCCTGTGGTGCTTTTATGGGAGTGGCCGATCCAACCTACTCTCCTAACCATCAAGATCTGGTTAATATGATTTGGGTGAAAATATTTATATTTGGTAAGCCAATCCGTGACCTTGTTTCTAAGTGAGTTCCATTTTTCAGTTGATCCTTCGTTTAATGGAGGTACACCTGTTAAAGCTAGAGCATAGGGACAAGCAGCAGGTGGCAGATTTAAAAGATCTCGGTTTGGTTGGGGCAGAGAATTAAGCCGGCTCGTTTTATCCTTTTGGTGTCCTTCGTCGGTTCTTGTTGGTTGTTCCACTGTTCTTGATGGTCTAGTATCTCCTATTGTTCCCTGATTGTTACCTGGTATTACTATCGAAGGGAAAGTGTGAGTGTTTGTTGTATGATTGTTAGAGGGTTCCTTGGCAGGTGGTAAGGGATGTGGGTCTTGGGGGATAAGTTGGTTATTGTCAACTTGGGATCTGGGTAAGTTAGGTCGTGTTTTATTGTCGGTTAGTAGTTTTTCTACTCGGACGAATTTATCTTCGAAGACTGAGGAAAGTATAGAAATCCTTTCACCCAGTTTTTCTTCCAGTGCTCGATTCACTGATGTTAGTAGTGAGTTTTCGCTGTGTTTGAAGATCGTCTCTGTCATTGCAGTGTGTGTTTCTAAATGTACAGGAAAGTTTTGGTGGTTCTCCTCTGTCTGCGTTCCTGTATTACATAGGACTGGGTGAGTTGGGATCTTCCCCTCTTTTTTTTGGGGACGCCCTTTTGTAGTTACCCCCCTCCCTCCAATCGATTTTTGTTTATTCCCCCCCCCCCCCCCCCCTCCCCGAGTTAAAGGTCCTTTCTGTTGTAGTGGAATGATTTTTGGGAGTACTTCTATGATCTCAGGAGAATTTTGAGAAGAGGCAACCAGAGGATCAGGTGAAAATATCAAGGTTGGTGTTTTGTTTAACAGGGAAGAACTGATGGTATCAGGTTCTCTATTTACTCTGTTGGATGGATCTAGCGAGAGCCTCCTCTCAGTGATTAGTATTTCCTGATCTATTAACGATTCGGCTCTTAGTAAATAGGCATCTAATGTGCCCACCGTACATTTACGTTTTTCCATGTTTTGAAGAGGAGATTATGTTAGATAATTAATGCAAAGTCCCGCTTCAACCAGTTAGCCACTGTGTCCTGTGGGAGGGCTGATGGACACCAGTCCGAGTCTGTTACTCTCTGCACAAAGCGTGGCATTTTCGTGTGTAACGTACCTCTTCTTACCGATGTCTTTCTTGCAAAGCTTAGGGGGGTGGCCCGGCCCGGCCTCTGTCTGCCCCTGATGGCCACAGACGGCCCGCCCTTTGCCCGGGCTTGGCCCGGCGCGACCCGCGCACGATCCCGCGATGCGGGGGCTGGGTTTCTCTTTAATGCGCATCCGAGCGCGAAAACAGCGTTGGCGGCTTTCCTGGCGCTAGGGACCCTGGGATAGGTAGTCCTCACCTCCACTCCGCGGCCGCGAGGTCTGGAACTGCGGCGGCGGGAACAGGCAGGAGATTCAGCTGCAAGGAAGGAGGCACAGTTCTCTGGTCAGGTATTCTCCCCCAAATGTTTGCCTAGCGCCCGCTCTGCCGGGGCTGGGCTTCTCTTTAATGCGCCTCCGGGCGTGGAAACAGCGTTGGCGGCTTTCATGGCGCTAGGGAGCCTGGGATAGGTAGTCCCCACCTCCACTCCGCGGCCGCGATGTCTGGAACTGCGGCGGCGGAAGGCGGGAACAGGCTGGAGATTCAGCTGCAAGGAAGGAGGCACAGTTCTCTGGTCAGGTATTCTCCCCCAAATGTTTGCCTAGCGCCCGCTCTGCCGGGGCTGGGCTTCTCTTTAATGCGCCTCCGGGCGCGGAAACAGCGTTGGCGGCTTTCCTGGCGCTAGGGAGCCTGGGATAGGTAGTCCCCACCTCCACTCCGCGGCCGCGATGTCTGGAACTGCGGCGGCGGGAGGCGGGAACAGGCTGGAGATTCAGCTGCAAGGAAGGAGGCACAGTTCTCTGGTCAGGTATTCTCCCCCAAATGTTGGCCTAGCGCCCGCTCTGCCGGGGCTGGGCTTCTCTTTAATGCGCCTCTGGGCGCGGAAACAGCGTTGGCGGCTTTCCTGGCGCTAGGCAGCCTGGGATAGGTAGTCCCCACCTCCACTCCGCGGCCTCGATGTCTGGAACTGCGGCGGCGGGAGGCGGGAACAGGCTGGAGATTCAGCTGCAAGGAAGGAGGCGCAGTTCTCTGGTCAGGTATCCTCCCCCAAATGTTTGCCTAGCGCCCGCTCTGCCGGGGCTGGGCTTCTCTTTAATGCGCCTCCGGGCGCGGAAACAGCGTTGGCGGCTTTCCTGGCGCTAGGGAGCCTGGGATAGGTAGTCCCCACCTCCACTCCGCGGCCGCGATGTCTGGAACTGCGGCGGCGGGAGGCGGGAACAGGCTGGAGATTCAGCTGCAAGGAAGGAGGCGCAGTTCTCTGGTCAGGTATTCTCCCCCAAATGTTTGCCTAGAATCTGGAGTAAGACACAGCAGCGCAAGTCGTTACTCTGCCCTGGGAAGGCGTTTCATGGGTAGAGCATAGGTGTTCCCATGCATTGACCTTTGGAGTTTGGCGCATTGCCAGATTTACCAAGCCTGGTAAGCCTGGGAGTGCGTTAAATTGCTACATCTTTCTGATTGCGGCACAACGAGGAGAAATATCTCAATTTCTCCTTGTTGTTTCCTCTTTCTCATTGTATTGCATTCTGCAGCACACATAGAAAGAGGAAAAAGCCCCTAAGGATTGTTTTTGGGCGGGCAGGCATCCCTTCCTGTTCAAAAACAATCCTGGCTGCTAAGCATGCTCCCTTGCACAATTGACTCAAGGGTGCCTTCGTTGGTGCTAGGCTGCACTGAGTGTGCCAGTGCAAGGAAAGAGAATGAGTGTGCCAAGGAGAGAGAAGAAATGCACTTTATCATAATAGATATGGCGCATTCCTGCCGTCTCCATTTGATGCAGCACAGCGAGTTGTTTTTCCGCTTTGGCTGTGTCAAACTTTGATAAAGCTGGGCCAAAATATATAGGGTGTGAGATACATGGTATAATGTATGTGGCATGTGATGGTCCACTTTCCTAGTGTAATATAATTTGAATCCACGTTCCTCTGATCAAGTACAGTTAATGGAAGATGTTTGTGTGAGGAAGATTTTAGGTACTATAGGGTGTTTGTGGAGCAGGTGGATGCGCTGAAACATTATGATCTCAATGTCAGAAGTAAAGATAATGAGCCCGATTCACAAACTGAATTCTGTAGTATATAAAATAGTACTACTTACTTACTATAAAATGCAATTCACAGACCACTAGGCCGGATTCACAAACTGTTTTTGTAGTATATAAAACGGTACTACAGTAGTACTAATTGCTTATTACAAAATGCAATTCACAAACCTGCATGTAGAAATCTCCACCTCCACCTTGCCTATATTTTCTATGGGGATATCACTGCACAAATAAGTTTACCACTTAGTAGTAAATGTGGGCAGTGGTGCGACAATGAGGAATATTTACTACTAAATGGGAGGTGTTTATGGAGGGGTAAGGAGTAGTTCAGGGAGGGTAATGAAGAATTTAGGTAGAATTTTGCTAATATAAACATCCATCCACAAAAGAGTAAGACCATTGCTATTCATGAACTATACTTCTAAAGTTACTCCTGCCCTAAAGGTGACAAAACAGTGGCAAATGTACTCCAGCCTTGGAGTACGTCTATCACCACATAAGCCCAATCACCGGTACTGTAACACACTCCAGTACAAAATAACAGAGGCAGGGGCATAATATAACACCTCATAGGAAATAATGTTAAAATAATTCAATTAGTTTGACTTTTAATTGATATGTATTTACATATATATTGTGCAAAATTAATAATTACCTATTTATTTATTTTAAAAATGAATAATTAACTTATTAAAAAAATAAATATTTTTTTAACTTTTACTAAATTTTAAACTTTAATTTACTTTAAATAAACATTTTATTTAAAAATAGTATTTAAAAATAAAATTAGAATTGCAAGGTAGAGGGTTTTTATTTTATTAAAAAAAGGAATGTTCATAAAATAAATTAATATATTTATATGTTTTAAATGATAAACATTTATTTTGAAGAGGTAATGTACTCTAACATTTTATCTTATTAATCGTAGTGCAAAATTGAATATTTAACTTTATGTATATTATACGATACAATAATAAACTTTGATCATTTTCTCTGTTCTTCCCCAAAGGGAGATTTCCATGAAAGTAGCAAAGATCTCCATCTAGGCAGATGACCTCTCCACCTATGTGTGAAAAGTTACAAGTAACTTTACACTCATACATTTGGCTTCCCCCTCTGTTTCGGGGAAAGAAGACATGTACGTCTACACTTTAGAGTAATGATACACCTAGAAATGGTGAATAGCCAGAAGTAGAAAATGTACTTCAAAGTGTAAGAATAATTTACACTGGTAGAATCTCCGCTTCCACCTTTCCCATCATTTCAATGGAGAGATGTCCACACATGTAAGTTTATTACTTTAGTAGTAAACGTTAGAGGGGCCAGGGGAGTGGTGGAAAAATGAAGAATATCTACCTTGAAATGTGAGGAGTTTAGGGACTAGTAAGGAACAGTTAGTGATTGAATGGCTACTACAAGCACCCACCAACCAAAGTTAAAGCACATTGCTCTTCGCAAACTACCCTTCTAAAGTTACAACAGCCCTTAAAGAGACAAAACAATAGTAAATGTACCCCAGCCACGTCTTGGTGTAAGTCACGCACTATACTTGGCCTTTCATAGTTACTGCAACACAATCATATGGAAAATAATGGAAGTAGGGACTTAAAATAACACCCCACATAAAACAGTGTTAAAAAATTAAAATGTATTACACTTGAATATATATATTCAAGCAAAGATTGTTGGCCTTTCAAGGGGGTACTGTTGACAAAATCTCTATTAGTTTAACGCCAATTGACCATCCATTCCTGGTGCGCAACGGCATCCAGCCAACTCCTATAAATTCAGGAAAATGTTTTCTCCCCAAGCAAACATTGTTGCTAATGTAAGGCAGTACTATTCACAAAGTCTTCACTGGTAGCATGCAAAAATGGGTCTCATTTCAGCAGTCAAACCTGGAAGTGACTGTAATGAACCTACTTCCTTTATAAAAGCAAATCATGAAAATAAACAAAGGACATATATTGAAATCATATTTTAACTAAAAAATATATTTTGACCCACATATGCTATCACGACAGTAATTCGAACCATGATCTGAAACTTTGCAGGGCATGGCATTTCCCATTGTGCTACTCAGCTTATTACAAAAACTTGGGTGGAAAATGCTTTAATGCAATGGTATATTCAAGCTGCCATGTTCTATTGGATGAAATGTTGATTCAGATGTCAGAATATCACCACCTGAGAAATAATTTCCCTATCAGAACCATTTACGTTTTACCTAAAATTAAAAAAAACTTAAGGCACCCTCCGGGATGACCGATCATTTCTACTTATAAAAGTTTACTTGAGTCCACTTCTAGATACATTGATTGCTTTCTGGAACCTGTTGTGAAAGGCTTATCCTAATATGTATGTGACGCTATGATTTTCTTGGTTAAGATAAATAGTATACCCTGGCATGTGGGATACTATAACGATTGATGTAACATCTTTGGACACTTCTATTAATCACAGACAAAGGTGTTTGCAAATACTTTCTAGACACTCAATCTATTCAATTTCTGGAGTAGACCTACCTGTTGGCAGAAATACCTGAGTTTTGTCTTGTACATAACATTTCCTGATTCAAGACACTTAGTCAACAAATCCGTGGAACAGTGATGGGCTCCTGCTTCGCCCCAGCTATGTAAATTTTTTCATGGACTGTTGTGAGTGGTAGGTAGTCTGGACTAAACAAACCCCTCAATATACAGACCACATAGGGCCTCATTTATGACTTTTTGCTGTAGGGCAACGCCGTAGGCCTTCCTGGTGTGCTGCCCTACGGTAAAAAAAAGGGCAGGAATGTACCATATCTATCAGATACAGCGCATTCCTGTCTTTTTCCCCTGTGCTGGTGCACAATATGCTGCTGTGCGCCAACGCAGGCACCTTTTGCACCATGATGCAAGGGTGCCTGCTTTGAAGGATGATTATTTTTGTGCAGTAAGGGAAACCTTCCTGCACAAAACAATCACAATAGTCTTTTTCCTTTTTCTATGTGTGCTGCACATAGAACAAGCATTGAAAATGCAATAGATGTCGCCTTTGATTAAGTTAAAGCCATTTGGTTTGCTAATGGTATTGTATAGCAAAGCAAATGGCTTTAACTTAATAAAAGGTGAGACCTATTGCATTTTTAATGCTTGTTGTCATTGCAACGCCCAACGCCTTGGCCTGCTGAGGACTAAACTAAGGGCAAAGCTTTGTCCGATTCTCTATTGGGAATGGATTTGGGTAAATCCAGATCGGGGTCTATTGAGTTAGAGGGGCGCAGCCCTCTGTAGTTTCATTATATCAAAGATTCTGCTACTCCTTGGCTAAGCAGCGTGTACGGCACACCTGTTGGACTTGCAAGGCATGATGGTAGTATCTTACCATCCGGGTGTTGGAGTGAGGTGAGTGCACCTGTTTCTTAGTGTCTTCTGCTTCTGTGATGCTGTGCCAGTGACAGAGCGGGATGGAGGAGCGACAGGTATCCCTACTCACCCCCGTTACTCAGGACAGTGGTTCTGAGTGTTCCACCTGCTCTTAAGTGAGGAGTAAGATGCAAGGAGCAGCTGCGCTTAGCTCTTCGCCGTACCCCTGTTATCTGAACACAGTGAGTGTCCTAACCGGAAGCGCTCCTTTCACAAAGCATGGATTTGTGTGACGGAACCAGAAACCACCTGTTGAGGAGTACATTTAAAAAACAATCTGCAGCTGTAATAGTTGTCAATGGCAATTGTGTGTGGTTCTGGAATTCATCCGCTGGAATGCAACAGCAGCACTATTTTGATGGAGAGGCGCAAGTGGCGAGGAAGGATACAGCGAGAGGTCTTCACTGGACCAGGTCTCCTGAGCCCCTTTCATCGCCCGTCACTACAATACATCTCTGACGTTTATTAATGTTAATATATTAATAAAACAAGAAACTTGCTCATGAGAAATCGCTTCATTTTCTAAATAACTGAAATTGTGGAAAATAAATAGTGAACGCAGTGTGAATTGTTCTTTTCAATTGTTTCGGTAAACAAAACTGACGAGTTTGAATGGACATTTATTCCTGTATATTCTGCAGATTCCCTTCAGATTCTGGCATTTTTTTCCTGTAGATTTTAGCAATTTCCTCTGGAGAATGACACTACTCTTTATAGGAATCTAACTCGTTTTACGGCCGCAGTGTTCCTACTCCTGAGGGCGGAGGCTTCTGTGACTCTGTCCAGCACCCCTGGGGTGCCAGGAATGGACCCACCCTGCTTGTCTGGCTGTTGGGAGTAGCTGTAAACGCCCTGTCTACTGTGGACCATGGGTGTGAATTGTGTCCTGTACCATCGTTAGCCCTTCTGTGTGTCACAGCTTGGTGTGCAATGCCCAGATGACACTACTTTACACATACCTACACACACATACACAAGAGTTGACAAGAAGCAAAGCAGTAGGGGGTTAGGTAGTGCCCCATTAAAGAGGTACAATATTATTGGTTACTCTAGGTTTAAACTTCAGGACTAAGGCGTAATTCCGTGGTTGGCCGGGCCATCTTCCAGTCGCGCCACAGGTCAATGCACCACAGCTTTGGAAGATTTTAAAAATAGAGGGGGGACTAGCCACAAATTAGCGCAGAGAGCTGAGCCAATGGTCTGGCTCATATCTTAGGCCCGTGCATGGGCCGAGGCCTGAAAATGTTTGCTATGTAAATCATAGGCCAAACATCATGTAAATTACGGTCAAATCTCTTCAAAGTTAATTTTTTTTAATTTATTTAGCATGTGGAAGCTTAGACATTATTAACACGTCACATCATAGCACTGTACTGAGAAGTACTTTATTAAAAGTGAGAATTTTTAAATATGAACCATCAGTGAACTAAAAGGCAAGACAATGGCCACGTATTGTTAACCCTGTACTGTCCCGGATTGCTATAGAGTAATATTCCTTATGTTAAGGAGTTGTTTTTACCTCTTCATGCACCTTTCAACAGTTTTATATTAAGGCACCAACTCCACCGGGGAGTATTGAGCGTTTGCATAGGCACGCGTTACATTATACAAGGTCACCCTTCATTGTTTATAGAGATAGGGAAATGAAGTGATTTGCCCAGTATCACAGGATGTTGAGTGGCGCCGAGACTCTGGCTTCCCAGATCCAAAATCAAGAGCTCTGGCTGTAACAGCACATCCTTGGCAGAGGGAGGCAGAAACCACACGAAGGCTCGGCTCGTTATGGGCTCGGGGTTCCAACAGGACCTCGAGCTGAGCCAGGGCCGGGCTTCAGGGTGGACCCGGGCTCGAGTTCCAGTGGCTTGCCCACCTCTATTAAAAACCATGTTGCAGATCCTTAAATTGGATAAATCACCATCCATATCCGGTGTCTAAGCTCCCTTTGTCTACAATCTACTCGCCCCTGCGCCCCCCTCCCTCCGCCTCCTGCCTTCTAAAGCGCGGGAAATGCAGTCGATTCTACAAACTGTCAGCTAGTAGTCAGGACAGGTTCCAGTTCTCCAAGTTTAATATAACTTATAAAGAGTTCCGTATAGTGGGTGGAGAGCACAACGCAACACACCACAACACAGAACACCACAACAGAAGCCCCAGAACGGCAGCTAGCTCCTGCTTCAGCCTCTCGGCGCCGCGCCCACAAACTGCCCCAAAGTTGGCTTGAAAGGGAGCGATTCTGAGCTGGAAACGCTCATACACCCAGGTAAGTGCAGAGGCGGGCCAGCGCACTGCTTGCAGGAGGAGTGAGACACACTGACTGAGGCCAGCTCGCCCTTCCCCAGAGACCGTCCCGATGGAACGAAAAACACACCAGACTCCACGAGTGGACGGAATGCAGAAAAAGGGTTCCGAGTGCTGTGTACTGTACAGAGAGGAGTACTGTGGGCCCAAGTGCATCCAGGTCCTGTCCGGGCATGAGAGCAGGCACCAGGCAACAACAAAGTAAGCCCTACATTGTAAGACACTGCCCTGCAGGGTAAGGTAACTGTAGTTGGTCGATGCTGCTTCCTCCGAAATCAGAAGAAAACGGAAGTGACTCATCGGCCCACCAGCCAATAATGAGCGAGTTTAAAAGAACAATGCCACATTTAAACCAATGGCAAGGGACAAAACAAAAAAAACGCAATGGGTGGAGTTTAACCCTTAATACTAATTACTTGATGCCTCGTAGAGGCAGCGCATGCGTGCTGCCTACGCGAGACCTAAAAAGGAAAAATAAGGATATTTCTCCTCGTTGTACTTCCCTTACGTCTCCCCTGTGGAGGTGTACTTTTTGGAGCTGCCTCAGAGTTATGATTTCTCATACATCTGAAGCAGTGTCAAAAAGACATGAATGTTGCTGGAATTGACCCCAGCGACACCCATTGCACGCCACTTTAACACAGAAAACTGTGTTAAAAGGAACGATATTTACAAGGCAGTAGGTGTGGGTGTTGACGGGGGTAGTTGGCCCATCAGACATCCCACTAAGCCAGGGGAAGTGCTTAACTTGCCTCCAAATGCAACCCCCTACGAAGTTGTTCTAGGGAATGGCCCTCCCCGCCCCACTTCTAGTGGTAAAGCATATTTAAAACTTAAGAACAAGGTGGTGCACTGGTTTAGCATGCATTTGCCCAGTAATATGGGGATAGCGTTGTCTAGCTTCATGTCCCGTAGAGTAAGATGGGTAGGTAAGGAGAAGAAACCTTGGAGGTGGGGGGAACTGCATGGTGGTAAATTTCAACAACCCTTGGCAAGTGGGTGAATTTCTGGAGGCTGCCCTAGCCCGATACAAGACACACCACGGAAAGTGGTCCTTTTCTTGGGTTTCTTTTATAGACCAGGCAAGTTAGTTGGCTCATCAGACTCTCATTATACTCATAGGGGGCCTGCATAAGCAGTGAAAGCTCTCAATTGAGGCTGTTACCTCTTGTGTCTTTTTCTAATAGACTTTCCCCACTGTCTGGGCTGTATTCTTATGATGGACTGGATTCTTGTGCCCCTGTTCACTGCCCCGGGGACCTTTTGGTTTGGGCCCCCACTGAGTCTGTAAAAAGACACATGTTGTCCTGGAACATCGCAGATCTCTCTTCCAGGTTTTCTGATCTAAGGTTGCTCCAATTTGTAAAATGTTTCCATATTATATGTCTGCAAGAAACCTGGGAAACTGAAAATAGTTTTTATCTTGAGGGATACACGACCCACTTTGAACCAGCAATACCTTCACGTGCGGGTAAGCAGAAGGGGGGCTTGATTAGGTTTGTTAAAGTGGGATTAAGTAGTTACACTTCGGATCCCCAGTGGCATGTGTCCTCAATCCAGGCGCTTCGGCTAACATTTCCTGGCTCCCTCTCAGTGGTTTTAGTTAATTTCTATAATAGCACATGTGGTAGTTCTGATCCTAGTGGCATCTTGCAATTGGATCGCCTTTTGTGCTCCATTCCAGCTGAGGCTGATGAAAAAGCTTTAACAGTTATTTTGCGTGACTTTAATTGCCACCTTTGTGATCCACCCAAAACAGCTGGCGCACCAAATAGTAGCTATCTGTTGAGAGAAGGGCTACATTTTGAGCACTCACATAAATGCCATGAGCTCAACGAGTTTATGGAAGGCTATAATCTGGTCTTCACTATGGAGAAATTGGTGAACTCTAAGGATCCTGTAATCTGCCCAACATTCAAAGGGTAGGGATGTAGCACGTTTAATGATTTTATTTTTGTTTATGCACCACTAACGCTGTAACGCTTGTTACCCATTTTAATATTATACCTCGTGCTTTTAGTAATCACAATCCCTTATCTGTAACCCTGGATGTAGCTAGGGTTCCCCGGTCACAGAACAGGGAGGTTTTAATGGGGCTCTCTACTATTGACCAAGGGAAAAGACTGAAATGGTCTCAGATGGATCCCTGGAGTCTTCAAGTGGCACTTTTTGCACTGTGTCTTCATGAGGTCAATACCTGGCTTGATAGTGATGCTGGGGAAAGGGAGGTCCTGGAAGCTTTTAAAGCTATTGCTGATGGGGTTCTCAAATTGATGACAGCAACAGTCCCTAGTAGTAGGCGTCACGTATCCCCAAATGGTTCAATAAGGACTGCTCAAGAACCCTGCGCCACTTGAAGGTAGCCCTGAAGCAGGTACTGAGGGATGGGCAATTGGTGAAAGATTATAGGCAGGCCTATAAGTTGGCCCAAGCTGTCTGTAAACATAATTTACATGAATTGGCCAGGGGAAGCTTTATCAAGCTTGTGAGATGAGGGACAGCTCTCTAGTTTGGAGAGTGGTAAATCGACCTTTCTTCACGGTGGCTGCTAGCCCATCTTTATGCCATCCCATCTCAGAGCACCAATGGGTGGGTCATTTTGAGGGTGTGTATAATCAGGGGATATGTGGGGGCGACATAACTTCCGCTAGGTAAGTCACAGCTTGTGACTCAGTGGTTTGGACCTTAGAGGAAGTTACACAGGGTATTCTTGCATTGGCGAGTAACAAGGCCCTGGGCCCTGATAGTTTCCCGCCAGACCTGTTTAAATCTAATATTGAGGTCTGGGCTCCACTATTAACACAGGTGTTGAATGCGTCCATCCCAGTGGGAACATTGCCCTCTTGGTCTACCGCTGTCATTGTTCGTATGTTTAAGAAAGGGGACAAAGACAACCCACAATGTTATAGACCAATATCATTACTAGACTCAGCGGTCAAGGTACTGGAGAGGGTGATCTTAACTAGGCTAAGTGACTGGGGAGAGGAGAATACCATCCTGTGTGATGTTCAGTATGGCCTTAGAGCAAGGAGGTCCACATCAGACCAATGCCTGAACCTCCATTTGATTATTAATAAATACGCAGTGGTTTGGTCTGAATCTATACATTTAGGGCCTCATTTATGAGACGCCTTGCGCCTCCGGAAGGTCACTTTTTGTGACGTTTCCTGGTGCAGAAGCCTGCGTGATATTTATTAGGCAGCACTAAGCCACTTTTTTTGGCTTATCGCTGCCTGATAAACATCAGTCCCTATAACGAAGTTTTCTGGATTAAAGGGGCATGCAATGGGTGTTCCCATGGCTTTTTGACACTGCCTCAGATTTACGAGAAATCATTAATCTGTAGGCAGCCCCAAAAATGTACGCCTCCCCAGGGGTGGCGTAAGGGAGGCACAAAAAGGGGAAATATCTTTATTTATCCTTGTTTAGGTCTTGCCCAGGCAGCGCGCTTGCGCTGCTCTTGGTGAGGGCCTTTAGGCATCGGTCTTCACTTTTCAAGCACTCGCACACGTGGCGGCATCCACCTTGTGGGAGCGAGCAGCGGCGTGGCCACGTTAATTACAAACATATGGCCCCTGCTCGCTCTCGCAAGGTGGATACCGCCACAAGCACGAGTGCTTGAAAAGTGCAGACCGCTTGTTCTAACGAGCCACCACACAGACATGGTCTTTCACAGGGTCCTCCAAAGGTAAGTCTTTTTCGTGTAATTTTTTTCTTTACAATTCCTTCACTCTCTTCTTATTGCTAGGCAACTCTTTAAATATGTACAATGTGTGCTTAGTCCTCATTTGTAGCGTTCGTATTTTTTTGTTGTAGTGTTCGTTTTTTTTTACCGCGTTCATTACTCTTGTTTGCATTTGTGCCTCTGAGTTTACCAAGTTCTCTTTTTTTATAGCTAACATAATTTTCATGCAAATCTAGTTTCTTTAAAATCTTGACATCTATCATTACTTTTTGCGAAAGCTATGACCTTGTTCCGGCTGGGAGTATTTGTAACACAATTATCTTTCTTGTGCGTTCACACATGATGTGCACATTAATGTTTGGTCTTCCATCAGTTAGTCAGTGTCTTTGAAATTACATGCTGCTGCCAGAATTCTTAAATGTTTCCGCGGAACCCTCAGCTGATTCGCCCAACACCTGGTACCTATTTAAAAATTGATGTATTTTACGCTCATTATGATGACATAGTGTAAACTCCGTTTTTTCTTAGCTTCTCGTAGACATACCATTCTTACTTATCTTTCGCTATTAGTGCTATGTTATCAGACTTCTCTCTGCACTATTAAACTGTTATGTATTAGGTCTTTGTTTCCCTATGCTCTATATTCGGTCCGAGTTATTGCCACAAAGTGCTTTTCACTGCGGTAGACATGGCAATGGCATTCATGCCTCCTGACATGATGTCGCAAGACGTTTGCTCTCACAATGTGGTGTCAACAGTTCTCTTTCAATATGTAAAATTTGAAAAAAAATATATACATATTTTGTTGGTTAGAGAAAGTTACCTAGAATAGACAAGCATTGGCATAGGCAATAGGTCTCGCCTTTAGGACTTTATAAGTGTTTAGTTATCCAGCACAATATCCTTCGTTCAATAACATCAACTGTTGCATGGCTAAACACTTATAAGGACCCAAAGGCGAGACCTATTGGCTATGCCAATGCTTGTTTTCATTTTTCTATGTGTGCTGTATTCAGCACACATAGAAAGAGGAAAAAGGCTCTTGTGATTGATTTTGTGCAGGAAGGTTTCCCTTCCTGTACAGAAATAATCATTCCCGCAACACAGGCACCTTTGCACCATGGTGCAAAGGTGCCTGCATTGGCGCATGGCAGCCCATTGTGTGCTGGCACAGGGGAATAGAACAGGAATGCACTGTATCTAATAGAAACGGTGCATTCCTGCCCTTTTCTTTTGCCATATGGCAGCGCAGCAGGAACGCCTGCTGTGCTGCCCTACGGCAAAACCTCATAAATGAGCCCCTTAGCCTTTATGGACCTGAACTCTGCTTTCAACAGGGTGAATCGAGCAAAACTTTGGACTCTGCTTAGCAGGATGGGGATAGACCCAAGCATCGTGGCCCTCCTAGCCAATCTGCACCTCGGCAGTGCTCCATTTTTCTCAAGATGCCGCCTGTACTTGCCCTTTTTGGACCAGTTCGGGTTTGCTTGAAGGATGTATTTTTGCCCCATTTTTATTTACCTTGCACGTAAATGGGATGGAGTCTTCTCTGTTATCTGCTGATCAATATGAAACAATGGGGTGACCCAGTTACGTGCAGAACCTGGGGATTAGTACATTAAGTGAACAGTGGTTCTGCCACAGAAATACTTAAAAAGAGAAACTTCTTTATGGTATCCCTCTAATAAGATGGGATTTCAATTAATGTTAAACATAAGAATAAGTCCAAACCAAAAGTGCCTATACCATAAACTACTCATACAGTTCAGAATATGTTTAGGATTTTTATGAAAGAATCATAAATAAATCAAAAGAACAAGACATTTATATACACACAGATTTATGGCTTTTTTTACGAGTTAGAAACAAAATGTGTTTACATATATATCACAACACAATTCAAACATAACCAATAAACATATATCACAATGGTGCATTTAAACACAGCGTGAGATACATAAAAAGTAGGATTGAACAAGACCAGGAATTTATCCTCTTATTCTATAATGGTCTAGTTGATTTTTAACATTTGTAAGTATGCGTCAACGTTTCGACCCCTGGGGATTAGTGTGAATGTCGAAACATCATCTCGGGGTCTGCCTCAGGACTAAATATAATGTCTGCGTGTTGCCTGTGCAAGATAAAAACAAGCATTGGCATAGCCAATAGGTCTCGCTTTTGGGACCTTATAAGTGTTTAGTTATGCAACTGTTGCATGGCTAAACACTTATAAGGTCCCAAAGGCGAGACCTATTGGCTATGCCAATGCTTGTTGCATTTGCGGTGCATCACAGCTTGAAGTGATCTTGATACATGCATAGCAACGACTTTAACAGCTGCTTGTGGGACTCTGTGTGTGTGTGTATATATACACACCCGTGCAAACGTTAGTACGATAAGGCGGATCGGGGCCTGGAGCACAACAGTTTTCATTTTGGAGGGAAAAGGATATAGCTAGTGTGAACTGGAAAGAAAAGGGAGACTGAAAATAAAGCAGCATAACGCTGAAGTAGTTTGATATTCGAGAAAACGTTTCTCTCCATGTGTATACTCTACAACTTTTACGTTGTTTTTAAACTGTAACTAGCAATTCCGCAGAGGGTTTAAATGTGACAAAGGCTCTAACTGAATTGCAGTTAATTAGAAACGGAGGGATAGCATTGAATTGTGATTTTTGCTCAAACGTTTCAATTAGATTTTTTTAAGACGGAAACATACTCTCAACGAGTACAATGCAGATTCCTCGTACATGCTTATTGACAGCACCTAAATTACATAAGAAACATGTTTATGTCACAGTTATGTTTGAGGCATTGTTGGTGGCTATGTCAATGGTGAAAGAAAAGAGTTTTGTAGTGCAACATAAAATCTTAACTGTTAAGAGTGCTTAGAGCAGTGGTGCTGTGAGACATGGCTTAAGGTTTTTTTTAAAAAACAACAACAACAAAAATAACACAGGTCATATCGCTTTGTTTTTTTCTTTAAGCATTGTTGCACAGCAGCCCACTCTAAAAAAAAAAAAATCAATGCACAGCCTATAGATCTTGCATAGGTGAAACCTATTGGCTTTGCCAAAGTCTGTCTTCGTTATCACATAAAAGAGCACCTTCAAATATAGAGGTGCAGCATTTCTCCATAAACTCTTATTTAATTTAATAGACTAAACTTTTGCTCCATGTATAATAAAAATCTAGTCCTCATATATAGTACACGACTCCTGACTTACCTCTTATGTTGGCTAACAGCATGGTCATCAAAACGGGGACAGGCATCGTTTCTCCGTTCATATTTAAAAATTCACACTTTTAATAAATATATTACTAAAGTATGATGTGGGAGCACACAGTCATATACAGACAGACATTTTCCATTGAAGTGGCCACAAACTTTATCACTAACCTGAAATTTTGCTAATAAAACTGCATAGCATATAAACGATATTGCGCAGAAATCAGGTTCCAGCTAATATTTATCATATGCACATCACCACATAAGGTATTATGACTGATTCAATTAAAATGTTTATTTCCATTTTACTTCAGAATTTAAAAAAAATGTGTTTCTCTCTCAATAGTCTACTTTAGCGTGGTTTACATGTTGTCTCTGTGCACAGTATACAAGAAGGGGCAATAGGTCAGCATATTTCATCCAATTGCTATCTTGTACTGGGAGTGTCAGTATTTTACTGGTTCGCGTGTGGACTGGAATGTTAGGCCACTCTTTTACTGTTATATTATTCATATTGTTTTCAATTTGTGTGCAATGTACCGTCTGCATATTGCATAGAGTTGAAACAATAAACAAGCACTGGCTATGCCAACAGGTATGGCTTTAAACAAATATTTTCTGGTAATATGACATATTACAAGTAAATAGCATGGTATAAATATTTGTGTGGAAGGTAAGAACTATAGAGTAATGCTGGTGTAGGTTAAAAGGTCATGTGGTAGTTGCACAGCCAAGCCAGAACTAAAAATCGTTGTACATTAATGAGTGCCTCCTCCCATCTGTGTGCTGCCAAAGAAAACCAACATAAAATATCTAGCGATCTGAGACACTTCAACAGCATTACAATGTCATATGTGTGCCCCTAAAAATGCAACCTCGGGCATATGGATAAATAAAATGATCACAGTGGTTTGAAGGGCAAGCACTTTTTTGTGGCACACACATGCCAAATACTGCTAACTCTCAACATGAGGGCGAAGCAACGCCCCTCCCTATCTAGCAATGCTCACATAATTGTCTGGCGACAGTCTAGCCAGACCATAAAAATGGGTGCTCGCAAAGGCTAGACTTGTTGGCTTTGTCACCGGCAGCATAAAATCACTGTTGGTTCAAATGCATGTGTTACCCTATTAATGTCAGTTCTTCTCAAATTATGGTAATCTACGCCTCCCGGTGTCACCAAAACGCCCAACTGACTAGCTTTCCAAAAATCGGTCTTCGAACCGCCAGAGTGCAACGGTGAAACAAGCATTTACAATGCAACGGTCTCGGCATTGTTAAAGTTAGAGCTATTGGCATTGCTCGTGACATTATTTTTGTTTATGTTTTTAAAACATTTAAAGAAACGGCATTGTTATTTACAATATCAATAGCTTAATCACTCTCAAAAGCGAGATTTATTATGCGAGCATTATTTGGGAAGTTTGGCGAATCCATAATTATGAGGAAAACGCTGCAGCATCGCAAAATGCCAGTGGCCCAGACTAATATGCATGATTAGTATGTGGATTCCATGCCCATTCCATCTTTGTCCTCTCTGCTGAAACTGCTGTCTGAAGTGTCAAATTTTATTAATACTAAACAAAAATCGCACTACCGTGCCAGGGCCAGACTTGGCGTTGTTTGAAAAGGGAACTTTGAAAGGATACGAACTTGACCAATTCTGGTTTCAAAATCTAAGAGAACACTGTAGAGGCATGCGTCTACCGACTGTTATATATAATTTGGGATATATTTCTTAATCTGTCGAGTTCAGCCACTGCATGATTATATTGTTGTCTCTTTTTGAAACTCATGAGCAGTAACATTGTCGTGGTGTCACTAGGGCTTCAAGTGGATGCTTTTTCAATATTATATACAAGCCACAGTTACTGCTACTAACAACGATTGACAAAGCCAATAGTCCTAACTTGTTGTAGGTATCATGTTACTTGTTGTATCATTATGCCTGGATGCAATGACAAAAGAGACAGCAAAATACAAGTCGTATAGACCCCGCGCAACACCGCCCCCCACCTCCACCTATTTGTTTGTATCCCACTTAAAGCCCTGGGTAGGATACTCAACAACAGGGCCGAACTGGAACCCCAAAGTAGGCCTGGCAATTATGTCCGACCAGCTGGAGGGTCATGGGGGAGGTTAACTGTGAAGCACTTTTGCTACAGGAAACGCCCGATGCCCGGGCAAGCCAGCCCGGCCCTGCTCAACAACCCCGTTCTCTCCCGCATTTACCTGTGATCAGGCGCGCAACACCCATTGAACTCAAAGGGCGTCGTGTGTGGCAGCCCGGGATGAGACCGCTTCCCGGGCAGACACAAAGCCGCGCCTGAGCAGTTCACAGGTCTTTAAAAAGACCATTTGCATGTTGATGAGGCCTCGCTGTTGCTTCACCCCTTCTAAGAACCCCCGCAGCTCCACTCTGCCTAGATTCAGCACCCCCCCACCCCCGAAATCAGCGCCACTCTGCCTACTGTTTAAAGATTCAGCGCCCCCCCCCAAATTTTCGCTTATCCCCCCCCCCCGAACATTAACTAGCAAGTGATTTCGCTGGTCGCTTTTTCACAAGCTCTGAACTTTGGCAGTGATGTTTCCCCTTGATAGAGAAGTTTCAGTTTCTGTATTTGGATTCCATGCCCATTCCTTCTTTGTCCTCTCTGCTGAAACTGCTGTCTGAAGTGTCACATTTTATTAATACTAAACAAAAATCGCACTACCGTGCCAGGGCCAGACTTGGCGTTGATAATGATTGTTTGAAAAGGGAACTTTGAAAGGATACGAACTTGCGAGTGCTTGCGGCCTGAAACAACAAGCGAAGTACCAGCAGCAACCCCAGAGGACCGAAGTTGCTGCGGGACCTGGAGAGCAAATTACCCGAGTCACCTCGAGGTGCAGGCATTCAACGCTGACTCTACAGCCTCGAACGGCCGAATGTAAAGCTATCGGCTGGGCCTGCCGATTCCGGACCCGGACTGCGGAGCTTGTCGGATCCGCACTGAAGTGCACTAGGGGACAGTGCGGGGACGTGCTGGTCCCGAGTCATGTAATAACCCGGACGGATTGGCCATTGCACTCGGAGGCTGTGGTGGAAGTACGCGGTTCGTCGCAAAATGGCGCCGAGTAGTAGCACCACAACATAAAAGGAAGGTAAGGAGGTCGAAGTACTGTTTGCCAGAGCGGAGACCATAGTCCAAGCACGGTTCATTGTGGCAGAGAAACCAGAGTTCTATAAAATAAATGTTCGTGAGGGAGGGGGTGGTTTTCGTAAAACGTGCCTGGCGCTCGGTAAAACAGCTTGAATTGTGTAACGATGACCCGCGAGCCGAGAGAGCGTGCACAAATGTTGATGTGAGAGACTGAAGACATTGAGAGTTAAAATCTGCAAGCGACAATTACTTTTATTTTCTTTGCTACATAAATGATCGAATTTAATGGAGGGCACCGAAAGACACTACCGCCTTTCTCCGAGGCACAGCAGAAATGCCTCGGAGAAAGGGAGCCTCCTTTTCGGATTTGGGGGCGTGTTTTGCTTTTGTCTCCTCCCTGAGACTTCTCGCAAAAAACACGCCCCCCGATCCGAAAAGGACGGGGCATAATCGGAGTGACTGGACCTCTTCTCCAGTGGCTGGCCAGCATTTAAGAGGCCAGCCAATGGAGAACAGGAGAGAAGAGGGGCGGGTGCAAGCCCCTCTTCTTAAAGTCATTAAATCACGCGAGCGAGACTGCGCAAGCGCAGCCATCGCTAGCCGAGACCTAAAAATGCAGCCACTGGAGCGCTCTGCAGCACACGTGCTCGGTGAGTTCACCTTCAACACTTCCTAAGGGGAGTGGCGGGAAACCCCATCTTCTCCCGTTTACCTCCCATGCAAATCAGAGCGGAGTGCAACTAAGCGAATCACTGCATTACAAATCGAAAATATGGTAAACATTTTTGTCAGAGGGCATATTTAAGTTAAGTTTCACACCACTCGTCAAAAACGCTTGTGCGTATTAAAATGACAATACATACAGAGAGATTAGGAATGGGACCCTAAAATGCCTACAAGGACGGGGCAGTCATATACAACAATATGCACACCATGCTGCGAGCATCTATCTCACTTTTGTTGCAACTTTCCTTACCCCTTTAAACTCATAGGTTTATGCCATGCTTCGAGTTGCAACCCATTTCTCGCGAACAAAATAAGAGTCCCTGCACCTCGCCGATACGCAGTCAAAAGGACGAAGCCAGCAGCTGAGCCCCTGCAAGGGGCATGACCTCACCTGGGCATTCTTGGGCACCTCCATATCCACAGCAGAGAGCTACACGGATTCACAATATCCGAAGCAGCAACAGTGAATGAATGAAAGGAGCAGCGGTAGACTGTGATGAGCCACTGCAGTGAAAGACCGAACAGGATCTGCTCAACTAATTTCCTAAGTGAAACGGGGGGGGGGGGGGGGGGGACTAAAATATTGCATCTATTACTCTAGCATAGTTTAACAGGGGTGCATGCAGCGCAAGCTAAGAATAAAATATGCTGTAGCAAATTCGTAGCTTCAAATGAACACGTTTGAAGTCCAGGAAATCGCGCAAATACTGAAAACAAGCATTGGCCGCACGCACGCCTCGCGCTTGAAGTTTAAAAAAAACAAGTTATTGCAAGGGGTGAACGGACACTCTCGCGAGCGAGGCCGTTATTAAACAAGAAAATAACTAAAGTCCGCAGTTTCTCAAAGCCCACGTAAAATGTTCAGGGAGATTGAAGTGTGACCACGTGCCACGCCACCTGAGCAGGATTAAAAAATCCATCACTCTTTCGGTGTTCCACGTGTGCTTGTTAAAGACCTACGCGAGCGTGTCAAGATATTACAAACACAATAACTAAACCTCTAAAAGCAATCTAAACGGGAAAATAAGTTACTTCGCTGTTACTGAAATAAGCAAAAGATACAATTTAACCACATTGTTAAACTTAACAAAATAGCAATGTAGCAGATTAGCGCGGAACCGCCAAATCCAACAAGCATTGGCCGCACGCGCGCCTCAAGTTTAAAAAAAAAAAGAAAAACAAGCCCGGCGGAGCGTGGCGCGCGCTTGGGGGCGGGGGAGCGGACCCTTTGAAGTGCTCCCAAAAGGCGGATTGCATGGCGGCACGATGCGCGTGATTGTGCGCGTGCTAGCCATGCAATCCGCTTTTTGGGAGCACTTTTGAAACCCGTATTCTATAGTCTCGCTTTGCAATCGCTTACGCGATAGCAAGGCGAGACCTAGTAAACCAGTAAGAAACAGTATTGTGTTTGGACAGTGCTTGATAATCTGGGAGAAACCCTACATCTCTGCTCACCTTTAAATTAGGTTCCACCTAGATACCATAGCAATGAATAGCCTATACAGCATGGCAGCTTATATATAGAGAGAAAGGCGTTCACCTGTCAAAAATAAATGAATGTGACCGTAAACACCAAAAGTTCAGTAGGCCAAACAATAGATAATAAGTCGATGGCATGCCCTTGAAGGGACTGCACCTCGATTCGAAAGAGTATCCCCTTGTCAGAATATTCAAAGTAGGTGGCACAGCGTGCTCGCGTCAATCTGGTATGCACAAATAAATAATGAACCTTCGTAATTACAGCAGTAACCAAA
This sequence comes from Triturus cristatus, assembly GCF_964204655.1. NCBI lineage: Eukaryota > Metazoa > Chordata > Amphibia > Caudata > Salamandridae > Triturus > Triturus cristatus. Next base: position 222,612,410 of record NC_140595.1, read on the forward strand.
TCAACTATGTAAAACAAGGTACTTAGGATCGAGTTAAATGTACTAACCTCCGGCGTCATGCGCTCGGGTTCATCTGTTATTTAACATTCAAATGATCAATATTTAATCAATATCTGAAAGGGGCAGTCCGCCTCCATACAACTCTTCCACGGAGGTCCAGGATAGTAAATATCACCTTAGACTGCCTCTAAAACGTAAAAAATCCTTTATGGGGTCTGTTTAGATTATATAGCATCTAAATTGGAAACAAACGCTTCTCACCACTGGCATTAAATGCTGCCGAATGTGCTCGGGGGAAGCGTCCTCGCGGACTGAAGAGCGCACTCTGGGCTTCCCGGGCAGAGCGTCAACGTGCAGCTTGCGTCCTCGTGAGTCGAGAAGCACGCTTGGAAGGCACATTTCTATGTGCATGACAAGACGGCCCTCTAGTGGGGTACAGCTGCAAATTCACATCCCCGAGTAAAGTATATCTTTAGGGGGCGTTTAGAAACTCGTAACTAGACTGAAGGGACGCGAGCAAGTATTTACAACAAGCATTGGCATAGCCAATAGGTCTCGCCTTTGGGTTCTTATAAGTGCTTAGCCAGTGATATTTGGAAAGAAAGTGTGTGTGTGTGTGTGTGTGCAGGCGCGTAACACCCATTGGACTCACAGGACTTCAGCCTCCCCCCCCCCCCTCCCCCCGTCGTGTGTGGCAGCCCGGAATGAGACAGCTTCCCGCGCACACACAGCCGCACCCGAGCACTTCAGAGGTCTTTAAAAGACCATTTGCATGTTAATGAGGCCTCACTGTTGTTTCACCCCTTCTAAGAGCCCCTGCAGCTCCACTCTGCCTATGGCTTAAAAGATTCAGCCCCCCTGAAATTTTTTCTTAGCCCCCCCCCCCCGAATTTTGGCTCTAGTTGCGCCTCTGTGTGTGTGTGTGTGTGTGTGTGTGTGTGTGTGTGTGTGCGCGTGTGTGTGTGCTTGAGCGAGAGATAGAGGAAGCGAGAGAGAGAAGGAATGAAACAGAGGGAAACAGATTGTAACACACACTAAGAGAGTGACCACAGGAGGGATAAAAAGAAATAGAGGCTGAGTGCCTGTGTGATGGCTAGACAGAGAAAGAGACCGCAGAGGACTAGATACAAAGATTAAAAAAAGAGCAGCAAAGAGACAAGGGGAAATAGTGAGAGGAAGAGTGGAAAGAGATAAACAGAGGAGCAGAGAAAGAAGAAGAGAAAGGGTGACAGAGGAAGTGCGAAAGGGAGATAACCTAATATATACGAACAGGGAAATGAGTAGAAAATACATGAAAACAAGCCCCCTTCTAGTAACAGCACATGTGTCAAAGGACACGGCCTGCAAAGAAAGCTGGAAAAAAGGCGACTGCCCACTTGAAGAGACAAAACCCATGAGCAATAAAAAACCCTAGCGTCGCCTTCTTGCGTTCGCCCATTGCCCCCCCTGGTCCCCCCCACCATCCCCCATGCCCTGTCGATGCCCCACCACACTTGCATAATTACTGCCTGCTTTTATTTGTAGTGCGCCAACAGCTCAGAGCCAGAATGCTTAATAAAAATATTGCTAAAGAACAGTTTATAGAGCAGTACGATTCCAGGGAATGGGAAACAGCGGGGGTGGGGGGGGAGAGCAAGCAGATGAGGTGAACGGATGGGGTGTCTGGGGGTGCAATGGGGAGATTGAGGAATCCAGAGTGAGGGAAAGAAACAGTTGAGAAGAAGAGGTGCGTGGGTACAGGGGTAGGTGTGAGTGAATGCAGGATCGTGAGAGCTCTGGGGAGGGCCGTGAAGAAGGGAGAGAACGAAGAGCAGCTGGCTGACCGGACAGTGTGGGGTGTGAGGGGGCGAGGGGGAGACGAAAGGCGAATAAGTATTATAGAAATAAAGGTGAAGATGGGGAGGCAGAAGTCCGGGGGGGGGCATGGGGGTGATGTGGAGGAGAGAAAGAAGCAGCAGTGCACTAAGCGAGGTTCAGAGAGTCGCGTGAGGAGTTTCCGTCAGGGATTGAGGGGGGGAGACGAAGAGATGAGCCTGGAAAGGAGCAGATGGGCGGGAGAAGCGTTTATAGGAAGGTCTGAGGGGAGAAATCAAAGAAGGGGACGTTAGTGAGGAAGGCTGAAGAGCAACTTTAAAAACACCTTCCAAAAGAGACATTTAAAAGACGGGGGGGGCAGTTTGTAAACAGCTAGGCAGAACGGTGATAGTGAGATTGCAACAGAGCATCTCGTAAGCAGTGTTTAAAAACTAGACAGCGAGACTGCAGCAGGACACACAGCAGAAATTCGTTGTGAGGACAATAATACTGCCAGCATCACCCTGCAATGGAGGGGGTGAGGCTCCAACAGGGCTGCGGTTGCTGGAGAGAGAGAGATAGGGCCAGGGATATCAGCAGCTCATCGCTGTTCGCGCGACAGGGCAGGAGTGACAGAGGAAGTTAAGCATGAGTAGGGGAGATGTGCAGAGACGCGGAAGGAGGGGTGTGCGCAAGGGGGGAGCGGGGAGAGCGAGGAGAGGGGAGCTAGGAGGAGAGGGGTGACAGAACGCAAAGAGCAGGAGCGTGGGGGCAGTGCGCGATGGGTGTGATAGAGGGTGAAACATGAAGATGGGAGACCGCGAGGAGAGGAGATGGAATGATATGTATGAGAGAATATGAGGAAGAGGGAAGGAAGAGAATAAAAATAGAATGACGAGACAGCGCGTGGAAAAGGGCGAAATACACCAGAGCGAGAAAGAGAAACAAGCAGGAAGTGGGATAAGGGAGGGGGTAGGGCACGTCGCGCCCTCTAAGGGGAGCGATGCAGGCAGGCTGGCAAATGGTGTGCACTTTCGCGGCCGCTTTGATGTTCTCAGTGGCCGCGTGGCTCACTGAGAACATCAAAACGGCCGCGAAATGATCACGCAGGCTGCCAAATGGTGCGCTCGCCCGGCGCACATGCAATGTATTTGGAGGCCTGAAAGCACTAGTTTGCACTTCCAAATCCCCCCGTTTACTAATGCTCTCGCGAGAGCAGCGCTAAAGCGCTGGCTCAGGCGAGACCTAAAAAGTGCTCCTTATTATCCTACATTAGATGATAAGAATGTATAGTTAAGGTGATAACAAATCCTAGCTTGAACCTACTATGTCATGAAAAACCCTCTTGTTAAACGGTTATATTCTAATGGTGATCTTGGTACCACTTTGTGCAGAGGGAATGAGTAGTTACTTTAAAACACATAATTGGCACAAATACACAACTTTAGTTACAAAATGTACATTATATGTTGTGTGAAAGAAGTAGGTATTACAAAAAAAACTTTTGACACATTCCATTCTATGTACAAGGTATGCATGGTTATTTTACATCAGTTGTCCACATTGGATTAAGTTGTGCATTCAGTTACAGAACAACACTATACGTTGAAAGAGGTGACACAGCACCCATCATACTCCATGATTTATATGTGTTGTCTAGGTCATTCTTAGGAGAGAAATTTGTCTAGAGAATTCCTCTAGCTCGTTCAGGCCCCCATTCACTGAGTCCAGAAGATGAATCCATTTACATTCTCGAAGGTGGATGTATGATAGTACATCGCAAACCATTACAATGCGTGCTTTTAGCACGCAGTTTCCACATCGCAAAGACTTTTACTTCGCACGATTTTCCACCGCATGGCGTTTCAACGCCAATGTTGTTTACCCTATAGCACAATCCATTAGGACGCATACAGGTATATCGCACACCATTACAACGCGTAATGTTTTCTCTTTTTGGCTCGTAAACTCCCTGGAATTCGGCTGCAGCGAAACCCGGGTTTTTTGTGTGGTGGTGTTGTCTTGTAATAGCAGTACATTTACATGACAATTTGCATTTACAATTATGGCTAAAAGTACTCCGGTTTTGAACTCGATATGTTGAAAATGCAAAATGTAAAAATGTGATAGCATCAACATGTAAATAAAGCAATTCGTAATAAATACTTGTAAGAAAGTACAATTCCTTGCAAATCAAGCTCATTATTGTTATTGGCGTAGAATAAAGCGAGCAAGACGTGGCATATTACCATTCCCGTGTACATTAAATAATATGAACTAAGTTGTAGTCCCTTACCTTGTGCGTAGCTCTCCGTTCCACCTGCAGTTTTGTTTGCCAAGAATCCCGGACAGGCGTCGACGAGTCCCGGACTGGCGTTAGGTCCGTATGCGCGTCATTGTCCCCCCCCCCAACTGTAAAAAAGGCATTCAATGTCATGTGCTCTATATCAGGCCCAAAGAGAATGCGCTTTTCTTTACGCTGTGACCCGTTTTGGTTGTGTGGTACTGTCAAAATCTCAGAAAGATGAGTCAACTTCAGTGATGTAATCGTTTATGTCACCCATGTCTAGAATGATGTCAGAGTTTATAATATTCATGATGCCATATTTAACGTCAGGAGCAGTAGTGACAATGGGTGGGACCTAAGTTGCGTCTGATTTTTAGTGAATGTCGTGCTTTTACATGTTGTGTCCTAGAGAATGCCACTCTAAATACATCGATCGACACCCCCACATTCCCCACAACCTCATCTTATGTTGACGTTGTTCATAGTAAGTTTTGAGGGTTTAATGTATGTGCTACTATCAAAGAAACACTTATCCTAAGTGCCGTCTTCAGTTTTGTTTTGTTTTTAAACAGCTTGCTACTCCAAAAATAAAATAAATCCACGAACCTTCTAAAGGTCGTAGGTTCAAATACCAGCAGGGTTGGCTCAGCCATTCATCTTTTTAAAGTTGATACCGTGGGGTCCATTCATAGCTTTCACCCAGTCAATGGGCCAGTTCCTGAACGTTTTGTTGCATGCTGTGTCTATTTTTTGTGTGGCTATGGCTGCCTGTGCTGCACGCTGTTGTGCTTACTTTTTGGCAATGTTCACCTGTGTAGCGCAGCTGTGTATTCTAAATGTGTACATATAATACCGGCAGCCCCGGAGTCTGTGGCGGTAATGAGCACTGCGCCGGGTTCGAACTCCGGTCTGCATGCGTCTCCCGCGGCGCGTTTTCCTGTGGTGGCTTTTCCCCTTTGATTGGCCCAAGTTTGTGTAGCAGAATGATTAAATACACTTTTAACCATACACTTAAAACGTGGTATATTTTGTAGATGGGAAATGTAGTTGTGCTGCTTGGATCGGGGCTCCCATAACATGACCCATAGAAGGAAAAAAGACATAAACGAACACTTCAAATATTTTTTTTAAATCTATCACATCTCAAGGGCTTTTTTTCATGCATCTTTGTCTCCGTATTCTGAAAGCGAAGCACAACTGTATCTCTCAATAAGTTCAGCTCAGTCATGGCGCTGCAGCCTGTGTGTTTAAAGCTGAGATGTGCTTTGGAATCTGTTTGTTTGCAGCAGATGAGCTGACTAAACTTTGATGTGCAGTCACTCTGACATTTGTGTATTGCAGCAGTGAGCGATGTAAACTCATTTTCCGAGCGCTTTGATTACTTGCACAGAGCGGTGTCACTGTCACGCGGCATCTGTCATCTGTAAGCTTCCGTATCCAGCAGCGCGTTGTAATTGCTTGCGATGTAAATGTAAATGCGCAGTTGTAGCATGCGTTCTAAAAGCATGCGATGTAAAGACTCCCGCGATGTGAAAGTTGCGTTGCGAAGGCACCGCGTGAAATTACCGTCGTTGTAATGGGTGTCTCCCCTCGAAGGTTCATGATTGCTGACATTGTACCCCCTCTTGGATTGGGTAAGATCTTTTCTAATACCCACCACTCTAGGTTGTTACAAGAGTGTTGTTTCTCATTAAAATGTTCCACTAGTGGGGCACCTTGTACTTTGCAACGAATGTGTGAGCAGTGCTGCAAAATTCTTGTTTTAATTTTTTGCTTCGTCTGACCGACATAAACCTTATGGCAGGGCCACTTAATAAGGTAAATCACATCCTTGGTGTTACAATTGGTATGATGATGTAACTTATACTGCTTGCCATTGTGTGTGAATTCTTTCTGCTCCACCGAGAGCTCACAGGCTTTACATCGCCCGCATCTAAAGGAACCTTGTAATGGTGGCAACATTAGAAGAGAGCTTGTATCTGCTGGTGATTTTTCTTTGAGGTATGAAATGACCACATAGTCTCTGATATTTCTTCCTCTTTTGAAAGCAAAGAGAGGATTATTAGTGGTGCCTATCTCATCTGCCACTAAAGGCCAATTGTGATTTATGATTTGTTTGATTTTGTTGCTTCTGTTACTGAAAGTAGAAACACAGACAATCCTGTCATTCTCAATCTTTCTGTTCTGATTGTTCTGTAGTAGTATATCTCTATGACAGTACCATGCCTGCTTCCTTGATTTCTTTAGGAGACTACGCGGGTAGCCACGGTCCATCAATCTCAACAGGAGAGAGTCAGATTCTTTGAAGAAATCGGCAAATCCTCATAAATGACGCCCTTAACCTTTATGGACCTGATCTCTGCTTTCAACAGGGTGAATCAAGCAAAACTTTGGACTCTGCTCAACGGGATGGGGATAGACCCAAGCATCATGACCCTCCTAGCCAATCTGCACTCAGAGACCTCTGCTGGGGTCCATTTTTCTCAGGACACCGCTTGTAGTTGCCCTTTTCAGACCTGTTCAGGTTTGCCTCAAGGATGTATTTTTGCCCCATTTTTATTTACCTTGCACGTAAATGGGCTTGAGTCTGCTCTGTTATCTGCTGAGGCAGATTGCCCGAAGGTAGGTGACAGATTCTTCTCTGTGCTATTATATGCGGACGATGCAGTCCTTATGGCTGGGACTGCCCAGGGGCTGGACCCACTCCGGAATAGGTATGTGTCTTTCATGGGGAACCTTGATTTGGCGCTTAAATTCTCGAATTCATATCTGATGGTAGTGGGCCCTAAGTCAACTAAGAGCAAGACCTTTAAGGTCGCTAATTTTACCTAGGGCAAATTTAAGGTGTTCCCTTACTTGGTGGTCCTATTTGATGCTAACATTTGTTAGAAAAACCCTGGTGGAGGCAAAAAGACAGAGGTAGCTCCTCCATGTGTGCGGAGGAGTGCCACACCACTGCTTTCTCGCAGTGTGAGAAGCAGAAACATAAAATGGTAGCAGAAGGCAGGGTTTGGTTGGGGGCGGGTGGGTGGGCGTTCTGCTCCAGGCAGGGGAGGAGTGGCTTGCCCACTTTTGTGGGTGCTGACTGTTTGGTCTGCATTTTTTCCATGTAGGCTGCATGCAGCCTACACAAAGAAAATGGCCTACCCATAGACGCCTGTGGGGTCGGTGTCCTAGCCAATCACAACGCTGCAATTGCAGCATTGTTATTGGCTTAGGGAAGGGGAGGGAGACTGCCTGCTTTCTCTATAGAGAGGAGAGAGGAGAGAGGAGATATGACGCGGGCCTGGAGAAAATGGTAAGTTTAATTATTTAAAAAAATAATTAAAAATAACACCCCCTCCCTGCGCGACCCCTTTCCCACACAACGCCCCTGCGCGCCACCTGCGAGTCATACTGGCCGCAATTGCAAAAAGAGCTAAGTTTTCTCAGATCAACGGGGTGGTATTTAATTTTGCCCAGAGGGTTGGCTCTAGGGTGCTGAGGGACATGTTAAAAATGTATCAGGCTAAGTGCATCCCCAGCTACGATACGGGTGAAGCATCCTCTGAGACCAAAACCACTGGGCTGGCCCAAGGGCTGTTGGAGGGCTCTATCACCCCTAACGCCAGCATCTTAGAGACCTCTTTGATGCTAGCTCTGACCCTGTCAGTCAGCCTGTAAATCTTGTGCTTCACAGGACTGACCCCGAGTCCACGTCATGGGTACACCAATGGGTGACACCTAGGGTCAGGGAGAACAGATTGGCAAACTGCCTCAATAACTGGTGACAATCACTCTGCTGTTCTGGAGTCAGTGTAGGGGAGAGGATCACACATTCCAGGACAAGAGGTCAGGGAGAGGCTCACTCTCCTCCTCGACCCCATCATCTGTGGCCAAGAACATGCTCACTTTGGACCTATCAAAGTACGGTTTGAGGCGGTTCACATTGAAGACCATTAAAGGGTTACTGGGAGTCTGCAAATTTACCAGGTAAGTGATGTTACTTTTGTGCTCCTCTACCACAAAAAGCCCAGTCCACTTGTCCTGCAAAACATAAGGCTCTACTGGGGCCATAACCCACACTTTCTGGCCAGGTTGAAACTCTACCAGAGTGGCATTCTGGTCATACCAGCATTTCATCTCCACCTGGCTTGCTTCTAGGTTCTCCTGAGCGAGTTTCCTGAAGCGGGAAGTTTGGTTCCTGAAGGCCAGTATGTAGCTAAATTCATCCTGGGGAGTTTTCCTGGGAGCTGTCTCCCAGCCTTCCTTGACTAAACTGAAAGGTCCTCTCACAGGGTGTCCATACAGAAGCTCCAATGGTAGGAACCCTAAAGACTTCTGTGGTACCTTCCTGTCTGCAAAGAGAAGGAATGGAAAGAGAACGTCCCACTTATGCCTCATGGGTTCTGTTAGACCCTTGATCATGCCTTTTAGGGTTTGGTTGAACCTTTCTACCAACCCATTACCTTGGGGGTGGTAAGGACCGGTGAACTTGTTAGTTACACCACACTCCTCCCACAGAGATGTCATATACTTCGATATGAAATTGGTACCATGGTCAGATACGACCACATGCAGGAAAAGATCCCCATTAACACCCGTTCCACCACTGGCGCTGTCGTTGTCCTGAGAGGGATAGCCTCCGGGTACTGGGATGTATGGTCCACCAAAATCAGGATATACCTGTTGTCCATGGCTGTCTTGGGGTCCAATGGCACCACAATGTCTATCCTAACCCTCTTAAAAGGGGTGCCAACAACTGAAAAAGGTTGGAAAAGAGCCTTACACTTCCTCCCACTCTTACCAGTTGCCTGGCAAGTTTGACAAGACCTACAATGACCATCAGATTGCCTTTGCATTTGGGGCCAAAAGAAGTGGGCGACAATCCTGTCTAAGATCTTGTCCTGACCTAATGTCCTGCCAAAGGCACATCGTGACCCAGACCCAGTAGGAAGGTCCTGAAGCGCTGGGGTACCACCAGCACACGGGCTGACCCAGACTCAGCAACCTTAGGCTCGCTGTATAGACCATTCTCCCAGTATATCAAGTGTGATCCAGACTGATCACCAGCTGCCTGATTTGAAGCCTGCTGCATGAAACCCTCTAGAGGTTGCCATTCTTTCTGTTCCCTGCAGAATTCTTCCCTGGTGGCACCACCTTCTTGATGCCAATGGGTCAGCTCAGATAAGTCCCCCAGTTCAGCCACTTGTTCATCTGACGGTACTGGGGCGTCCCCTTTGAGGTCAGCCTCCTCCCAGGCCATTGGAACCTTTTTTTTTTTTTTTTCTTTTTTTTTTTTGTTTTAAAAACCTTTATTGTCACTTCAAAATGTACACCGCTATTTAGCCAACAACCCGGAGGCAGGCAGCATAGTGACGTGGCGGCACGCCGCCAAAGCTTATCCACATCGTACATCTGAGCAGAATATCCAATATAAGAAGATACACGATTCATAACAACAACAACCAAAAAGCGACAGTCGAGGAACAGTAGCACACGCTAATCATCAGTACTCCTGTAGTTGCCAACACGTTACCCACGCGGTGCCGCAGCCGCGGAAACACCAGGCAGCCCATCCAGTCATACCGCAGCCCAGCCACCAGAGCATCAGCGGTCAGGGTAGCGCATCCCCATCGCCAGTTAGCTTCCACATGCAGACCCAAAGCGCGCCCTTATCAAACCACCAGTCCAACCACTCACGGCCTCAGTCCTCGCCAGTCGCATCCCTCCTCGCCAGCCAGTCCACCAACGGCTGCCATATATCCACAGGTCGTGAGCGCTGCGGCAACTGGTCCCAATAGGCAGCGAGTTGGTCCTTGCAGTATATCGCGGACCTAACCCATCCCGCAACGGCCGGCGGGGCCTGCTTCTTCCAGTGTACCGCCAGTTGACGCTTGGCGAGCAGTAAGAGAAGGGCCACAAGACGACGCGACGCCGGGGGTATATTCTTAACAAAGCCCAGGAGGGCCACCAGTGGGTCCGGAACAATAAGCATGCCCACAATTTCACCGACGGCTTTGAAAATGGCATCCCAAAACCCGTTAATGGGTCCACATGTCCATACAAGATGGAAGAACGTAGCGTCCCCCGCGCCACATCTCCAACACTTCGCATCAGCCTGCAGGCCCATCTTGAAAAGTTGTATTGGTGTACGGTACGTCCTGTGTAAGTAGTTGAAGTGTACCAGCCGCAGCCTATAGTTAGGCGACAATTGCTCAAGCTGGGCGCAGCAGAATTCCCACTGTTTTTCCGTGATGCGCACGCCCGCTTCCCCCTCCCACAGTGTCCTGGAGTCCACATGCGCAACAGGCGTCGCGCGTTGTGTAGACCTGTATATGCGTGTTATTAATTTCCGCGAGGAGGAGTTGGACAGTACGTCCTCTAAGGCCGCCAGCGACGGCGGGGCCTCCGGGAACGTAGGGTACCTCTGTTTACAGGCCGACCGTAATTGATAGTAGAGTAGCAGCTCCGATGCCGTCGGTGCAGAGGCCGCGGCCATGTCATGCAGTGTAAGGAAAGTATCGTCCGGATACAGGTCACCTGCCACTGTCAGCCCACACGCACGGGCCCGGCGCGCCACCGCCACGTCCGTCAGCGGACCCAACAGGGGATTGCCCTCCAAAGGCATGCTCGGGGCGTAAAGATCAGAGATGCCCGCGCGCCCAGCAATGCCCGCCCAGGCCCATCGCACCATTTCCACGGTGTCAATGTCTTCCCTAGGTCGTTTATATTTCTGGTACACCGCTGTCCGTAGCGGACAGGGCGCCGCCACGTCCATCTCTATCGCCACGTGTGGCTGGTAAGGAATCGGGTGATGCCAATAGTGCAAGTATTGTGCCTGCGCGCTGTACGCATACAGCTCAAAGTCCGGGGCTGCTAGGCCCCCCTGACGGAAGGGGTGTGTAAGGAGGTTCAAAGCCACTCGAGGCTGCCTGCCCGTCCAGACCAGTTCGATCACGGCTGAGCGGAGGCGGCGGAAGAATGCCTTTGTTAGTGGTAAAGGGATGTTTACAAATAGATAGAGGAACTTGGGCACAACGACCATTTTCGCGATAGCAATGCGGCCCAACATGGAAAGCGGCAGCGCCTTCCATCTCTTCACCTTGGTCTCCAGCCACTCCATGGCCACCCCAAAGTTAGACAGCCACACTTCCTGGATTGAGCGACTGATCCGAATGCCTAGGTACTTGACCTCGTCAGTGGCCCATTCAATCGGGAATTCCGTATGACATGCAGACGTGCCGTCCGTCAGCGGCAACATCACTGACTTCGACCAGTTTATATCTATGCCGGTTAGGCCACTATAGCGTATCACCTCTCTCATCAACGGATCAAAGTTCTCTGACGGGTTCAACATATATATAGTAAGATCATCAGCATACATCGATATCAACAGGCCACGTGACGTGAAGCCTATGCTGCGCTGAGTGTGGTGTTGCCTCAATCGAGCTGCCAGTGGCTCCGTGGCGATAGCAAAGAGTAACGGCGAAAGCGGGCAACCCTGTCGAGTCCCTCTGGTTATGCGTATGGGCGCAGACGTTTGACCATTCACCCGCACTCTTGCCGTCGGGCCATTATAAAGTACGCCGATACGCCTAGCAAAGGGCAGGCTAAAACCCATTCGGGTAAACAGAGTCCGCAAAAATTTCCACTCCAGGGAGTCAAACGCTTTGGTCGCGTCCAGCAACGCCGCCGTCGCCTGCACCCTAGGGTCCAGGTAGTGTAGGAGCCCAAAAAGCACCCTCAGGTTCTGGGAGGTGGATCTCCCCATGACAAAGCCCGACTGATCAGACAGCGCTATCTGTGGCAGCATAAATTGTAGGCGGTCAGAGAGCAATTTCGCATATATTTTAGCGTCAAGGTTTATCAGTGAAAGCGGGCGATAGGAGTCCGGGCTAGTGGGGTCCTTTCCCGGTTTCAGCAGCGTGATGATCAATGCTTCACGCATTGACTGGGGAAGGATACCCGTTTCCATCGCCTCCTCAAATACTTTGTGCAAGCGCGGAACCAGGATGTCAGCATATTCTTTGTAGAAGGCCGCCGTCAGCCCATCAGGGCCTGGTGCCTTGCATGGGGGCAAACTAGCGATCACTGCCCTTATGTCGTCCGGCGCAAACGGGAGGTCCATGTACTGTCTGGCGCTATCATTGAACCACGCCAACGCTATAGTATCTAAGTACTCTCGGAGAACAGTGTCATCCGGATCCACCCTGGAAGTATATAATTCTCTATAAAAGTCTGTCATAGTGGCGAGTATATCCGGTGGCTCCCGCACCACCCCACCGTCTTCCCTCTGTAATTCCAGGATATGATCCGCCCCACGCGGTGCCCGCAACAAGTTCGCCAGCGTGCGGCCCGCGCGGTCCCCCTCTCCATATCGTCTGGCCTGACAGTCCTTAGACAAATACGCGACCACACGGTCAGCTTCCTCCTGGTATCTAGTCAGCGTCGATCTAAATGCAGCCCGCACGCCATCAGAAGGCGCCGCAAGCAACGTGGACTCCAGCCGCGCAAGCTCCGCCTCCAAGGAGCGAAGCGTGAGCCGTATGGATCTCAGAACTCCCTACTTCAGGGACATGCAGTACCCTCTTGCGACCACCTTGCAGGCCTCCCACAGTATGCCCGGGGACTCCACAGATCCCTCATTAAGCTCAAAGTACTCCTCAAGCTTTTCGCGGAGACCCTGCTGGAATACCTGGTCGCGCAGTGCCCGGGAGGGGAACCGCCAGCTAAAGGGCGTAGCATATTTGGAGGGGGTAGCCAGTGACAACAACACCGGAGCATGATCAGAAAGTGACCGCGGCAGGTGCTCTACCTCTAGTACCGAGGTGTGTAAATCTCTGGATAACAGCCAGTAGTCTAGCCTGGACCAGGCAGCCCTATGCGCAGTTATGCACGTGCCCGCGCGATCCCCGGGGTGCAGTACCCTCCAGGAATCCACCAGCCCCGCATCCTGTATAATACCTCCGAGCGTCTCCGCCGCTCTAGGATGATGGTCCCTGGCCGCGCCCTGCCTATCCATCGTGTCAGATAGCACCACGTTGTAGTCACCCCCCCACAGCACTGCCGCCGGCCCCCGGGTCTGTACCTTATGCCATAACTCTCCATAAAAGTCGGGATTGTCGTCATTAGGGCCATAGACATTCACCAGCACCACTCTCATGCCATGCAGCGCCCCCACCAGTATGATATATCTGCCGTCCGCATCCCTAATCGTCTCATGTGTGGTCCATGGAAGCCCTCTTCTGATTAAGATCGCCACCCCTCTGGAGTAATTGGAATATGCCGCATGTACTAGCTCTGCCCATCTGTGCCGCCGGAGCAGCTGTATCGCAGTAGCAGTTAGATGGGTTTCCTGCAGGAGGCAGATGTCTATGTCTTTCCTAAGTAGGTAGGCCTGCACCAGCCTGGCCTTGCGGCCGTCATTCATACCCCGCACATTCCAAGTTAGGCACTTCACTCTCTGCACGGCGACAAGTACCTAAAAAAACCATAATCCAGCAGCAGGCCATATCCGCTCAGCTCGCCACTCCCGCCCCACCCGCAAACACAAGGGTCAAACCCCAGCAGCACGGCTAGCAACCAGGCACAGGAGTGAACGCAGCACCTCGTGCATATTGACGGAAAACATTGCAGTGTGTACTGTATAGTAAACGATAGATCACAGCGATGCGCTTCCTCTCGGTCGTCGCTACAAACCCCACAACTAACCATAACATCCTCCCAACTCCCAAGTCCAGAATCCCCACCCGCGCCAACCCCCCAATCAGGTTGTGCAACATCCCCCCCGATTACCCACCCCACCCCACAATCGTTAACTAAGGCCATTGGTAGCAACCCGTAAATGGGAATCATCCCCTGAGGCGCGCAGGTTGGGCACCTACTAACCCCGTACTCTTGACAGGGCGATCGAGCGCCTGCTGGATGTGCCAGCTCGAGGACCCCCACCCCCTAGATCAAGAGGTCATATTAATAGCAGCCCAGCCATCTGGAGGAAATCCCCAATGTCCCCAGCAGACACCAGTCTCCAATCTAGCCCATACAGGCAGGTCACAGTGAAACACCAAAAAACCCCATCGGATACAATCATTCCACATCACTTAGCCTGTCCTGGAGAACTGGTCCCTCCGCAGGCGGGTGGTTCTTCTGGTCTCTGGCCAATTGCTTCGCGTACTGCAGGGCTGCCTTCGCATCCACGAAGAAAGAAGGTTTCCCCGGGCCCTGCACCCGGAGCTTGGCAGGGTAGATCAATGAGTATTTCGTGCCCGTTTGTTGAAAGATTTTCTTCGCCGGCATGAATTCTCTGCGGGCCGTCTGAACCTGTAGAGTGAAGTCCGGGTACAGCGCGATGTGGTTGCCCTTGTATTGCACGTCCTTCATGTCTCGTGCCATGCGCAATATCGTGTCCCGGTCCCTGTAATTCAAGATGCGCGCGATGATGGGCCTGGACGGTGCTCCCGGCTTTGGCCTAGGTCCCAGTGTCCTATGTGCCCTTTCAACTAGGAACATCGGCGAGAGACCTGTCCCGAACAAGTCTTTCAACATCTGCTCGACATACTGCTCCATGTTGGTGATGTCCGTCGATTCTGCCACCCCCGTGACGCGGATGTTGTTGCGCCTTGAGCGAGCCTCCAAATCCTCGTTCTTTTGCTGTATGAGAGCAGGCCATTGGAACCTTAGTGGCGGGTTTTCCACGCCCCTGCCCTTTCTCTTGGCAGGCACCTGGGCCACTGTTTCAGGCTCCAGTTCCTTGTGATCACCCTTACTGGCTTCCATGGACCGGGTGGTCACGCATGCCCACTCTGGCAACCCAAGCATCTCCAAGTGAAACCTGAGCTCCACATCCCTCCACAAGGACCTCTTCAAGTCATTACCTGGCAGACAATCTACAGGCACGGTAAGGCACAACAACCCTCAAGGGACCTGAGACCCCCCCCATTCAAAGGGAACCTGTGCCAGTGTAAGGCACTCCGAGTTGTCCATAGCAACCACTTGGTGGAACGGCCCGGGGACTACTTGCTCCTCAGGGACCAGGTGACACCGGACTAAGGTCACACTGGCTCCAGTATCTCCGAGAGCTTCTACCCTTCTCCCATTGACGGTCAACCAGGCACTGAGGCGCTATACTTCTTAGTGTTTGCAGGCACCTAGTTTCCTGAGACCATCTCACTGTCCTCTAATGAGACAAGGATCATTTCTGCGGGATCCCCACCCTCTTTTGGGTACCCCTCCTCCCCAAGCGCTATACTAGGCAACACCTTGGACTGCCCACCGCAGGATGGCTGTGCCTTTTTGGGGCAAATGGGATCCCCCTTCAAGGGACCCACCTACTCACAGGCATAGCACTTGAAAGAGCGGTCTCTGCAAGCTTCCCTGAAGAGACCCCTGGTTTTCGTATCTCCTGGGGGATACTTGGCAATCCAGTTGTAGAGACACTGAAATCTTTCATATTACTGCCCTTCACCCAACCATCCAGTGACCTACAAAAAGAATCTACACATTCTTACCAAGTGTGTGCATCAGTTTTCCTACTGTACCTAAACTGATCCCTGTACCTGTCAGGAGGGAGACCATACCTGGTGAGAAAGGCCTCCTTCATGTCAGCGTAGGTGAGGTTACACCCATTACCCAAAGCCGCTAAAGTGTGCCTCTCCTCTTCTGGGAAAAGAGGTCACAATCCTGCTCTCCGATCCTTTTCAGGAACCCTATTCATGTGTATAGCTGCCTCATAACCCTGAAACCACTTTTGGATATCATCACCCTTCTTGTACTCCTTGCTTACATTTTTAGGAATGTGTACTATCCTCTCTGAGTGCCCAGAGGAATTGCTGCCACCATCTGTGCTGGATCTACTCCTCTGATCCAGCTCCTTTACTCTAAGCTCATGGTCTAGCATCATTCTTTTCTCTTCCATTGCCAACTTGAGACTCTCCAGCTCATTGCCTCTCTCCTTGCCTCCAGTCTCTCCTCCAGCTCCTCTGGGGACAACCCACTGCTGCCTGATCTGGGGGGTGCCCCTCTTCCATAAGTACATCAACCCTTCGAATAGACTCCTCCACCTCCATACCAAGATCTCCACATTACTCACTAGCATGTCTGGCTGCTACGCAGGCCCTCAGCGCCTTTTGTAGCTCCTCTTTTCTGGTGAGACCTCTGATTTGGAATCTAAGGTTTTTGCAAATAGCGTTCAACTCCTTTACATTGTAGATTTCCAACCTTTCCTCCTCAAAGGCTACTTCCAGGGATGCAACTGATGATACTCTTGACTCAGGCATGATGCAAATAGAAAGTTTAAATTTCCAACAAATGGCAAGATCAAAAATAGACGAAGAAAAGAAACGTTATGTGGTACATAATGGTCTGCGATATGCTAGTAGTGCACACTAACCACTGTAGGTCAAATGCAAATGCAAGTCCTACCCTCACCACTGACAACGAATGTTAGAAATGGGGGTCTCTAGCTGGCAGGGTGTTACCCTGTCCAAGTAGGGACCCTTCTTCCTTGTCAGGATAAGGGGATAACACTACTGAAATAACCAATGCTCGCCCCCTTGATAGCTTGGCACGAGCTGGCAGGCTTATCTCAGAGGCAGTGTGTGAAGCATTTACACATAACCAATAGTAATACAGTGAAAACACTACACAAAGACACCACACCAGTTTTAGAAATGTATCCAATATTTATCTGTGCAAACAAGACCAAAAACTATAAAAGTCACCCATACAGTTCTCAGAAATACAGTTCCTTAAAGTCAATAGCTCCATCTGGGGCTATCATAGCGCTGTGAACAACAAATCCAAACACTTCTGGCTGAATGGGGTGTCGTGGGCCAGCTATGGTGCCAGGGAGACCCGCAAACAGTACCTTTAGAAACGCAGGGCGTCTGCAATCTCTTGTTGAGCTCTGAAAAGACGGCATTGGCAGGCGTCAGTTCTAGAGGTCGGCGCAGGAGTCGTCAGGCCCTTGAAGTCACACGTGTTGCAGGTCGAACTCCTCACTGTTGAAGTCAGGAGTGATGGCGTCAGCAGGAGTAAGGGCTGTGGTGCGAAGTGCAGCAGTGCGGTGTGCGGTGCCCTCAGGTCACTGTGCAGGCAGCAGCTCGGTGACGGTTGTCCAGCGGCATCTGTGAGACCAGGGCTGCGGTGGGAAGTGATGCGGTGCTCGTAGCGGTACTCGCAGGTCATGGTGCAAGCAGCTGCGTCGTCATTGTGGGAGCGCTTTCATCAGCTGACGGAATGGAGTTCATGGCGCCGGCAAACCAAGGCTGCGGTGCGGGATGAGGGCAGTGAGTCGTGTAACTTACGAGTGGTGCCCTCGAACCACAGTGCAAGCAGCGGCCCCGATGTCAGCATAGAGCGGCAGCGTCTGGGATACCAGGGCAGTGGCGTGAAGCAAGGCGGTGCGAAGTGCGGTGCCCACAGGTCACAGTGCAAGCAGTTGCTTTTTGGTGGCGTCAAACAGCGTCATCAGTGAGACCAGGGCTGCAGTGCGAAGTACAGCGGTGCACTCTGCAGTGCCTTCAGGACACGGAGCCGGCAGCGGCGGCGGTGACGGCATCAGGTTGCTTTTTCTTCTGTTGCAGCACAAAACACACAGTTCCCAGTGCTGGTAGCAGATTAACTTGAAGTCTTTGCTGTTCCTGAGACTTCTTGAACAGGGGTTCAAGATCTACCTCAAACCCTTGGAGAAACTCAAACAAAGAAGTTGCAGAAGGTTCAGCCCACTCCTTTCTCTGCCCAAGACAGAAGCAGCCATTGCAGGCCAACACAGCAAAGCACCCAGCAAAATGGTAGTTACTCCTGACAGCTTCTCTAGCTCATCTTCTTGGCAAGATTCTGAGTCCAAAAGAGTTCTAAAGATCTGGGGTCTGGGCCCCAATATGTATACCACATTTCCCTTTGTTCTCTTGTAGCAGAGATTCTCTGAGCTTAGTCCAAATCAGTTCTGTCCTCTCTGATCCACCTTCCCAGCAGGAGGTCAAGACAGAATTTTGAAAGGCAGACCAGGCCTATTCAGGTGCAAGGAAATCTCCTCCCACTACTCTTAATGCAGCCCAGGTCTATTCAGCCCAGCTCTGACTCATCCAGGAAAGGCAGGACACACATTAAACCCCCGGTGGCAGTCTACAGTGAATGCACATCCCCAGCCCCTCTCACTCCAAAGCCAGCCAGTCAATCCACAACCCAGCAAAGGCACACAGAATGGTTAAGCAAGAAAATGCCTACTTTCTAAAAGTAAAAAGAATGGTTGATGGACAGAATGCAGAACAATGTCATACATTCACTCCAGTACAGAGATCTGGGCCTAAATCCATTGTTTTTTTGCTCACCATGCCACTCCAGTTTGGACCCAGCCATATGCAAATCAGTCTTGACCTTGTGCCCCATGGGAACAGTCAAGCCCGAACTGCCAGGCCAGGTCCTCCCTGGACTGGAAACCAGCATCCTAGGACCGGTTTCGGGGTTTCACCCCTCTTCAGCCAGGATAGCTTGATTCCAGTGGCATGGAGAGCACAGGACTCACGTCTGAGCATACCCGTACCACTCGGGGTGACAAATGCAAAAAGAACTGTTGATGGACAGAATGCAGAACAATGTCAAACATTCACCCCAGTACAGAGATCTGGGCCTAAATCCATCGTTTTTTTGCTCACCATGCCATTCCAGTTTGGACCCAGCCATATGCAAATCAATCTTGACCCTGTCTCGCATATAGCCAGGTCTAAACTGGGGTGGCATGGTGAGCAAAAGAATGATAGATTTAACCCAGATCGTCGAGACTGATTTGCATATAGCCAGGTCTAAACTGGCGTGGCATGGTGAGCAAAAGAATGATGGATTTAACCCAGATCTCTTGACTGGGGGTGATTGTTTTGATTTGTTCTGCATTCCGTCCATCAATTGTGTGTCTTTTACTTTCTAAAAGTGGCATTTTCAAACACACAATTTAAAAACCATCTTTACTAAAAAGATGTATTTTTGTAAATTCCGAGTTCAGGCATACTAATCTCCATCATCCTATATTGTCCTAGTGGAGAGTTATACATATAAGATATTACAAAGTACCTTGCATTCTATCCTATGGGACAGATAGCCTTTCAATAGTGAAAATGAATTACACTGTATTTCACTATTAGGACATGTCACACACACCAGTACATCTCCAACCTTTCACCTACACTGCACCCGGCCCATGGGGGTACCTTGGGCCTTCAAGAGGGGTGCCTTACATGTAAGAAAAGGGAAGGTTTGGGGCCTGGCAAGTGGTACTTGCCAGGTCGCCATTGCAGTCACAATTGTGCGCAGATACTGCATTGGCAGGTCTAAAAACCCTTTGAAGGGCTGCTTGTGTGAGTGGCACAACCAGTGCTGCAGGCCCACTAGCAGCATTTGATTTACAGACCCTGGGCACACACCGTGCACTGTACTAAGGACTTAACAGTAAATCAAATAACCCAAGCATGGACACACCAATCTATATACATAATTTACCATAGGAGTGCTTGTACTTCAACAAAGATCAGCAGTGAGAAAGTGCGCAGAGACACTACACCAGCAAAAACAGAGTCAAAGCTAGGAGGTCAGAAAGGAAAAAGACACAGGAAACACGCCAAAAGATGGCAGGTCTAACAGTACGCATTTATTTATTATAATATAATCAGGCTGAAAAGGAAAATTACAATAGTGAAACCGTTATTTTAAAACAGAATAAAACTTCAATGGCTCCTACACTCTAAAACTCACTTACATTTCAGACTTAAACATTTCAGGTTCTAAAGCTATTCTGACCTGAACATCACCTACTACTGGCACGTTTTTTGAGGTAGGTTAGTTTTCTCTGTCTCAGAACGCTGAGCTCTGCCATTTCGTTGCAGGTTGCCATGATCTAAATGAAAAGAAGGCTACAATATCACCTGTAAACTTGTGATGCGATAATGGGGGTGGGGTTCTTGTACGAGTTTAATCCCTTTCAGTAGATATGGGAATCGGATATGCACAGATTTTCTTTAAAAAGTCATACACTTTAAGAACAATGGCAGTTATTATTTTAGTATATGTCTATTGTCAATATAGTAGCATATTTTTAAAAGCTATTTAGCATCACTTTTTACATGTACAAGAAAGGGCATTTAAAAGAATATCATTTATTAATTATCTCAAATGTAGTAGCGGCTTCAAATGTTTCTTATAAATCGTATAGAAATACTGTTATTGTTAAAAAATTAAAGATGGCTGGCGTGTTTACTGTGACCTGCGATGAACGTGCTTCATGTCCCATGCTATGGCTACTGTGGACTAGGTTTAAGCAGTCCTTCTTTTATATCTGTAGCGAAGCTGCATTGTTGGCTCTCTGCTGGTCAAAGCTTGGTTCAGTTGTCTGATGGGATGATGGAGCAGCACCCGACCGGGTAAAGTATCCTATCATAGCGGGGCCAGTGCTTTGCAGATCGCAGCGATGTCTCGTTATGGCCAGTTGGTGATGGACCCTGCCAGCAGCTGCAAGGTGAGACAGGTTTACAGCCAGAGTGCCAGTGGGGGAAATCAATTTATATCAAAGTGACACCTGTGCAAATGGCAAAATGAGCCTCAAGGCTCGAAGGTGCAGGAGAAAGCCAAGATAAAGAGACTGGTGGTGGGGGGTGCAGGGACATGCTCACAGTCCCAAGACACAAAACATCTGTGTTATGTTGGTGCTGGAAATGGAAAACCTGCACCCCAAAAGGAGTTGCCGCACAGTTGGCCAACAGTGTGACTAATATATGGTTATTAGAAATCGAAATGCATTCCTTTTAAGTGCCTGATTATGTCACCGTTTTAGTATTGGCTGTCTTAAAACCACCGAGCTCCGAAGCTCCAAACTTAGAGTAAGGGTTATGTGCAGGTAATGGGCAGCACCAGACTTAATCCATTTCGCTTGCACAGCGCTTACAATCTATTGTTCTCAATATAAACTTAAAAGGGGCTCACATCCCGCTCCCCTCCCTTTCCTGCCTTTTGATTAGTTCCTGTGCTTTTTCTCCATTTCTATTGGCTGTAGCATATTTCCCCTCATTTACCAATGATTGTTCCTCATCCGCTTTTCTTATCAGGTTCCCGAAAAAGAAATACTGTTAACACCCGCTTCGGTGGAACTATGCTTTCATAAAATTTTGCCTTTTTCTGCTTTTTTGTCTTGCAGCAGATTTATACAGCACAACTTTTCACTGGGAGAGATTATGTGATTTGCCCAGAATCACAGGATGTTGCACCGCCGAGACTAGAATTGGGATCCCCAGCGCAAGAGCCAGCAGCTCTGGCTTTTGCACCACAGCCTCTCCACTTCAGTGACACTTGTAAGGGAGCTCTTTCCTTCGTCCCAGACGGTGATTGAAAAAAACAGCTTATTATTCATCACATAGGCAAAACCGATGCACTACCAATGCTTTTTCTATATATGACGCACTGTATATATCCATTATTTTCAGCCTTGAAAAAGCCTCGGGAAAATGTGTCACAGGGTGTAAAACCCATGTTTGTTGATGTTGCACCACTGTGTACAAGATGTGACCCTGAAGATTCTAACAAGAAATAAATATCAGTTTACAGTCTTATATGTTTTAGGCTACATTTATAGATACTTTATCAAAAAAATTATTAATATTATCTTTTGATTTTAAGGTGTGTGTGAACCTTTTCACTGCATTTTGTTTGGCAAATCTGGGAATTTGAGCTAACTCGATTGAGAGCCATCAAGCACACATTTGTTTTTCCAAACTTCTCTTCCAGGGGATCCTCATCAATAGTCATAAGCACTGAATATTCCCGCTCTTGTGCGGCGACCCCGGAAATAATAAAAATTATATATGAAAAACATATATATATATACAGCTCTGTATATATATAAACACATATATTATTTTTTCCAAACCAATGCAGCCCCCATAGTAGGCTAGACAATGTAACAATAATGATTGTAAACATTTCCAGATAGATATAAATATCTAAATAGGCACCATAGGTATATAAATGCACCTAAAAACCTTTTTTTTTTTTTTTTTAAATGAGACAAACCTCATGAGAAAGGAAAACAAACACTGTGCCAAACACAGATAAAAAACATTGTTAGCCTGCAGGCTGCATTGTAATACAATACCATAGAGACTGAAAAGCCTTGTACAGATAAAAACTGGCACCGTGCCTTTAAGGCAGCTCTGATCCCAAGATACCATCATGCTTCAGGAGTGACAGTTGGGTCAGTTATTTTTCCGGCTCCTTCAGTCGGGACCCTGGAATTCAGCTCTCTTCTTTTTTGACTTTCTAGTCAAGAACTTACCAATTTTTGGTGTTTTTTTTGCTTCATTCAAAATATTCTCCTGTTTGTTGAAGCATTTCTGACTTTCCTGACAGATTTTTAACTTTTTTCTGTCAAAAATGCCTTCCTTGTTCGTGGCCTGTCCATCCTGTGGTAAAAAGAAGGCTACTTCGGATACACATGATGTGTGTATCATTTGTCTACCTGACACACATTCTCCTGCTTCCTGTCGTCATTTTAAAAACCTTTCAAAAAGGACTTTGAAAGAAAGGGAGAGGATTAGGCTTTATGGCCTTTCTGAGATGCGGTCGACGTCGAAGCAGTTTATCCCTGTTTGTTCTCCATCGGCGTCGGGCTCGGTGTCGAAGACTCCAGCGGCGGGATCATCGTTGAGAGGTGAGGAGACAAGGGAGAGTCACGCTTCCAAAAGAAAGTCAGCGTCGAAGCAAGACCCGGCGGCGAAACTCAGACGTTCGTCGTCGAAGGCATCGCCGTCGAGAAAGCATCGATCGGCGTCGAAGGAGAAGCATCACAGTTCGGCCTCGAAGTCGACATCTAGACGGAAGTCGACGTCGAGGGAAAGGCACAGACGGTCGCCATCAAAGTCAGCAGCGACGTCGAGACAAAGATCGACGTCGAGAAAAAAGCACAGGCGACCGCCGTCGGAGACATCAGCGACGTCGAGGCGAAGATCGTCGTCGAAGCAAGGATCGACGTCGAGGCAGACGCCTCCGGTGGTATCGACGTTGAGGCAGGCGCCTCCATCGACAAAAGTATCCATGACGCCGAAACTGCCATCCACGGCGAGGATACAGACGTCGAGGCGAAGTTCCCCGTTGGGTTCTAGGCCTCCGTCCAGGATAAGCCCTCCGTCAACGACAAGGCTCACGATGTCGAGGCACAACTCATCGCCGTTTATCCAGTCGGCGTCGAAGTCCAGATCTCCGGTGATAGGCTTATCGCCGTCGAGGCAGTCCTCCGCTGTGGGCCTTCAGGATACGTCAGGACTTAGATCGAAGTCCAGGTCAGCGTCGAGACAGAGGTCTCCGCATAGAGAGACGTCAAGGCAACGATCTCCACCTGATGTGGCATCGGAGCATGGTTTTGCTTCTAGGTCTCCACCTATTTCCATTTCTCCATCGGCTTCAGCAGGATCAGTATCTCCTCTGTCTCCTTCAAGATCCAGATCCCCAGAAGTGGTGAATTCTTCTTCAGGTCCTCTTTCCCCAGTAGAGCATACTCGACCAGCAGAAACTCAATTGGGAGCGTCACCGCCAATCCAAAGGCAGGAAGAGGGACGTCTTCCGGGTCAAAGTCCCCCCAGATTTCTACCTGAGTCCATACCACCACGTATACCTTCTATGGCACATGCAGTGAGCATTTCCTTGGCTAGATTGAGGAACCTTGCCCAACCAAGGAGACCAGCAAGTTCTCATTCTCGGGAAAGAGATTATTGACGACGCTCTCGTTCGTCCAGGAGAAGATCGAGATCCACTTCTCGCAGAAGAGAGGCGGTGAGATCTGAGAAACGAAGGCGTAGGTCTCCTACATCTTCTTCATCCAGTCGTTCCTCCAAGAGAAGTTACTCCCCCACACTGTCAGATACGCCACCATCTCGTGTTTCTCCAGTGGATGACATCAGCACATTTCAAGAGGTTTTGTGCAGGGGAGCGGCCAAGTTGAACATTCCTATGCCTGTTCAGGAAACCACTTCCTCAGTCATCTTTGAGACCTTCATGAAAAAAACACGGCTCGTCCACTGTTGCCTCTGGTTCCTGGGTTGCTAAAACCAGTGATGGATGTTTTCCTAACGTCGGCTACCATCAAGTCGGCTCCGGCAAGAATCCTTAAAAAATATCGTCCCGCTCCAGAGGATCCTCTGTTTCTCAAGACTGATCCTCCTCCTGATTCTGTAATCACGGCGGCCGCTAGAAAAACACACTCAGTGGCGTTGTCGTCTACAGTCACTCCGGACAAGGAGAGCAAGACGCAAGATTCTTGGGGTAGAAGAGTATGCGGATCGGCCGCTTCCAACTTAAAGGTTGCTAGTGCCTCAGCGCTCTTAGGACGCTATGACAGAGTGCTTGGGGATTCTCTCCAAAGATTCGCAGACAAACTTCCTCAGGAGGATAGGAAGGATTTTAAGGAGATCCTGCAGGAGGGCAGCTTGGTTTCCAATCAAGTAATAAGTGCGGCAGCAGACGGAGCTACTCTGACAGCTCACTCCTACGCCCATGGCATTTCGGCCAGAAGATCCTCTTTGCTGAGGTTAACGGCTCTTAAACCTGAGGCTCAAGCTAGGATTCTCAGCCTACCTTTTTCTGGAACTTCTCTTTTTGGCTCACACACTGACGAAGAGATGGCTTGAATTAAACCAGAGCTTGAAACCATGAAAGCTGTGGGTCTGGAGAAGAGGAAGGAGTTCCGCCTTCGTAAGGGATCTGACAGGCGTACCTTCCAACAGAGGGTTTAAACCCCTCACTGGCAAAAGAACCAAGACCAGTAAGGGCAGAAAAAGCAGCAATTCCAGTCTCGTGGATCATCAAGAGGATGAGGGAATAACCGCCAATCCAACAGCAGTAACAAAGCTCAAGGCAAACAATGAGCGATCGCTTCCTCCAACGCCGTCCACCGCTCCAGTGGGGGGAAGTATTTCACAACATCTTCAAGAGTGGCAAAACATCACCAAAGACAAGTGGGTTCTAACTACACTGCGACATGGATACTCTCTTCGTTTCTGGAGTCTTCCTCCCTCAATCCACCCAGTGCATTTGAATCATCAGCTCAAGATGCTACGGGAGGAGGTGGCTACCCTTCTTCTCAAATCGACCATAGAAAGGGTTCCGGGAGCACAGAGAGGGAGAGGAGTCTACTCCAGATATTTTCTAATTCAGAAAAGAGGTCAAAAAACAGAGTTCAGACCCATCTTGGATTTACGAACACTCAACAAACATATCAAAAAAGAGAGGTTTCGCATGTTAGCACTCCACCAAATATATCCACATCTCCGTCGAGGCGATTGGATGTGTTCGCTGGACCTTCAAGATGCATACTTTCATATACCCATCTGCCAACGTCATCGGAGATACCTGAGATTTGTGGTTGGAACCTCCCACTACCAGTTCAAGGTTCTACCATTTGGCCTGAAATCAGCTCCTCGAGTGTTCACAAAGTGCATGGCGGTGGTAGCTGCTGCCCTGAGGCGCACAGGAGTCTTCGTCTACCCCTATCTAGACGATTGGTTACTAAAAGGTCTATCACCCCAGAGTGTAAGCTCACAGCTGACACGCTGCCTAAATCTGTGTCACCGATTGGGGCTCCGGGTGAATTACAAGAAAGCCACCCACAAACCAACGCAAAGGATACACTACCTAGGAGCACTTATAGATTCTGAAGTAGGAAAAGTGTTTCCTTCGGAGGAGAGACAGTTATCCCTCGCTCAAAAAGGCAAACGTATCATGGTCAACAATCTGTCTACAGCGCGACAGATATTATCCCTGCTAGGGGCCATGGCATCTTGCATATTCCTAGTGCCCAATGCCAGGTTAATAATGCGTCCTCTCCAACAGGATCTAGAGGACAAATGGGACCAAAAGACTTCTCTTTGGGAGGACAAGGTGTGTCTTTCAACAACAGCCAGGCAGTCGATCAGGTGGTTGATGAGCCTGGTCAATCTACGGGTTGAAATTCCTTTTCATCAAGAACCCCCATCGCAAACATTGATCACCGACGCATCGCTCCAAGGGTGGGGCGCGCATCTGGGGACTCTGCAGACCCAAGGACTTTGGTCCAGCAGCGAACAACTATATCATATCAACATGCTAGAGCTCAGGGCAGTCCATCTCGCCCTCAAAGCTTTTATGCCCTCAATCAGAACGAGTTCCATTTTAGTACAAACGGACAACACCACCACGATGTACTACCTAAACAAGCAGGGAGGTACTCGTTCCAGGACTCTCTCGCTGGAGGCTCAATCCCTATGGCACTGGATCCTGGCAAGGAACATTTCCATAACGGCGGTACACCTGCCAGGCGAGCTCAACGTTCAAGCGGATTCGCTCAGTCGTCATTTTCAAGAACCAGAGGACTGGGTCCTCAACGACGAGGTGCTAGAGGACATTTTCGAGGAATGTGGCTGTCCGCAAATAGATCTCTTTGCGAACGAAAGCAACACAAAATGCCGAGGCTTCGCCTCAAGGTACTATCGACCAGGGTCAATGGGGAATGCCCTTTTGATCGACTGGTCAATGACATTTGTGTACGCCTTTCCTCCTCTTCCACTAATCCCGAAAATGGTGACCAAGCTGCAACACTCAGCCACCAAGATGATCTTGATAGCACCGGACTGGCAGAGGCAGTGGTGGTACCCAGATCTCCTCCATCTATCGATCCGCCCGCACAGGCATCTGCCGTGCAGGCCGGACTTGCTAACCAAGATGCAGGGGAGGATTTACCATCCCAACCTTCCCTCACTGAGCTTAACAGCATGGCTCCTGAAGTCCTCCAGTATGGCCATTTAGACCTTCCTCAGGAATGTAGGACCATATTGAAGGAAGCTAGGAGACCTTCTACAAGGCACTCATACTTCTGTAAGTGGAAGAGATTTTACATATGGTGTATTCAAAATCAATATAGCCCTACAAAAGGTCAAGAGGAAGTGATTCTACCTTATCTACTTCACTTAGCCAAGGCGGGATTGAAATTTTCCTCCATCAAAGTGCACCTGGCGGCCATTACGGCCTATAGGCGCTCTCCCTCTCAACATTCATTCTTTAAACTACAAGTGGTGAAGGACTTTTTGCAGGGCCTCAAAAAGGTTTACCCCCCAATAAGGCCTCCCCGCCTCCTTGGGAGCTGAACCTGGTTCTTTCAAAGCTTATGAGTCCACCTTTCGAACCCATACATAAGGCTACATTACAGCACCTTACGTGGAAAGCAGCCTTCTTGGTAGCTATTACCTCAGCACGTAGGGTGAGTGAAATACAAGCCCTTTGCTCAAAAGAACCCTACACGGTGTTTCACCTTAATAGAGTGGTTATGAGAACTCATCCATCTTTTTTACCTAAAGTGGTGTCCGATTTTCATGTAAATCAGACTATCTCGCTACCAACTTTCTTTCCCAACCCCTCCTCGCCAGCTGAGAGGGCGTTACTTTCTTTGGATATTAAACGAATACTCAAATTCTACCTGGATAGATCTAAGACTATCAGAAAGTCTGACCAACTATTTGTAAACTATGGTGCTGTCCGTACAGGTTTTGCAGCATCTAAACGCTCTATTGCCAGATGGATTGTTTCAAGCATTAAATTGGCTTACCAACTAGCTCAAAAACCGTTGTGGCCTCTACCTAAAGCACATTCCACAAGAGGAAAAGCGGCTACTGCTGCGTTTCTCAATAATGTCCCACTCTCCGAGATCTGTAAAGCAGCTACTTGGAGATCTGTCCATACATTCACGAGACATTATTGTCTGGACTCGGACACCAGAGCAGACACTCAAGTAGGGCAAGCCTCCTTGAGGAACCTGTTCAACAACTGACTATCTTGGTTGTTTTTTCATTTCAGTACAGTTCTCATTTGCCTGCAGGTGGAAGGTGGGCTCGCTATTCTATTCAGTGCTTATGACTATTGATGGGGATCCCCTGGAAGAGAAGGATAAGTTACTTACCTGTAATCCTAGTTCTCTTCCAGGGGTATCCTCATCAAAGTCATAAGCAACCCACCCGCCTCCCCAGGCAAATGAGAGGATTCTATTCTTAAATCTGAGAGAAGTATATCCTTGTGTCTCGACCTACGGGTCCCGCAAAGAACAACTGACCCAACTGTCACCCCTGAGGCATGATGGGATCTTGGGATCAGAGCTGCCTTAAAGGCACAGTGCCAGTTTTTATCTGTACAAGGATTTTCAGTCTCTATGGTATTGTATTACAATGCAGCCTGCAGGCTAACAATGTTTTTTATCTGTGTTTGGCACAGTGTTTGTTTTCCTTTCTCATGAGGTTTGTCTCATTTAAAAAAAAAAAAAAAAAAAGGTTTTTAGGTGCATTTATATACCTATGGTGCCTATTTAGATAACGTATATCTATCTGGAAATGTTTACATTCATTATTGTTACATTGTGGGGACACTTGATCAATTCCTCACTAGAGCTACCTCTGTTCTTGCATATGAGATCGAAAGAACGGAGCGTCGCTTATCCCTCGAACCCCTACCGCACAAAAGATCTTCTCTGGGTGGTAAGGCTTCCAACACTATCCCCAACCACGGATTATGTATAAACAAGGTGATTGATCTCACACCAGACTCTGACAGGATCCCGGAAATACCAACTAGTCTGTCGTGATTTGTGCTACACAGCAAACTTCCAATAGGGCTATGGGCCTAAGAAAACCCTCAGGCTTAGGCTTGATCCCAGACCCCGCAGTAAAAAGAAAGAGGGGAGGGGGCCCGCAGAGACCGAAAACTGCAAAATCAACCAGGATGAACAAAAGCGGAGGGGGGTACAACAGACACAACTACTACAGATGAAGGAGCCCCAATAAATGTAGGTATACTGAATCCGGATCCATCACGTGCCCTGTGCCCTGTCACAAACGAGGCCATGTAGATGAGTCTGGAAAATCTAGTACTCACATCCTTAAACCCCATTACAGAAAGACTGAGTCGGATCGAAGAAAGATTAAACAGCTTTGAATCCCAGGCTAAGTCCAATTTTCGCGTACTTGAGGGTCTACTGGTTAAAGCAAAGCCAACGTTAATGTCAATACCAAATGGAAATCCCCAGCTCACACATGTGACAAGTAAACCCGCTCCTGTAGACAAACCTAGTAAGCCACCTGCTAAGAAACCTGTACCTTTAAGGAAGACTCTCTCCATAGTTACTAGCACAGTCACGGCTATGGCTGAGGACAATTCTGAGACACTCAATACGTCTATCGAATTCGCCCAATTTAACGAGAGTCTACTGGGCGACAAGGTTTCCAACTCAGTGACAGACATAATCAATACACTAAAGGTCAATTTTAATTCTAACAGTGCACCAGTAGGGCATGATAGCTTACCATCAGGGAAGAGCGGCCCAGGAATTTCCAGGAAGCATGGAAAATCGGATAATGGTACTTGTACTGCAGGAGTTCAGACCTTACACCTGCCTCCTGTAGCTGCTCCCTTGGTGGTGGTCCTGGGGAATGTGCCATTATTACGGGAGGGACAGGCCAAATCTACAGTTCAATTAATGTTCAAGGTTATGCATTGGTTGGGTCAGCGACTGATGGGTGTAAGGGTTCCGGAAGGGGACTTACAAGATCAAATGATTATGGCTAGAAGAACTGCCTGGATAGGGCCCACTAGGATAGTATTGGGAGGGGATTGTGTGGTCGTAAACTTTAATAATGGGTCTATTGTTTGACTTCTTTTGGATTATCTGGGAAATAACTTAGATAGTCACCAAGATAAGATCACTGTGCTGCCACTAGGTTTCTTCTATAGACCTCACTCCCAAATTTTGTCAAGGAGTGGCCCTCTACATGTGGCAAGACAGATATGGAGAACCCCAAGAAGTCTTCCAAGATTTACAGACCTAAGTCTTGCTAACAGATTCACCCCGCTAACAGACCTAGAAGAATGCGACTGACTGCAGTCAGTCCTCCAAAACCCTACAGAGAATAGTCCCAGTCAATACGACACTAGCCCTCGACACAAACCAAGGATTACAGATAACCCATCCCAATTATTTGAAGAGTAGGGAGAACCAGATAATCCCTCTATTAAATGGCAGGTCGGCTAGTTCCTCACTAGCTATCATTTCTTGGAACATTGCCGGCCTACCATCTAAGATTGTGTCATCAGACTGGTCCTTCTTCATAGAGGAGCATGATATTTGTGCTTTTCAGGAAACTTGGTCAAAGAACCCGATCTTTCGTCCAGGCTACCTGACCTTTTGCAAATCGCCCATCACCAGACAAAAAGGGAGACCCTCTGGGGGGCTCATTATCTGGGTAAGGCAACACTCTGAATACCAGGTTGAGGAGTTATTAACAGATTGCCAAGATATACTGGCCGTTAAAATTTGATCAAAACCCGAACCAGACATAGTAGTGATCAATGTGTATGCGAGAGGGATGGCGGGTGGGAAATTATCAACCACTGTCTCCCAATTAGATAATTTTATCGATGCACACAGGGTGAAAAATCACATGGTAATCGCATGCGATTTTAACTGTACCTTTGAGCCCCTTGGCTATGAAGATTTTGGCCTTAGTAGTGATGAGGATTCCAATTGGGGTATCCCACTGCTTATGCTGCCTCAAATTAAGAAGTGGACCGAGGCAGCACTTCAGCTAAAAAGCTTATGCCTAGAGAAGGGCATAAGGGCTGTAAACGGGAGGTCGTTGTCAGACACTGAAGGACAGCACACATATAATAATGGGATAAGAAGCAGTCGAATAGATTACTTTCTTATTAATTTAGAATTAAGGCCCCGGCTTGTGGACATGAAGATCCTACAAAGAACCGAGAGTGATCACAACCCCTTATTGTTAACCCTAGAGGTAAGGGGACTGGAACCACAGACGGAGCAGAATGACATAGTGACTGCAGATGCAATTATGACAAATGATATGCACAGAATAAAATGGGAAGGGCTACTAGAAAATGATAATATTCTTGACCAGATAAAGTCAGCAGTGGAAAATACACTAACAGCTATCTCATCCCTAGAGATTCAGGGTGATACTGTCACTGTCTTTACGAAGGCACACGAGGAGCTGTTCGCTAAGCTGAAAGTTTTATTAAGAATAATAAATCTAGTAGTCGAAAAATTCAAAAGTCAGCAAAGTGGTATGACTCAGCCTGTAGAGTTGCATACGAACATCTCTCCCAAGCCATTAGGACGAAAACAGCACAGGAGGTTAGAATCGATCGCACAGCGTATAAAAAAGCCCAATGCATGGCCAAAAAGGCTTTTGATGAACAAAGATGGAATGATCTTTGGCAGGCAAGTAATATGAAGAACATGCAGAAATTTTGGCAGACAGTAAAATGGGGATGCGGCGAAATTAGGCCAGTTCCAGTTAACAATGTAGCTCCAGATCAATGGGTGTCGCATTATCAGGCCCAATTTGCTGCTACATAAGACACTCTCATAAATTATCCTGAAATAGTTTCTGACACCTTACTAACCTTTGGGATAAGGAAAATTGAAATAGCTTTGGATGCAGCCCCTACCGGAAGGGCCCCCGGCCTGGATTGCATCCCTGCTGATATATTTATGTTATGTTATGTTATGTTATTGTGTTTATAAAGCGCTCAACTCACCCTGGGGCATCTCGGCGCTGCCTAGTAGACCAACAACTTAGACAAAAGAAAACCAGCAGAAAAGACTAGGAGCAAGTTCAGAACAAAAAAGCTTTAAGCTTTTTCTTGAAAAATTCATATCTGGGCGTTGCTCGCAGAGCAAACGGGAGCTGGTTCCAATATTTTGGGGCCAAATAAGAGAAAGATCTGCCCCCTGACCGAGAAAGACGGAAACGGGGGACCTGCAGAAGACCCTGAGAGCTAGATCTGAGATTCCTTGCGGGACAATATTTAAAAAGTTTTTTTTGTAAATAGAGAGGTCCACTATTGTTAAGAGCAGAATAGGTGAAGCAGCAGATCTTAAAGAAAGCTCTCTTTTTCACTGTTAGCCAGTGGAGTTCTCTAAGTAGTGGTCGAGAGGGGGTGCCTGTAGGTTGATTCAAGATCATCCTTGCAGCTGTGTTCTGGACTACCTGCAGCTTAGCTAGGTGGGTCTCGCCTACTTCTGCCATCAATGCATTGCCATAATCCAACCGACTGGTGACCAGGGCTTGTACCAGAGTTCTGCGATGGTAGGTAGGCATATAAGGGAGGATTTTCCGAAAAAGCCGAAGGCTATAGTAGCAGGATGCAGATGTGGACACGATATGTTCTTTCATAGACAGTGCCCTGTCAATTTTTATGCCCAGGTCATTGACTGAGATTTTTGGGGTGGGGGCAGAGCCCAGTTTAGTTGGCCACCAATCGCTTGACCAGGCATCGGTTGCTTTACCCAGTAACATAATCTCTGATTTGTCTGGGTTTAGTTGTAGGAAGTTTGCCGTCATCCAATCATATATTGTCTCCAGACCATTTGCAAAGCGAATTTTTTCCTCCTCTAAGTTACTCCCGATATTGAACAAGAGCTGCGTATCATCTGCGTAAGAGATGATCTCGAAACCCAACTGTTCAGCTATTCTTGCCAGAGGAGACATGTACATATTGAAGAGGGTTGGGCTCAAACAAGAGCCTTGCGGGACACCTCTCTTCAAGGGCATCTTTGGCGAGGAATAGGGACCCAGGATAACTGTTTGGGATCTATGCGCCAGGAAATGTTTTAGCCATTTCAGAGCCATTCCTTTAATGCCCCCCGAAACTAGTCTCTCCGCAAGCTTAGTATGCGAGATGGTATCAAAAGCTGCGGAGAGATCTAGAAGGATCAGTATTACTGCACCCCCTGCATCAACTGTTCGTCTAAGTGAATCAGTTACTGCCAGCACAGCTCTTTCTGTACTGAATCCTTTTCGAAAGCCCGATTGTGAGGGATCTAGAATTTCATTTTGTTCAAGGTAAGAACAAAGTTGTTTATTTACAAAACCTTCCAACAATTTACCCAAAAGTGGTAAAAGGGAGATGGGACGGTAATTGGAAAAAATAGTTGGGTCCGCTGAGGGCTTTTTCAGAATAGGACGGACAGATGCCTCTTTCCAAGCCGTAGGGATGGTGCCTGTAATTAGAGAAGAGTTGAGAATGTCTCTAACGGCAGGAGCACAGCTAGTGGCTAAAAAGGCCATGGTTCTTGGGGGACATAGGTCATTAGGGGAGCCTGAGTTTGCCTTGGACAGGCCCTTTATGATCTCATCAGTGGTTGTTAATTCAAAGTGCTCCAAAAAACCCTTAACCGTTGGGGCTCCAACATTTGGTTCGGACAATAGATCTGGAGTCGATGACATTTCTGAAGAAAAATTAGTATAAATTGTGAATATCTTATCCTTAAAAAACAAAGCCAAGGAATTACAGAGGTTCTGAGATTCAATAGGTTTTTGGGCGCAGACTCTGGGAGAGGAAAAATCTTTGACTATAGAGAACAAAACTTTAGAAGAATTACTGGCTTGTTCTATCTGTTTGATAGTCAAAGAGCGTCTTGCTATTTTCAGATTTAGATGGTAAGTGGCCAAGGACTGTCTAAACAGGAGTCTGGATTGACATTCCTTATTAACTCTCCAAATTCTATCAAGGCGCCTACAATTAGCTTTTTCCTTCTTAAGCTCCTCTGTATACCAAGGACTAGAGTTTCGTCTAGTAACTGCACTCTGTTTAAATGGTATGGTTGCATCAAAAGCAGTAATAAAGGCTTCTAATTTCTCGGCGGGCTCAGTTAGATCGGTTTCCCCAGGAAGAGGGAAGGTCTTGTTAAATAAGGCTCCTCTGGAACAAACTGACACCTTTACATATCTGGGTGTCACTCTGGGTAAGAGGTTAAATTGGATACCCCAGATAGATTTATTGGCCCTTAGGCATAACCAACTTGCAGGAGCCCTATTGAAATAGCATCGACTCTCCCATACCAAACCGGTAGGGCCCGCGATAATGATCTATAATGGAAAGATCAGGGCATCGAGACTCTATGGTGCAGAGCTATGGGGCTTCGAAAATTTAACTCCCCTAGTTCTAGCTCAAAATAAATTCCTGAGATCCTTAACTGGTCTTCCTCAATCGACCCCCCCTAAAACCACTACTCCTAGATTTGGGTTGCAATGCACTTGAGGAGATTGCCCGCTTTAGACCCCTAGTGTATTGGAAAAGGCTTTGGACCACTCCGGAGCTATTACCATACGCAAATGCACCAAAATACCTAAGAGAAGTAGACACGTCATGTAAAATCAAGTGACTACAAAAGATTAAGTGCTCATTGGTTGATATGGGGCTTAGCCATTTGTGGGAGGATCCAGTAGGTAATTTGTTTCCATCAAAAAATGATTATAAAGCAATCTACTGGAATATGGTCACTTTTAAGTCTATGTCATTGGTGAACAATACCTCTCTGATAGGCAGTTTTCTGGAGCATAAGTATGAAATCAGGTCTGAAGCTTACTGGGATTTTATTACCAGACCATGTGACAGGAAATTGTATCACCAATTTAGAGTTGGCTCTCTCTTCATAAAAACGTTTACGTCCAAATGGCGGAATGCAACTGATATTAAGTGCTCCTCGTGCCCACTGATGGATGAGTCCATTCTGCACATACTGTTTGCATGTCCTGCATATAAGCGCACAAGATATAAATGGCTCAAGCCGATTTGTTCAAATCTTGGTACAAGATCATGCAAAACAGTACTTCCTATTTTGAAAACAGATACTCGCAAAGACATAGTAGTAGCAATGGCAAAGTTTTTGAGCTGGATGTGAGATACTCGAAGAAACAACCTGCAGGTTATAGTTGTCCCTGCTCAGCAGTAAGGTGCTAGTGGCTTTCATATATCATGTGGAGTTTAATGTACATCAATTCTGTTTTAAAAACCCATATGTTATGCTGTGATTTTACGTGAAAACTGCTGGAATAACTTGTGTACTATCATCAAATGTTAATTTTTAATGCTTTTACATTTTTTGTATATTTATTCTTATATTCTTAACAAAAGTTTTATCTCAATGCTTGTCTTTAAAAGAACTATAAGTTCAAATGTTTTGTGTGTGTTGGTGTGTCTTTTATGATTGAAAATATCGAAATAAAGACCAAACTGAGAACTGAGAACTTCCCAAAAATTGGACAACAGAGGGAACAGTCCCTAACCCCAGGGCCCTTTCATTTACCCGCATTCTGGATTGCAGAAGTGTGTGAAAATTGTGTAGGGTTGCTTGATTGCACATGCTGCTTTAAAGAGGTGATAGATTAAATGAAATATATATGGTTGCGGGCGGTAGCACGAAACTTTGCACTCGGGTATGCAATGGAGCGGCAGTACAGGGATGGGGATTTTTTTTAATGCTCGTGGCCGGCAGTAATGTAATGAAGGTAAAAGTGTGATAATCAGGGATGTTAGCACAGTTTTTAGAGTAGTGCAATGATGACGCGGAAGAGTAGTTCTTTGGTCAGTAATGCACCATTGTGGGGTTCTTGGGAAGGGAATTTTAGTACATTATTATATGCAATGTTATTGAGCTAATGGGGTGGTTATGCAGTGCCGGGGAGGACCTGAAATTTTGGGGCCATAGTTATCATGTGGTGCGTGAGATGATAGTTTGCGGATGGGGTGGTAGCGCATTGAGAGGAGTGGTAGTGTGCTGAGGCCTTACGATGCTAGTAGAAGTGGCCCCTGCCTTGTTGCTAGTTGGAGTCAGACACCTCTACTAAGCACAAAAGGCTGTCCGCACGGCTGTCATTCGCAAATCCTTGTTCCACTGCTGTCATTTCCTGGGACTAACGCCACCATAGGTAGACCTTGGACAGGGACTACTTCTGCACACACAATGCAACATCCAAGCCCACAAATATGAAAGCAATACTACAATGACTTGGCGGAGAAGAGGCTGAAGGCATCCAATGCTCCCTGTATTGGTAGGACACCGGGGAATGGGCGGAGGATACACTTGCAGCCCAGACTTCTGCTGTTTTACTGGCCAGATTTTCCCCGGGATATAGATCCGCCTCACTCAACCAGGGTCTATAACTCAAAAACACATCTCAAACAAGGAGCACATTTAAATTATACAGTTTTATTCATTATTGTTTTCACATTGTTTGACAAGGATGCCAAGGTACATTATTTATATCTTTCAGTCTGACGGTGAGAAAAGAGCTTTGAAACCATAATAAATTATTTTTATTTACATTACAAAGCCTTTAGAGGTGGTAGTTTTTAGAATCTGGAAGTGAATCATTTACAGTACACTCCTAACCACTTCATATGGTGTGCACTGTTTTAAATATGCAGCGTTTCTCCCATACGTCATAGAAATAGCGGTTTACTAGAACCGGAGGTTGGAACCAATTGTCATTAGGTTGTAGTCGGGGTTAGGTCATGTCAGCCACCTCAGGACCTTGTCATTACTCGTTTCCTGTCTGCTCAATTTCCTTGGTGGTGAAATACATTTTTAAGATTTAAATACAATGTTGTGTAAAAGGAATGTGTTTTAGCGACCCCTCGACCGCAGTCGTTGCACTGCATCGGTGACAATATATTTAAACATCATTCAAGTTCATCCACTCAACTTTCCCCATAAACCATGCACTAAATGAAGACAACATTGTCTCCCCATTCACTTGACAAAAGTAGTTCAGCTGTCCTGGCTCCTTTTGATGGAATCCTCCAAAGGAGGGCCCCAGCTTCACGCACTGGGCACATGCACTGGTTTCACGGACCGTTGTATATGGCCACAGCAGGATCCCGGGAAAAGGAACACAACTTTACAGTACCGGCCTCTGTTTCTTTGTTCCACTCAATGCCCGCAATTACACAAATAATGCAGTCCTCTCTAGAATTTGCCCTGGAGATTCAGTGGTTTCATCTCCCTCCGGTGACACAATCGCCAACCACTGACATCCTATTGACAGCATTCAATGATTATTGCTCGCTCCTGTTCTAAATCAGACCTACTATAACACTGGTCATGCTGTATTCTACAGATTGTCAAGTGGCCAGGTTAGAGTAAGGTACAAACACATTAAAAAGCAGCCTTCATAGGACCATAGCAAAACCTAGGCTTGGAGGTCCATCCACTGCTTATACTGTCATTATTCACAAATGCTTATGATCAAGTTGTCCAGATTCCATCAATACAATATTTTAATCCACATGGTCTCCACCCTTAAAAATGGAAATCCCAAGAAACAAGCATATATTGTTGGCCGAGAGGCCACCATAGTGGCACAAGACAGGAATTTTGGAAGGTCTGGGGGGAAACACTGGCTGAACTAACTGTTGCTCAAAACACACCTCAAAGTTGCAAAGAAAACTGCGATGGATGTTGGATATGCTTATGGAGAAGGGATGTTTCTATGCTGCCATCGCCCACTGTGCATTGTGACCACAGCCCTGCAAGTGGATGGCTTGTGAGGTGCGAACCACCTTGTCACAACTAGTGAGCATTCGATCCAAGTTAGCTGGATGCATTAGTGAGCAAGCCATGCCTGTAACTGCATAGTGCAGATGCTGCCTGAAAAGTTCAAGGCTGATTTCCTGCAACACTGAACCTACAAAGATGATTCCAGCCAACACGCTCAAGACATTTACCCACAAACCGTTCCTGACCCTGACAGTGAGTGATAAGAAAGTAGTTCATATAATTTCCAACACAGAGATGTGGCAAGCAGCCTTTTAAATTTAAAATACGTGACTCGCAGTGCATTCTGGTACATTTACAACCTAATGGAAATACGCCATTTTGGTCTAATTATATGCAGGTTTTGCAGGGCAACTGTGATCTTCCATTTTTTTTACTTTTACATATTTGTGAAATAGAAAGTGCTTATACGTTATCATGCTGTATTTATAATAACTGGTACTATTTATTTATTTATTTGTTTGTAAACGCAACATTCATCCGAACTGGATATCACAGCGCTAGGAGAGCGAGATCCTGACTGAGGGTGGAGTATCAGAATTATTACCTTTTTGTTACTTTATAACTATTCAGAATATTTCCTATCATTACTAATTCATGAGAAAGTGGCTGTAAACAGTGCTTAGAAGAGATCACCAACTCATCTGTAATGAGGAATTGGCAATCCTATTTGACAATCATCATTTGATGAAAATCAGGTGACGTTGAAGATACTTAAACGGCCATTCTTCCTCTCCCGCCATGAGACGACTGTAACACACATATTTTTGGGCCAAAGTGGAATATAAGTTACACTGTGCTTAAAGTGGACACAGTGTTCAATTTAATAAAGTCCTGCTGGTGGGGTGGGAAATCAAATTTTCAAAATGCTTAACAGCTGAAATGTACCCATTATTTTAATCCATTTGTGCAGCAAAATTGGGCTACAAAGAAATGCCCAAATGTGCTCCACAGATCAATCTGATAAACTTGTATAATTCATTGTCTGTACACTTTGGGGCATATTTACTAAGAGCTTGTGTTGCCCTTGGTTGATGCGAGTTATCGAAGCCCTTAAATGGTACTTACTAAGCCACCTTGTGTGACTCTGTGGTTTAGTGAATCAGAAGTAACACAAGGCTTCGCATATCGTATGCACTGCCTTGCATTACTTTGCGGCAGGGAGGTGTTCAGAGGGTGGAGTGTGGGTGTTCACACGTTTCCACCATTGGTTTTTGACAGAATCCAAAATTTATGAAGTCAGGAAACCTGGCATTGCGGCAAAATGCTGCACCTCCATGACTGAGGCATAACAAGGAGAAACTTCTTTATTTCCCCTTCATGCACAAAAACAATCCTGCTTACAATGCAGGCACCCTTGCACCATGGCATAAGCGTGCCTGCGTTAGCACTAGGCTGCCACAAGTGTGCCAGCCCTAGAAGGCATTAGAAATGCGCTATATCTTAGTAGATGTGGCTAATTTCTGCTGTCGCCCGTTCACACAACGCAGCCACCAGGTTCTCTTGCTGCATTGCATTGCAGGAAATATTAGTAATACCCCTTTGAGAGGTCCTTGAATAACCGCACAAACCGCACACACAGGCAGTTTGAGAGGTTTGTTTCTTTCTCACCGATTATTGTTTCGCTGCAAGAAGCTCTTGAGATGCCCAAACTGGTTAGTTTTCAGTTCGTGGGCATTTGTTTCTTCTATAGCAGGCAGAAGCGAATTATATATATGTTTACTGACTTCGGAGAAAACATTTTCAACAGAAAAGGGAAAATCTAACAGCATATGAATCATTTGTGACAAGTTATGCTAGTTAAACCAAGCAAACATTGACTTTAGGCTTTATTGAATCTCTGAGGACGCATTGTAAACCTGTGATTAAAATAGGCCTGTTAGCGTATTTGAGTGTAGATAGCACATTCATGGCTGTGGGTGATCGGGGTAATGCTCCTGTGTTCTGTGGAAGTTGCTCCCAGCATTTCAGTGGTCACCCAAGACTAGGTGCGCCTGTCACTTGCATAATGAGAACCCGAGCATATGGTGAACGTCCTTAGCAAATCCTGGACGTCCTTGGCATTACGTTGCCATTCTTGGCATGGTGGCCACCTCTTCCTCCTTACAATATATTTTGGACACAATTGTGACCCTGTCACGTGGTAACCATTTCTAGCAAATGGTACATGTCATGGCATTTTAACGGCGGACTCTGGCAAAATGCAGATCACTGCATAGTACTTGCAGCCTTAGCATTCTGAGGGCATTT
This sequence comes from Triturus cristatus, assembly GCF_964204655.1. Lineage (NCBI taxonomy): Eukaryota > Metazoa > Chordata > Amphibia > Caudata > Salamandridae > Triturus > Triturus cristatus. The sequence goes on from NC_140595.1 coordinate 222,652,132, forward strand.
ATGCCACCATTGTGACAACTGGAGCAGTAGAGGTGCCCATCTCAGAGACAATGGTGGAGAAGTGTGGCTCAATGATTAGAGCGGCAGACCCTCATGCAGAGGTCTAGCCCGGGACCAGGGTTCAATTCCCCGCCTCGGCGGGTCTTGGGCTAAAAAATTCCACGGACCTGATCATTCTCGCCTCGGTGCCATTCCAATCATGGAGTCCCACTCTGCAACTCTGGGCAATAGCTTGCTTAATCTCCACAACGGCCCCCACAACGCTAAGGATGCCTGGCCTCCACCTTGGGGGTGCCCAGGAGTGGACGCCTCACAGGGAAAGCCAGGATGGGTTCCACAGCGGTATTCGTACAAGCGCCTTGAGACCCTTGCGGGTGAGTAGTGCGCTATACAAGTATCAATTTACATTTACATTTATCCATGATATAAAGTTGGCCATCCTTGGTGTAATAGTTTCCTTGACAGAGAGTGGCCATCACTGGCACACTGTGGGCAACCACAGCATTATGGTGCCCAACACTGGCATGAGGTAGCTATCCTTGGAATATTGTTGGCATCATTGGCATTACAATACCCATCCCTGGCATTAAGATGGTCCTGTCAGGCATAGTGGTTGTTATCCTTGTCCTATCGGTGGCAATCTTTGGCATAATATTAGTTTTGGCATAGTGTTGGCATCCGATAGCCTTCTTTGGCATTTTTGTTGACATCCCAGGCGTAGGCATTGCCAGCACAGGGATAATGGTGGCTCCCCCAGGAACACAGTGCCAACCGTTGGCTTGCAATGGTCATCCCATGCGTAGTCATTGCCAGTGCAGGTAGAACAGCGTCTGTGCCGGGAACACAATGCCTTGGCTTGTTATGGGCATCCTTGGCATAGGATGACTATCACAGACATCTAGCGGCCTCATCATCGCACATGGAAGCCATCCCAAGCATGAGATAACAATGTATGTGTAATTTTTTTAATTCCGGCCCTGCCATTCCCAAGATGTTTCTAAACTGTAAAATCTAATTGAAAATCTCCTTGGGAGGAAGGGTAAAACGTTCCTGCTTTTAGAACACGCTACCCGGCACCATCTTTGTCTCCAGCGTTGTTACATCACATCGAGACCACTAAATAAAATGTATGAAGATACCTTCCATATTTGTGTTCATGTTAGTTTGAAATACGAACTTTCAGTATTTGGTGAAGAATCAGGATTTATTCTTGAGAAAGATGTTAGGGTACTAGTGAGTATTAGACTACACGGTCCAATGAGGCCTTTAGACATGTGATGAGTTGTTGGAACTCACTGGTTCCACGCCTGCACCTTTGAATCTGGTGAAATAGTCTGGCAAAGATAGATGTGTGCCTGCCATCGCCATAAACTGATGCAGAGGGTAGTGGGTACTTCCATTACAATTATGTACCAGAATGCATTGTGTCCTGTCCTACCCACTTTTCTGTTTCACTCAATTTAAAAAAAGTATGTTTATGCTCTTAAACTGCAATACTTGCTGGATAATGGTTCAGAGTTTTGTTAAATCACAGAATGGGCACTGATTTTGTTTATGTAAATGAGCAGTATTCCTTTGTCAAATCATATTGCCTTCTGGTGCCCCAAAAAATCACATACTTGTGACCTGGGCAGCTAATCAAAGAGGCCTATACTGCGTTTCAGTCATTGGATGGCAACAACCAATCATGCATCACTTGAGAAACAATATTACAAAACCGCCCACAATTTATTAGTCGAGAAGACCAAAGTCTGTTCAATGGTGGTGATGTGGATACAGCCGGATCTTAATTCCAAAACAAAGTTGTGACGACTCGCTGGCGTCAGTGAATTCCTTGTTATGTTTTCACTTTAAATTCTCCTCTTCACTAACTGCCCCAATACACAGTTAGAATTCTACATTTGTTTTCTGCTTGGTGGGAGCGCCATCCTTGAATGTAGAGAGTTGTGCATTAAAGATGGCATCTCCAAAGGGGCTTATGTTTTGGTCCAGCGGATTACGTGGCTAGGGCACAGGGCCAATGAGATCCAAGGGAAGATTATTGCTTCTTCTCAGTGTCCTCTGGGATTAATGTATTGAAGGGGCGGTCCCAGAGAGTGCTGGTGATCCCAAAACCTGGAGACAAAGGAGGTGGGAGAAAGAAAACAGAATTACTGGAATAATGTTTATTCTCTCTCCATTTTCTATAAACATCTACAATTTCCCTTCCATTTCCCCTCTCTCCCTGACATTTGGAAAAACGCTTTCAGTTCTTAGATTCCTTCATCTTACCAACACTTGAAATAATTATTTTCTGCTTCATGTGAAAACCTGAAATTACATTTTCAATGGTGAAGGATGAGTAAACAGGATCACTGTTAGAAGAACGACAGACAAGGATCAGGCATAGCTGGAACATACAGTGCCCTAAACTGACCTTGTTCGGCAGAGGTAATAAGTACTCAAAATATATTATCTCTTCCAAGACCTACAAACCACTGGAAGCTATGAGCTGACATGGGTTTTGTAACATGGCTGAAACAGTCCCACTGAGAATCTGACTCCTACGAGGAGTAATCGGGTAATATTCCACAGTGCCAAGAAACGTTTACAAGCATTCATTTAAAATAATTTTTTAGCAAAAAAACATATAAAAGGCATAAAATGGAAACTTAGTTGCTTGGGCTTTCTCCCGTGACTAAATAATGCATCCAGGGTTCAATGAATAGTATTGGAAAGCAAGGGACCATTGAAGGCGGATCTGGGGTTAGGGGTGAGGGGCATTGTAAAAGGAGGAGGGTCTAAGGTTGCCTTACAATGAGCTATCAAACTATGGGGGTCACTTGATAGTGGTGACAGTAGAGAAGATTTGGAATAGGGACTATATTGAGGTACTGATGCTTTTACATAATGAGGTTAGGGCGAAAGAAGGGTCCCAAGAGCGGAAGAGGCTGAGTCATGAGGAGGCCCAAGGCCCCACTCTTAATTGGACGTTCATAATTCATGGAAATGTATACTTTGAGTGTTGTCTGGAGAGGTGTGTGAGGTTGGACATAATAAGGAAAGCACAGATTCATGTTGGTGGTTTGACCTGGGTTCAGTACCATGAGGGGATTAGGGCGGTATCCAAGAAGATTCAGAAGGGATATGGGGGGGGGGGGGGGGGGGAGTCAGACTGTAACCTCTGGCTGCAGATGGCCCCACCCCCACGTTTGTGACAGAGTACCCTATCTGCCAAACTCTAAAACTGGTCTTTTGTGATTAGAAACAAATCTTGAAAATGCTCTTTTCTCCGACCTGGGGAATGTATATCTGAAATGTCAATTGAAAAATACCCTCCAGTATCAGCCCTCACCTCGTCCAAGATAATATCACATTGCAAAGATCAATCTATTTGTTCTTTATCGTGATTTAAAGACCCAAGCACTATGATGCCTAGAAGGCAACTTAACTAAGTTAAGGCTGTCAATTTCGTTGGAGTGAATTTGCAGAATATTGTTATCATTCTTAAAAGTATAATATTATTTACATTTAGGTAGCTTTGTTTATCAGGCCATGCCAAGAAACCTGCTCGAGGACTGATAATGTGCATCTTGGCAGACACCAGATCTGTACGGGCGGGCCAGGTCTGCAACAGAGGGTTTGGAAGGTGTTGGTCCCCTGGCTTCTCTTGTTAAAACTGGAATCAGGGTCTGGTCTTTTCAGCATCAGATTTCAGGTGACAAAACTGTCGCAAGAGTGGAGATGCTTGACTATCAGAAGGCTTGGTTTACATTTCCACTGCCTACCCGGTTTCTCCAACAGTTTTCTAACCTCATCCTACATGGCATTCCATCCTGAGCAGTTCCTGCTCCTCTTTTCCTCCCCTACAGCATTTTCTACTCTTTATGAGCCTAAACATGTTCATGCTTGGCTGTTCCTCTGCCTCCTCTTGTTCAGACGTCCATATTGACAACTTCCAACTACCTTAAATCTGCCTCCACTATTGCCTGATTTTACTGCTCTCACAAAAGCCTCATTGACTACCCCTACACATACTACTCTCCAACGCTTGCTGTTTAAAAAGTTCTCTCATCAAAACATTTTTCTTTTTCAACTTTTTTCCAGTACAGTCCAACTTTGGTTGGCTTTCCTATCCCTTCTTCTTACGTCATACGTTTTCGGTCTACCAGCTTCTCTTTATTTTCAGCACATCTTCCTTTTCTTTTTTATCTATTTACTATTTTGTTTACACCAAAATCACAACAACAAAGTGGAGGATCTGTCCACCTCATTCAGCAGTTTAGTAACTTTCTGAAAAGTGAAGCTCTGAACATCCAGATTAAGGGGCATATTTACCATTATTTCACGCAGCACAGCAAGCCACCTCGCTGCGCTGCATGAAAGGTAAAGTGCAAGAATGTGCCGTATTTAACATTATATGCTCATTCCTATCCTTTCCTTGCGCTGGCGCCACGCAGGCAACTTTCCAGCACAAAAACAATCCTCTGAAGCATTTTCCTCTTTCTATTTGTGCTGCAGAATGTGAAAAAACACAAGGAGCAGGATGAACTGCTTACTTGTAATCCTAGTTCTCTTTCAGGGAAATAACCAAAGTCATAAGCACTGAACATGTTATGTTATATTTTATAGATATTTGTAAAGCACGCAAATCACCCACATGGGGTCTCTTGGTACTCCAGCAGACCACATAGATCCAGTTTGGTAGAAATCTACGGATTGAAAAGTCATGTTTTTAGGAGTTTTTTAAATGCGGCTAGATAAGAATAGTCTAGACCATGTGTGGGGACCCCGGAGTACTTCTTAAATATTATGGGGCTTATTTACAAGCCCCTTGCACAGCCGGTGCATAACGTTTTTTGGCACACCGGCAGCGTAGTGTGCTGCTCCATATTTACAAGGCATGCAAAGCCACCCTGAGCGGCTTTTCAGGGACTTGTAAATATGGCCCCTTTTTACGCATCACTTTGCGTGAAAGGGGAATTCCAGGGGTCTTGTTGTGGGTGTTCCCACGCAACACCCATGTATTCTGCCGCATACCCATTTTGTAAACTTGGGAATGCGTGAGAAACCTACCCTCCCCGGGTGAGGCGTAGGGAGGCGCAACAATGAGAAATATTTTTATTTCTCCTCGTTTTTGCCTCTTTAAATACATGCTACATTCTGCAGCAAAGATAGAAGGAGGTGATTGTTTTTGTGCAGGAAGGTGTCCCTTCGTAGCGCACCGCGTGCCCACCGTGCGTGCACGGCACTAACTGCGTAAGGTGGCGCGCGAGCGTAACGTGTTACGAAAAATTAGAGTTAAAAGTACATATATATCTATGGCCGGGGAGGATCCGCGCACCTTACCCGCACCGTAAGCGCAACCTCCTCGATCCGATCGCGCACCCTCCCGATCGCGCGCTGAATGCTAACTGGCTGTCGAGTGTCTGTCTACATTCAAAACCAGGAACTGTTGGCGGCCATTTTGGCGGCGAGACTGAAGAAGCAAGGGGAATAAGTGTGTAAAACATATAAAGGGGGCAGAGTGGAAATACTCTGACCCTCTAGAGGTGCTTAGGGGGTCTGGGGATCCCTTTTTTTTTTTTTTTAAACGGCGATATGCGCGCACGGTGCGCGCATCCTATCGCGTTGGGTGCACGGATTCTCTCGCGTTGGGTGCGCGGATCCAAGGAAAAAGAAATTGAAAAAAGACAAGAAATCATTGGTTGTATGACAACTTTCTACACTGAAAGGTAGGGTGTATATTTCTGTTTTTTAAAGGCATTATTCTTATTGGTTAACAAAAACTGATTGTAAGGAACATTATATATGATAAGCTGATATGTTGAAAAGTCAAGCACACTTGCTGTCTTGTTTAGCAACATTGTGTGCTGAACTTGTGACCTGTGTGCTCAGTGCAGTGTTCCATGACCTGTTTCTATGGTAACAGGCAGAAGGAAGATTGGGGGAAGGGTTGAAATGTATTTCATTTGGAGAGGGTTGAAATGTTTAACCAATAGAAATGTGTGTTTGCTTTTGAATTTGTGTGAAGGATTGTGATTTGATGTTTACATGTATATGTGTGGAAAATGAAAGGGAAACTTTACCATTCTTTGTTTTTGCTGAGAGGTGCACAGTGCAGAGATTCTGTAAAAGAAAATCTGGTGCGTGACTGATATACTTCTTAATCTACAAAAAGGTGAGTTATTTAATTGTGAGGGGATGTATGTAGACTATTTTGATTTTAATCAGACTAATGTATTTCTCCTGCTAAAGTGTAGGGAGTACTTTTTTTCTCTACAATCTTATTGACAGTGTGTGTGCATGTAGAAACCATTCTGTGATAAGCATTCATGTGTTTGCAGACAGATAACTGTGCTGTTTTTATATTTTGGTAGAATTAGAAACCAGTCATTGTTTATGAATTTGTGAAATGAGTTATGTTTCTATACTAAAATGTAGTACTCCTTCTAGATGAAGAAATGTGTTTTGGTAAGCTGCTAAGGATAGTGTTGCTTGTCTAGAATCACACTGTGAGTCTGTGTGCATTTGGGAACCACTGTGAGAGAAGCACTTGGTAACATCATGTACTGACAGATAACTGTTTTAAACCTGTCTTGTTGTCAAGTTTTAGTAGCATTAGAAGGCAGTTTTTGATTATGCTTTGATTAAATGAGTCAGGCTTTGACACAAAAGTGCAGTTCTGAAATATGTATTGTGTGCAGCTCCCTTATCACTTCCACAGTAGTGAATGATTTTTGGTAAACTCCTAGGTATAGTGGTTCTTGTCTAGAATCACACTGTGAGTCTGTGTGCATTTGGGTAAGGATTGTGATAGAAGCATTTGGTAACATTGTGTATTTGCTGACAGATAACTGTTTTAAAACCGGTCATGTTGTCAAGTTTTAGTAGCTTTAGAAGCCATTCTTTGCTTATGCATTGATAAAATGAGTCAGGGTTTGACACTAAAGTGCAGTACCATGTACTATACTCTTCACTGTGCCAGAACTGAAAATGTTAAAGTTTTACCCAGGCACTGTCCTAGCAGTAGTCTGATGATTTAGTCAGTTTCCAAGTACTCATGTTGTGAACCATACATTACCACATAGACTGCTTCAAATGTCTATGCAGTATGCATGCAGTCTTCTTACATACTATACACTTGTCTTTCAAATCTTCAATTCCCTAGTCAGTATCCATACAGTCCAGCAAACATCCTGTCACTCCCTTTGCACTCCTCTAGTGACCCATTCAGTACCAAGTACTAATCCATTCACTGTGTCAAAAGCCAACCACTTATAAATTCACCCAGGCACTCTCTTTGCTGTACTCTAATCATTCCGGCAGTTCCCAAGTACTCATGCAGTGAGCCAGGCCTTAGCACATAGACTGCTTCAAATGCCTATTCACTATGCATGCAGGCCTCTAACCACCTATACAGTTGTCTTTCACACCTTCAATTCCCCAGTCAGTATTCATACACTTCTAGCAAACACCCTGTTACTCACCCAGTGTGTCTCCTTATAGTAGTGTAATTATTCAGTCAGTTAGCATGTAGTCTTTTAGTGAGGTAGGCTTTAGGGCATGAACTGCTTCAAAGTAGTATGCACTATGCATGTAGTGTTTTAACCATCGTCACACTTGTGGTTCAGGGTTATAGTTTCTTAGTCAGTTTTTATATAAAATGTGTTTGTACAGTAATGGAATAGTATAAATTTGAAAGTTATTAAAATACATTTATTTGTGATTCTTTTTTACAGATACAGAATAGGAGTGTTTCTCATCCATTTGCACTCTTCTAGTGCAAGATTGTTTAGATGAAGGGTCCTTCGGTGTTTCATCATACTTGCCGTGCGAGTATTTCTTGTTAGGATGCCCTCGCAACAGAACTCTTTTGCAAATCTAGCACGTGACCAAGGTGGCATTGATCTTTGTTTGCCCCTCAGGAAAAGTAAAAAATTTCCACGGCACTGAAGACAAACGTTGTGGGCGTGGTGCCTCCTCCAAAAATTCATCCTTAGATTCGGTGAATATTTTAAAGCGACAACATTTACAGTTTTTGTAAGTTAAACTTATATAATTTTGTTAGCCGTAAGCATTTTATATATCTGTGATTTGTATCTTGTGGTATTTTGCTGAGAATAGCATGTTGTTGTTTTTTTAACAATCTTTCTGATTGTTTTTTTTTTGCCCGCTGTTAAGTGATGAGTACGATTGAAATCACTATTTTTAGTGAAATTAAATATATTCTGAGAACGGCAAAAAAGGTAAACAAATTACTTTGTGGAAATTATGCTGTGTTGTAAAGAATGTATTATTACATGTTATAATTTTTTTTTCCTTTTCTTTCACAGATCCAAATTTAAAAATAAGAAATTTATATGAATTTAGATTGCAATGAATGAATGAATGAATAAAATGTATACCATTTTTTATTCCTATTACTGTGAAGGTAAGTTTAACTAAGTCTCAATATGCAGCATGAGGAGGTCTGCAAGAAGCTACAAAGTTGAAACACGTTTCTAAAAACACTCTGTTTATACCTATGTAGTTTTGAAATCTGACCATAATCAGATATCATGTGACCTGCAAAAAAAGAGATTTGAGGGGTTCATAATATTTCCCATTGTAGCTATTGAAGGATGGCAATCATTTCAATCATTCTTCTTTGAATATCTTTGCAGACAAAACTCTGTGCTGACCTTCTATCATTCTAAAGCAATTTTAAAACTGGAAATATGTCACTTTTTGTAACATAGTTATTGCGCAAGACACTCTTTCATATTAATAAAGAGAGGAAAAGGCACTCTGTGCACTTTTTATACTCCATGTAAATACAACCTCATTATGCACACCAGTTTGCGTTGAAAGGGTGTTCTATAAGTGTTGTTGTGCATGATTGCACTGAATACTCATAGAACAAGACACATGTCTAGATTGGTCAGAAATTATAAATTTCGATATGTGTGTGAATGCTGCACCATTCTAAAATTGGTGTAGGAAAGCACAACAAGGAGAATTGTTTTCATTTCTCCACATTTGTATATCTTCAATGCATGCTACAATGCTCAGCATACATTGAAGGAGAAAAATGCCTTTACTGATTGTTTTTGTGCAGGAAGGTGTGTCTTCCTGCACAAAAACAAACAGCACATGACACAGATATCCTTGCACTATGGTGCAAGGGTGCCTGTGTCACCACATGGCTGCAGTTTAAGCAGCCGTGCAGAGAGAAGCATAGATTTGCAACATATTTATGTACATATGTTGCATCCCTGTGCTTCGGAAGTACTACAGCACACTGCAGTTAAAGAGGTTACTGTGTGAAGCTGCAGCACTTCCTCATAGTTCTGCACTTATACATTCACCATACGCTACTAATGCATTCATTCAGTCAATTACGTACTACACATACATTCATCTAAACTTTCACACACTAACAAAGAAATTTAGCTCTTTTTTTAAACCAGGAAAGTTAGTTCTTACAAGAACTTTTTTTTTCTTCTTTCTTCTTTTATATTTTTTGGGGGGTTTTCTGAACAATTTTTAATTTTTTTTGTTTTTTCTTAAAAAAAAAAAAAAAAACCCAAAACAGGAGGAACCAAACAATGAACTTCAGGGAACAATAAAAAAAAAACCTATCAAATGTGACTTTCTTGCCGGCGGCAGATCACATCGATCGACTGCTCACCGTAGCACAAAGTCGCATTGCACTTACTGCAGAGCACTTTAAAATATTGAAATTGAGGACGGATGTCCAAATTTTGGGCTGATGGATGCACTCTTGAAGTGCTCGGCTGCGATGAGGTGGAAAGCGCAGGATCAGGAGTGTTTCTCATCAGTTTGCACTCTTCTCGTGCAAGATTGTTTGGATGAAGGGTCCTTATGTGCTTCATCATACTAGCCGTGCCGCACGAGTATTTCTTGTTAGGATCCCCTCGCGACAGCACTCTTTTGCAAATCTTGCATGTGACCAAGGTGGCATTGGTCTTATTCTGCCCCTAGGGAAAAGTAAAAAATTTTCACACCACTGAAGAAAAACGTTCTTTGCGTGGTGCCTCATCCAAAAATTCATCCTCAGATGTATGAGGAGATGCAGGTGATGCCTGCTGCCCTGAAGCCATTTTTAGTTGAAAAAAGTTAGAGCTAAGTGTAAACTTAGTCTAAAACATCTTCTTCTCTGCAAAGAGATGCTCCTCCAAAGAAGGTCAAAGACGAATGATTGAATTGGGTGGGGTCTTTCAATAGTTAGAACAGGAAGTGTAATGAACCAATCAAATCTCTTTTTTTGCATGTCACATGGGATCCGCGCACCCTGCGCTTACGCAGCACGCACACAGCGAGCATCCGCGAAATTGAATTTAAAAAAATTATAGGATTAGATGTAAAAATATATTGGTTTTAAGACTAGTTTAGAGTTTGTCTTCAATTAATATTCACATGAAATACATATATATATGTTTTTTTAAATGTTAAATATTTCGCGGGATCCGCGCACCTACCGCGTCATAGACGCTGATGACGCATCGCAGAAGCGCATAAATGTCGCGTTACGTATATCGAACGTGTCACGTATAGGCTGGGAGTCGCGTACCTGTCGCATTGTGATTGCGCACTAAACATGTACCCAACGGCTGCTTCCGCGTAGGGAGCGAGAACGGTGCGCGGATCCAAAAACTTTGAAAAAAAAATATGTAAAATAAAGTTTTGAACATATAGTTAAAGAAACATTTTAAAAAATATAAAAAAAATATGTTTGAAAAACCCAATAAAAACAAATAATATTTTTTATTTTTTAAAAGAATTAAATAAATAAATTTTAAACATGGTGATAAAAAAGAATTTTAAAAAAAACATAATTAATGAAATTGACACACTGAAATTGAAAAATATAGGAATCCAATGAAAACATGATATCTTTAGAGATACGTTATAGATAGGAATTAGCATTTAAAAAACCTTTGAATTTCACTGAAAAAAACATAGGTTTCATGCACGTTATAGTTAGGAATTGGCATTTAAAAAACCTTTGAAATTCACTGAAAAAACCGAAGGGTTCAGGGGCGTTATAGTTAGCTGGACATTTCCCCCATACAAAACCCTAGAAATTCCCCTGTTATAGTTAGTTCAGCTAACTATAACTTGCGCCCCCGCAATGTACTGCTGATGACGTCACATATTACATCACTCATGACATGGTCAGTGACATCACTGATGACATCACTGATGACATCCCCTAGGGGCCAACTAGCCCACCAGGTACCTCCAGTAAGCGCCACGGAGCTGCTTTGCAGAGTGTTGTAAAAAGGGGCGTGGCCTCTGAACACCTCTCTGCAATGCAGCTCCCTGGCGCATACTGGAGGTACCTGGTGGGCTAGTTGGCGGCCAGGGGACCTCAGGATTCAAGGGGACTTAATCCCCCAACTTAAAACACGCCACGGGGCGCGTTTGCACAGTGGTGAAGGTTGGGGGCGGGGCCTGAGGTGATATGTGTGCAAACACGCCCTGTGGCGCGTTTTAAGTTGGGGAATTAATTCCTCTTCAATCCAGAGGTCCCCTAGGGGCCAACTAGCCCACCAGGTACCTCCAGTAAGCGCCACAGAGCTGCGTCGCAGAGTGTTGTAAAAAGGGGAGTGGCCTCTGAACACCTCTCTGCAACGCAGCTCCCTGGCGCATACTGGAGGTACCTGGTGGGCTAGTTGCCCCCCAGGGGACCTCTGGATTGAAGAGGAATTAATTCCCCAACTTAAAATGCGTCACAGGGCGTGTTTGCACACGTCACCTCAGGCCCCGCCCCCTTCCTTCACCATTGTACAAATATTCCTCTAAAATCAGCCGAACTACGAATTCTGATTTACTCACCTGTTATCAGAAGAGAACCCAGGGCTGGATCTTTTAGCCCAACACTGACTCTGAAAAGTAATTCTAAGCGTACTTACCAGTAACTTGTATTTCCTTCCATAGGAATCCATTGTGTGGTTTTCACCAGAAAAGTTTCTAAGTGTCCATTTTTGAAACATACAAATATTCCTCTAAAATCAGCTGAACTACGAATTCCAATGTACTCACCTGTTATCAGGAGAGAACCCAGGGATGCATCTGTTAGCCCAGCACTGACCCTGAAAAGTAATTCTAAGCGTACTTACTAGTAACTTGTATTTCCTTCCATAGGAATCCATTGTGTGGTTTTCACCAGAAAAGTTTCTAAGTGTCCATTTTTGAAACTTACAAATATTCCTCTAAAATCAGCCGAACTACGAATTCCGATTTACTCACCTGTTATCAGGAGAGAACCCAGGGCTGCATATTTTTGCCCAGCACTGACCCTGAAAACTAATTGTAAGCGTACTTACTAGTAACTTGTATTGGATTCCATAGGAATCCATTGTGTGGTTTTCACCAGAAAAGTTTCTAAGTGTCCATTTTTGAAACGTACAAATATTCCTCTAAAATCAGCCGAACTACGAATTCCAACTTACTCACCTGTTATCAGGAGAGAACTCAGTGCTGCATCTTTTAGCCCAGCACTGACCCTGAAAAGTAATTCTAAGCGTACTTACTAGTAACTTGTATTTCCTTCCAAATGGAATCCATTGTGTGGTTTTCACCAGAAAAGTTTCTAAGTGTCCATTTTTTAAACGTACAAATATTCCTCTAAAATCAGCCGAACTACTAATTCCAATTTAGTCACCTGTTATCAGGAGAGAAGCCAGGACTGCATCTGTTAGCCCAGCACTGACCCTGAAAAGTAAAGTAATTCTAAGCGTACTTACCAGTAACTTGTATTTCCTTCCATAGGAATCCATTGTGTGGTTTTCACCAGAAAAGTTTCTAAGTGTCCATTTTTGAAATGCACAAATATTCCTCTAAAATCAGCCGAACTACGAATTCCAATTTACTCACCTGTTATCAGGAGAGAACCCAGGGCTGCATCTGTTTGCCCAGCACTGACCCTGAAAAGTAATTCTAAGTGTACTTACCAGTAACTTGTATTTCCTTCCATAGGAATCCATTGTGTGGCTTTCACCAGAAAAGTTTCTAAGTGTCTATTTTCACAAACTAAAAATATTCCGAAAAAATCGTCTGTATCACTTAAACACATTCTTTCAACTGTTTATAGGAGATTGGCCAGTGCTGGATCCAGGATCCACCACTGAGTAAGAAAAAGTAACGAGAACACTATTTACCTGCTAAGTGAATTTTCTGCCATAGGATAACATTGGTGATTCTATGTGAACATTTTTCTAAGTGTCAACTTTTAAAATACAATAATATTCACTACAAATCACTACTTTAACCAAAAGGCTTTTACACAACTGTTTACAGGAGATGTCCAAGGTTAGAAAAGTAATCCATAAAGTAACTAATTGCATTTGACTAGAAATTCACATTGAGCTCAATGTGTTTGAAATTGTGTTGCCCATTGCAACAACTGTAACTACTGTACTTAAAAGTCTATTGCCTACTTGCAAAGTATTTAAACTAAAGTAATTCTTGCTGAGAAAGTATATTTTGTATTGTAATGTATAATGTAATTAAAAAAATAAAATATCTAAAATTAAACAGTTTACAAAATGTAGTAAATCAGTATCAAAATAATCAGTATAACAATTAATACATTAAAAATTGTCATTTACAAAACCTTTGAAATTCACTGAAAAAACCATAGGTTTCAGGCCTGATATAGTTAGGAATTAGCATTTAAAAAACCTTTGAAATTCACTGAAAAAACCATAGGTTTCAGGCCTGATATAGTTAGGAATTAGCATTTAAAAAACCTTTAAAATTCTCTGAAAAAACCATAGGTTACAGGCCTGATATAGTTAGGAATTAGCATTTAAAAAACCTTAGAATTTCACTGCAAAAACAATAGGTTTTAGGGGTGTTATAGTTAGCTGGACATTTCACTCGAACAAAACCATTGAAATTCTTCCGATATAGTTAGTTGTACTAACTACATCTCGCGCGCCCGCAATCCACTGCTGATGATGTCACATATTACATCATTCATGACATGGTCAGTGACATCACTGATGACATCTCAAATGACATCAATGGTTTTCAAGATACTCCATTATCTGCTGGATATCTGGAGCGATTGTTGAGATGTTGGCAAGGCATACAGCCATTCGCCAGTCGAATGGGCAAGTTTTACAATCAAACGATGGTTGTACGCATATTGCATAAGTGTAGATAAATGTTATGTTGTATCTAGCTCCAATAATAGATAGAGGCAGGCAGCCAAAAAGTTTTTCTGTTTTTTTATAGTATTGATGTAGCTTGGCATAGAGGCGTATTCTGTCGAACATAGTTGTTACCATAGAGAGCGTAGCCATTTCTAGAAGTAGAATTGGTAGTAGGATGGCCGCAAAGAGGGTGAGAATTATGGGCACTGTTCCTGTTATTCCAGAGATGATCGAAAGAATGTCTGAATGTAGTCTGGTATTAAAAGAAGAACAGTTTGAAAGCGTGTTAGAAGGCTGTAGGAGACCGTGTTAAAAAAGTGTGCCAGACCTTGAGTGTGACATGTGTTGAAAATTGTGTAACAATTCACACAGTGTAATGGGAGGTTCGTATTTAAAAGGGAGTGTATTTTACTTGAACTTCGTGTTATCTGCAGTCGAAAAAGGCCAAGTTGAAGTTTGGGAGCTAGTTTGTGTGGGTGGGTTTTTAAGAAAGGATGCAAGATTGGGGGCTGTAAGCTTAGAAGCACGGTGTAGTTGGACATTCTTGGATAGTAATAAATGACTGCCATTGTGGTCGCACTTTTCACCTGTGAGAAAAACTTCTTTAAAACAGCGATATGTAAATGGGAGAAACCACTGCTTGTGAATAAACGCGCTACTTCATATAATCACATACAACATGACAAACAACATGTACACCTAGCAGACACAATGACACTACGTACTGTGGGAACCGTGGCTAGCCATGTACACAAACCAAACATGGCATGGCACCTCTGCCACACAATGCAGAATGCGGGGAGAGATGGGAGCAAAGTATGTGCGAAGGTGGCAAGTAATTCTCGATTATAAAAATATACAATGCAAAGTCTTGAGGGGATGTGCCGGACAGACTTGAGTATGCTAACTGCTGTACAGGATTATTGGGCTTTGTTGACTGCAGTCGGTGGAGTACACCGCGGTACAGCAGGTCCGAACAATGAAACGGGGTCTAATTCTACGATTGAGGATGTCAGAAGTTAAAGTCTGTGATGATTTTGGTGTACCCCCTCTGATCAGGTGCAATCAACTCTGGGTCCCAACAGTGGAACGGTGTCTTGATCCCAGAATGGACGATGTCTGATATTACCTGCTACTGAGTTTTCAGGGAACTCCCTCCGTTGAGGTGCATCAGACTCTGTGCTTCCGTAGCTAACTGCTGCACATGATTATAGGGGTTGGCTGACTGCAGTCGGTGGAGTACACCGCGGTACAGCAGGTCCGAACAGTGGAACGGTGTCTTGATATCACAATGGACATAGAACTGCATCTGAGAGTGGAGATGAAGGTACCCCCTCTGATCAGGTGAAACCAACTCTAGGTCCGAACAGTGGAACGGTGTCTTGATCCCACAATGAACGATGTTAGAACTGCATCTGCGAGTGGAGATGGAGGTACTCCCTTTGACCAGCTGCAACCAACTATGGGTCCCAACAGTGGAACGGTGTCTTGATGCCATAATGGATTATGTTAGAACTGCATCTTAGAGTGGAGATGGAGGTATTCCCTTCTACCAGCTGCAACCAACTCTAGGTTCCAAAAGTAGAACGGAGTGTTGACTCCACAATGGACGATATTAGAACTGCATTTGAGAGTGGAGATGAAGGTACTCTCTTCGATCAGGTTCATCCCACGTTAGGTCCCAAATGTGGAACGGTGTCTTGATCCCACAATGGATGATGTCCGATATTACCTGCTGTTTGCTTTTTTCAGAAGTTCGTGTGTTGAGGTGCATCACAGTCTGCGATTCCATAGCTAACTGCTGCACATGATTATTGGGCTTGGTTGACAGTTGGTGGAGTATACTGTGGTACAGCAGGTGCAAACAGTGAAATGGGGTCTTGATTCTATGATTGAGGATGTCATAAGTTAAAGTCTGTGATTATTTTTGTGTACCCCCTCTGATCAGGTGCAACCAACTCCGTGCTTCCAAATCCAACGGTATGTGGCTGTGAGTTGTGAATGACCACTGGATTTGGTGTAGTCTGCAGTTCGCAGGGTTCACAATTTAGATTGCGTGGTGATTGTTTAATTACAGAATCCAGTAGTTAACCCCTTCGATGCTCATGACGGAACGGTTCCGTCATGAGCATCGGTTGGGCTGTGCTCATGACGGAACCGTTCCGTCATGAGGACAGCCCCTGGGGGAAGCGCTGGCGCTCCCCCCCTTGTGCATCGATCGTGCCCCCACTTACGGGGGTGGCAGCGGAAGAGTTTCCGCTGCCACCCCCGAGCCCCCCCACGCTTCCTGATGACGTCAGCGCGCACAGCGCGCGCCGGCGTCATCAGGAAGCGTTGGACGCGCTGGAATCCATTTCTTCCAGCGCGTCCAAGGCAGCAGCAGGTAGGTTCCCTTGTCCGGTGGGGGCCGCGGGGGTGATTTATTTTGTATTGAGGCATCGGGGGAGAGGAAAGAGTATTTCCTCTCCCCTGATGTCTCAATACAGGGCATTCCTGCTCCACGATCGCGCACAGCGTCGCGATCGTGGAGTAGGGATGCCCCACTAGACACCAGGGATTTGTTTCTTGGAATTTGGGAAGCGACCCCTTAGGCAAGGGTCGCTTCCTTGGGGTGCAAAATTTTTCGAAGTCTTTTCTGCCCCCCCTGGGGGCAGATCGGTCCGCTTTCTGCCCGTTTCTGCCCCCAGGGGGGGCAGAAAAGCCCACTAGACACCAGGGATGTCGTTTATGTTATGTAGGAAGCGACCCCTTGGGCAAGGGTCGCTTCCTTGGGGGGCCAAATAATTTGAAGACTTTTCTGCCCCCCCTGGGGCAGATCGGTCTTCTTTCTGCCCGTTTCTGCCCCCAGGGGGGGCAGAAAAGCCCACTAGACACCAGGGATGTCTATTTCGTTATGTAGGAAGCGACCCCTTGGGCAAGGGTCGCTTCCTTGGGGGGCAAAATAATTCGAAGACTTTTCTGCCCCCCCTGGGGGCAGATCGGTCTTCTTTCTGCCCGTTTATGCCCCCAGGGGGGGCAGAAAAGCCCACTAGACACCAGGGATGTCTTTTATGTTATGTAGGAAGTGACCCCTTGGGCAAGGGTCGCTTCCTAGGGTGGCAAAATAATTAGAAGACTTTTCTGCCCCCCCTGGGGGCAGATCGGTCGTCTTTCTGCCCGTTTCTGCCCCCAGGGGGGGCAGAAAAGCCCACTAGACACCAGGGATGTCTTTTTCTTTATGTAGGAAGCGACCCCTTGGGCAAGGGTTGCTTCCTTTGCGGCCTAATTATTTAGAAGACTTTTCTGCCCCCCCTGGGGGCAGATTGGTCGTCTTTCTGTCCGTTTCTGCTCCCAGGGGGGGGGCAGAAAAGCCCACTAGACACCAGGGATATAAATATTATTGTAGGAAGCGACCCCTTGGGCAAGGGTCGCTTCCTTGGGCCCCTAAATTTTTTGAAGACTTTTCTGCCCCCTCTGGGGGCAGATCGGTTTTATTTTTTTGCCGTTTCTGCTCCCTTTGGGGGCAGAAAAGCCCACTAGACACCAGGGAATTAGTTCAATTAAAAATAAAAGTGACCCCTCGCTTCCAGGGTGCAATTTGTTATATGTATTTGGCTCACCCGCCCCGGGACTGAGTAGCCTTTTTTTTCCTGCTGTTTTCTGCCCCACCTGGCACACAACCCGATTGACCATTTGGGTAGTGACATGGCATGTTATAATGTTTATTGTTATATTTTTTGTGATTTCCAATTGTAATGTTTTTTCTTTGTTTACTTTTTTGTTCTAGGTGAAGGCTTTTCTTCTTTTCACGTTGACGTTTTGTTACTGGTGGTTCTGCTGTTTGTGTAGTTTGGTAAGAGACTGTTTTTTTGTACAATGTAAATGTGTTTGATTTCTCTGCCTGTTTTTTTTTTGCAAATGGTGTAATAATAGCAGTATGTTTGGTTTTTGAGTGTCAAAAACTTTTTGCATTGGTGCTCGATGTGTATTTTGTTGTCTTGTGAGTAATTTGTTTTTTTTTCTTCTTTCTAGTTTGATATCGTTGGTCTTTGCTGTGTCACTGCAGAGTTTGTTTCTGGTGAGTGCAGCTGTCTCTTGTAATTGGATTGTATAGTTTTTGAGTACATTGATATTTGTGATAAAAGGTACACATTTCTTTACTTACTTGGTTTGCACATTGTTGGTTGTTGTTGACTTGTTTGTGCAGTCTTCTATCTTAGTAAGTATAATGGCTAGCCGCAGGATGACTGCTCAGCAGGTTGTTGGTTTGCTGTTTGAGTCTTCCTCTGATATTGGTTCAGAGACTGACTCTGCTTCTGAGGGAGAGGAGGCAGGGGACGATTCTGGCAGTGAGTTTTCTCTCCGTATGGGGTCATCGGATGATGAAGATACTCTTAGTGCGGATGAAGTGCCTGTGTTAGAGGAGGAGACTGATGTGCCGATAGTGCGGCAAGAGGCATCTGGGCTGCAGCCTGCGGCTGCAAGGCTTCCCGTTGGTGTAGTGCGGCAAGAGAAATTTGGGCTGCAGCCTGCGGCTGCAAGGCTTCCCGTTGGTGTAGTGCGGCAAGAGGCATCTGGGCTGCAGGCTGGGGCTGCAAGGCTTCCCGTTGAAAGTGATGACCTCTGGGTTGCCCCTGGCATGGTGCAGCCGGAATTTCCAGAGTTTACTGGTGTTCCAGGGTCTAGAGTGAATACTGAGAACTTTTTGCCTGTAAATTTTTTTCAGTTGTTTATGGACGATGTTTTTTTTGGCAGAGATTGTTGAGCAGACTAATTTGTATGCCGAACAGTTTTTGAGGGACAACAGTGCCAGTCTTAAGCCACACTCTAGAGCTACCCGGTGGACTCCCACAAATGTTGAAGAGATGAAGAAGTTCTTGGGTTTAACTTTTTTGATGGGCTTGCTAAGGAAGCCATCATTGGCTTCATATTGGTCTAGCAGTCCCTTGATGGCAACGTCTATTTTTCCGGCAGTCATGACTCGTGACAGGTATTTGCTTCTGCTTCGGATGATGCACTTTGTTGATAATGGTTTAGCGTTGCCACGAGATCACCCTGATTGTGACCGTCTTTTTAAGATTAGGCCTGTCCTTGATCACTTTGTTGATCGATTTTCTGAGATTTATGCCCCTGGTAGAGAAATTGCAGTGGATGAGTCTTTGGTGTTGTTCAAGGGCCGCTTGGTTTTTAGGCAATACATTCCTAGTAAGAGGGCACGCTATGGAATAAAGCTGTATATGCTGTGTGACAGTAGGACTGGATATGTCTCTAATTTCAGGGTGTACACCGGTAAGGAATCTAGGTTTAACCTCCCTGGTTGTCCGTCCACTTTTGGAGTGACTGAGAAAATTGTTTGGGAACTTGGTAGAGGATTTTTAACAAAGGCCACCATTTATATGTAGGTAACTTCTACACTGGTGTGCGGTTGTTCAGGGAATTGGCCAAAGTGGACACTTTTGCTTGTGGCACAATCCGCTGTAACCGTAAAGGTTTTCCGAAAGAACTTGTTTGTCAAAAGCTTGTGCGGGGACAGTGCAGTGCGTTGCGTTGCCAGGAGCTTCTTGCTGTGAAGTTTACAGACAGGAGAGATGTCTACATGCTGACTTCCATCCATGATGAAAGCACTGCACCTGTGACTGTTTGGGGTCAGGTCGCTGAAGCGCGCAAACCTGTGTGCATTTTAGACTATAATAGGCACATGGGTGGTGTTGACAGAGTAGATCAGAGGTTGGAACCTTACACTGCTCTTCGTAAGGCTTACATTTGGTACAAGAAGTTGGCTATCCATCTTTTCCACTTGGCAATGTTTAATGCTTTTGTTGTGTTCCAGGATTCTTGCCCTGAGTCAAAGAAGACTTTTGCTAAGTTTCAGGAGTCTGTAATAGGCAGCCTTGTTGTAGTGGAACAGGCAAGTGTTCCTAGAGTTGGACTGGTGGAGGATGTTGCTAGATTGAAAGAACGCCACTTTCCAGATCACATTCCTCCCACACCCGCAAAAGATTTTCCCAGTAGGAGATGTAGAGTCTGTTGGCGAAGAGGTTTGCGGAAGGAGAGTCGTATGTACTGCCCCGATTGTCCCTCTCATCCTGCACTGTGTCTCTCTGCTTGTTTCAGAGCGTACCACACGCGTAAAAATTTCTGGGAACATTCATGAGTGGTAAAGTGAACTGCCTGGTCTGTATTCTTTGGAAAATATGATTCTGTTTCACGGTTGGTGTTAGTGCAATGTATTTAGTTGCTGATTTTCTGTTAGAAGATTTGTATCTATTTGCAATTTGTTTGTGTTTTTATTTTTTTCTAAAAAAATCCAAAATGTGATGGCGGTGTGTGTAGGCTTGCGCTTGGCTGTTGGTGTGTGTGGACTGGCACTTGGTTGGTGGTGTGCGTGGAATGGTGCTTGGCTGACGGTGTCCGTGGACTGGCGGTGTGCATGGACTGGCGGTGTGCGTGGACTGGTGCGTGGCTGGTGGTGTGCGTGGAATGGTGCTTGGCTGGCGGTGTGCGTGGAATGGTGCTTGGCTGGCGGTGTGCGTGGAATGGTGCTTGGCTGGCGGTGTGCGTGGACTGGTACTTGGCTGGCGGTGTGTGTGGACTGGTGGTGTGTGCGGACTGGTGTTTGGCTGGTGGTGTCCGTGGACTGGAGCTTGGCTGGTGGTGTCCGTGGACTGGAGCTTGTCTGGTGGTGTGCGTGGACTGGAGCTTGGCTGGCGGTGTGCGTGGAATGGTGCTTGGCTGGCGGTGTGCTTGGACTGGTACTTGGCTGGCGGTGTGCGTGGACTGGTGGTGTGTGCGGACTGGTGCTTGGCTGGTGGTGTCCGTGGACTGGAGCTTGGCTGGCGGTGTAGGTGGATTGGCGATTGGATGGCGGTGTGCCTGGACTGGCGATTGGATGGCGGTGTGCCTGGACTGGCGCTTGGCTAGCGGTGTGCGTGGACTGGCGTTTGGCTAGCGGTGTGTGTCGACTGGTGCTTGGCTGGCTGTATGCGAGTAGTGACTTTCTGCTGGTCACTACACACACTGCTAGCTGAGTGCCACTCCACGCAATCCTTCAGCCTGTGTAGTTGCTGTGTCTGGATTGTGGGCGTGTGAAAGTGATGGGCCCTTGAATGGCGCTGTGTGCTGGTGTGAGTTTTGTTATGTGATGGGCCCGCGGCTGGCGGTGTGAATGGTTTTGTATGTCTCACACGTATGAAAGGTGTATGAATGGCCTGTAAAGAGGTTGGTGCCTTGTCGTGGCTTTACAGCTCACGAGCTGTGAGTCAATGGTTCAGTTTCTCGCCCTTTCAATTATTACCAGTGCATTTCATGTTTTGTGAAATCACTTGCTAATACAATTTTATCTACTGAACCATCACTCACCCTCGTGCCAAATCCAACCAGTATGTGTGTGTGCTTGCGGGTTAGATGGCTGTGCAGTAATATTTGTCTTTCTGAAGCAGGGTGTACCTTGTCCCTTTTTGGTGATTTTTGTACTGTGTTGCTTTTGTACCTGGTGGTGCGAATGGTCTTGTTTGTATCACGTATGAAAGGTGTGTGAATGGCCTGTAAAGTGGTTGGTGCCTTGACGTGGCTTTACAGCTCACGAGCTGCGAGTCATTGGTTTGGTTTTTTGTGAATTTAATTATTGACAGTGCATTTCATTTTTGTGAAATCTCTTGTTAATAAAATTTAATATACTGAACCATGACTCGCCCTCGTGCCAAATCCAACCAGTATGTGTGTGTGTTTGAGGAATAGATGGTTGTGCAGGAATCTTTGTCTTTAGTTTCTCTGCCAAGGTACACTTTCCATGTAAGAATAACCCACCAACTGTAGATTTTGTCGAAAACCCTTGAGAGTTCATGGTGATGTCTCTCTAGTGAATTGAAAAATATTTTTTATCCCCATTGTCCTGTAAACCTCAAACTGTCTGCCACATTTTCTTTGCAGTATTATTCCAAAATTCTCACGCTGTAGTAACAATAGTTAATCTGGTTTTGCAAGGGGGGTTACTTTGGTTTTTTGCCCGGTGCTCGGCGGCCATCTAGGGAAACCTTCCAAACCCACACATTTCTGAAAACTAGACACCCGGCGGCTTCCGGGGAGGTATGGCTTGCGTGGATCCCCCAACGTTTCCTTACCCAGAATCCCCTGCAAACCTCAATTTTTGCTCACAAAATCACTTTTTTCACACATTTTGGGGTGGGAAAGTAGTGGCATCACCGGGCTCACACAAATTTACCACCACCCAGCGTTCCCCCAGGTCTCCCGGTAAAAATGGTGCCTCACTTGTGTGGGAGGCCCAAGTACCCGCGGCAGGCAAGGGCCCAAAACGTAGTGAGGCGACATCAAAATGGCCTATCGCAAAACCACCTGGTTTTGCAAGGGGGGTCACTTTGGTTTTTGGCCCGGTGCGCGGCGGCCATCTAGGGAAACCTACCAAACCCACGCATTTCTGAAAACTAGACACCCGGCGGCTTCCAGGGAGGTATGGCTTGCGTGGATCCCCCAACGTTTCCTTACCCAGAATCCCCTGCAAACCTCAATTTTTGCTCAAAAAAATCACTTTTTTCACACATTTTGGGGTGGGAAAGTAGTGGCATCACCGGGCTCACACAAATTTACCACCACCCAGCGTTCCCCCAGGTCTCCCGGTAAAAATGGTGCCTCACTTGTGTGGGAGGCCCAAGTACCCGCGGCAGGCAAGGGCCCAAAACGTAGTGAGGCGACATCAAAATGGCCTATCGCCAAACCACCTGGTTTTGCAAGGGGGGTCACTTTGGTTTTTGGCCCGGTGCGCGGCGGCCATCTAGGGAAACCTACCAAACCCACGCATTTCTGAAAACTAGACACCCGGCGGCTTCCAGGGAGGTATGGCTTGCGTGGATCCCCCAAGGTTTCCTTACCCAGAATCCCCTGCAAACCTCAATTTTTGCTCAAAAAATCACTTTTTCCACACATTTTGGGGTGGGAAAGTAGTGGCATCACCGGGCTCACACAAATTTACCACCACCCAGCGTTCCCCCAGGTCTCCCGGTAAAAATGGTGCCTCACTTGTGTGGGAGGCCCAAGTACCCGCGGCAGGCAAGGGCCCAAAACGTAGTGAGGCGACATCAAAATGGCCTATCGCAAAACCAACTGGTTTTGCAAGGGGGGTCACTTTGGTTTTTGGCCCGGTGCGCGGCGGCCATCTAGGGAAACCTACCAAACCCACGCATTTCTGAAAACTAGACACCCGGCGGCTTCCAGGGAGGTATGGCTTGCGTGGATCCCCCAACGTTTCCTTACCCAGAATCCCCTGCAAACCTCAATTTTTGCTCAAAAAATCACTTTTTTCACACATTTTGGGGTGGGAAAGTAATGGCATCACCGGGCTCACACAAATTTACCACCACCCAGCGTTCCCCCAGGTCTCCCGGTGAAAATGGTGCCTCACTTGTGTGGGAGGCCCAAGTACCCGCGGCAGGCAAGGACAACAAACGTAGTGAGGCGACATCAAAATGGCCTATCGCCAAACCACCTGGTTTTGCAAGGGGGGTCACTTTGGTTTTTGGCCCGGTGCGCGGCGGCCGTCTAGGGAAACCTACCAAACCCATGCATTTCTGAAAACTAGACACCCGGCAGCTTCCAGGGAGGTATGGCTTGCGTGGATCCCCCAACGTTTCCTTACCCAGAATCCCCTGCAAACCTCAATTTTTGCTCAAAAAATCACTTTTTTCACACATTTTGGGGTGGGAAAGTAGTGGCATCACCGGGCTCACACAAATTTACCACCACCCAGCGTTCCCCCAGGTCTCCCGGTAAAAATGGTGCCTCACTTGTGTGGGAGGCCCAAGTACCCGCGGCAGGCAAGGGCCCAAAACGTAGTGAGGCGACATCAAAATGGCCTATCGCCAAACCACCTGGTTTTGCAAGGGGGGTCACTTTGGTTTTTGGCCCGGTGCGCGGCAGCCATCTAGGGAAACCTACCAAACCCACGCATTTCTGAAAACTAGACACCCGGCGGCTTCCAGGGAGGTATGGCTTGCGTGGATCCCCCAAAGTTTCCTTACCCAGAATCCCCTGCAAACCTCAATTTTTGCCCAAAAAATCACTTTTTTCACACATTTTGGGGTGGGAAAGTAGTGGCATCACCGGGCTCACACAAATTTACCACCACCCAGCGTTCCCCCAGGTCTCCCGGTAAAAATGGTGCCTCACTTGTGTGGGAGGCCCAAGTACCCGCGGCAGGCAAGGGCCCAAAATGTAGTGAGGCGACATCAAAATGGCCTATCGCCAAACCACCTGGTTTTGCAAGGGGGGTCACTTTGGTTTTTGGCCCGGTGCGCGGCGGCCATCTAGGGAAACCTACCAAACCCACGCATTTCTGAAAACTAGACACCCGGCGTCTTCCAGGGAGGTATGGCTTGCGTGGATCCCCCAACGTTTCCTTACCCAGAATCCCCTGCAAACCTCAATTTTTGCTCAAAAAATCACTTTTTTCACACATTTTGGGGTGGGAAAGTAGTGGCATCACCGGGCTCACACAAATTTACCACCACCCAGCGTTCCCCCAGGTCTCCCGGTAAAAATGGTGCCTCACTTGTGTGGGAGGCCCAAGTACCCGCGGCAGGCAAGGACAACAAACGTAGTGAGGCGACATCAAAATGGCCTATCGCCAAACCACCTGGTTTTGCAAGGGGGGTCACTTTGGTTTTTGGCCCGGTGCGCGGCGGCCATCTAGGGAAACCTACCAAACCCATGCATTTCTGAAAACTAGACACCCGGCGGCTTCCAGGGAGGTATGGCTTGCGTGGATCCCCCAACGTTTCCTTACCCAGAATCCCCTGCAAACCTCAATCTTTGCTCAAAAAATCACTTTTTTCACACATTTTGGGGTGGGAAAGTAGTGGCATCACCGGGCTCACACAAATTTACCACCACCCAGCGTTCCCCCAGGTCTCCCGGTAAAAATGGTGCCTCACTTGTGTGGGAGGCCCAAGTACCCGCGGCAGGCAAGGGCCCAAAACGTAGTGAGGCGACATCAAAATGGCCTATCGCCAAACCACCTGGTTTTGCAAGGGGGGTCACTTTGGTTTTTGGCCCGGTGCGCGGCGGCCATCTAGGGAAACCTAGCAAACACACGCATTTCTGAAAACTAGACACCCGGCGGCTTCCAGGGAGGTATGGCTTGCGTGGATCCCCCAACGTTTCCTTACCCAGAATCCCCTGCAAACCTCAATCCCAAATGTCGCCTCACTACGTTTGTTGTCCTTGCCTGCCGCGGGTACTTGGGCCTCCCACACAAGTGAGGCACCATTTTTACCGGGAGACCTGGGGGAATGCTGGGTGGTGGTAAATTTGTGTGAGCCCGGTGATGCCACTACTTTCCCACCCCAAAATGATTGAAAAAAGTGATTTTTTGAGCAAAAATTGAGGTTTGCAGGGGATTCTGGGTAAGGAAACGTTGGGGGATCCACGCAAGCCATACCTCCCTGGAAGCCGCCGGGTGTCTAGTTTTCAGAAATGCGTGGGTTTGCTAGGTTTCCCTAGATGGCCGCCGCGCACCGGGCCAAAAACCAAAGTGACCCCCCTTGCAAAACCAGGTGGTTTGGCGATAGGCCATTTTGATGTCGCCTCACTACGTTTGTTGTCCTTGCCTGCCGCGGGTACTTGGGCCTCCCACACAAGTGAGGCACCATTTTTACCGGGAGACCTGGGGGAACGCTGGGTGGTGGTAAATTTGTGTGAGCCCGGTGATGCCACTACTTTCCCACCCCAAAATGTGTGAAAAAAGTGATTTTTTGGGCAAAAATTGAGGTTTGCAGGGGATTCTGGGTAAGGAAATGTTGGGGGATCCACGCAAGCCATACCTCCCTGGAAGCCACCGGGTGTCTAGTTTTCAGAAATGCGTGGGTTTGGTAGGTTTCCCTAGATGGCCGCCGCGCACCGGGCCAAAAACCAAAGTGACCCCCCTTGCAAAACCAGGTGGTTTGGCGATAGGCCATTTTGATGTCGCCTCACTACGTTTTGGGCCCTTGCCTGCCGCGGGTACTTGGGCCTCCCACACAAGTGAGGCACCATTTTTACCGGGAGACCTGGGGGAACGCTGGGTGGTGGTAAATTTGTGTGAGCCCGGTGATGCCACTACTTTCCCACCCCAAACTGTGTGAAAAAAGTGATTTTTTGAGCAAAAATTGAGGATTGCAGGGGATTCTGGGTAAGGAATCGTTGGGGGATCCACGCAAGCCATACCTCCCTGGAAGCCGCCGGGTGTCTAGTTTTCAGAAATGCGTGGGTTTGGAAGGTTTCCCTAGATGGCCGCCGCGCACCGGGCCAAAAACCAAAGTGACCCCCCTTGCAAAACCAGGTGGTTTGGCGATAGGCCATTTTGATGTTGCCTCACTACGTTTTGGGCCCTTGCCTGCCGCGGGTACTTGGGCATCCCACACAAGTGAGGCACCATTTTTACCGGGAGACCTGGGGGAACGCTGGGTGGTGGTAAATTTGTGTGAGCCCGGTGATGCCACTACTTTCCCACCCCAAAATGTGTGAAAAAAGTGATTTTTTAAGCAAAAATTGAGGTTTGCAGGGGATTCTGGGTAAGGAAACGTTGGGGGATCCACGCAAGCCATACCTCCCTGGAAGCCGCCGGGTGTCTAGTTTTCAGAAATGCATGGGTTTGGTAGGTTTCCCTAGATGGCCGCCACGCACCGGGCCAAAAACCAAAGTGACCCCCCTTGCAAAACCAGGTGGTTTTGCGATAGGCCATTTTGATGTCGCCTCACTACGTTTTGGGCCCTTGCCTGCCGCGGGTACTTGGGCCTCCCACACAAGTGAGGCACCATTTTTACCGGGAGACCTGGGGGAATGCTGGGTGGTGGTAAATTTGTGTGAGCCCGGTGATGCCACTACTTTCCCACCCCAAAATGATTGAAAAAAGTGATTTTTTGAGCAAAAATTGAGGTTTGCAGGGGATTCTGGGTAAGGAAACGTTGGGGGATCCACGCAAGCCATACCTCCCTGGAAGCCGCCGGGTGTCTAGTTTTCAGAAATGCGTGGGTTTGCTAGGTTTCCCTAGATGGCCGCCGCGCACCGGGCCAAAAACCAAAGTGACCCCCCTTGCAAAACCAGGTGGTTTGGCGATAGGCCATTTTGATGTCGCCTCACTACGTTTGTTGTCCTTGCCTGCCGCGGGTACTTGGGCCTCCCACACAAGTGAGGCACCATTTTTACCGGGAGACCTGGGGGAACGCTGGGTGATGGTAAATTTGTGTGAGCCCGGTGATGCCACTACTTTCCCACCCCAAAATGTGTGAAAAAAGTGATTTTTTGGGCAAAAATTGAGGTTTGCAGGGGATTCTGGGTAAGGAAATGTTGGGGGATCCACGCAAGCCATACCTCCCTGGAAGCCACCGGGTGTCTAGTTTTCAGAAATGCGTGGGTTTGGTAGGTTTCCCTAGATGGCCGCCGCGCACCGGGCCAAAAACCAAAGTGACCCCCCTTGCAAAACCAGGTGGTTTGGCGATAGGCCATTTTGATGTCGCCTCACTACGTTTTGGGCCCTTGCCTGCCGCGGGTACTTGGGCCTCCCACACAAGTGAGGCACCATTTTTACCGGGAGACCTGGGG
Organism: Triturus cristatus; assembly: GCF_964204655.1. Classification (NCBI taxonomy): domain Eukaryota; kingdom Metazoa; phylum Chordata; class Amphibia; order Caudata; family Salamandridae; genus Triturus; species Triturus cristatus. The sequence continues at coordinate 222,679,848 of NC_140595.1, forward strand.
GAACGCTGGGTGGTGGTAAATTTGTGTGAGCCCGGTGATGCCACTACTTTCCCACCCCAAACTGTGTGAAAAAAGTGATTTTTTGAGCAAAAATTGAGGTTTGCAGGGGATTCTGGGTAAGGAATCGTTGGGGGATCCACGCAAGCCATACCTCCCTGGAAGCCGCCGGGTGTCTAGTTTTCAGAAATGCGTGGGTTTGGAAGGTTTCCCTAGATGGCCGCCGCGCACCGGGCCAAAAACCAAAGTGACCCCCCTTGCAAAACCAGGTGGTTTGGCGATAGGCCATTTTGATGTTGCCTCACTACGTTTTGGGCCCTTGCCTGCCGCGGGTACTTGGGCATCCCACACAAGTGAGGCACCATTTTTACCGGGAGACCTGGGGGAACGCTGGGTGGTGGTAAATTTGTGTGAGCCCGGTGATGCCACTACTTTCCCACCCCAAAATGTGTGAAAAAAGTGATTTTTTAAGCAAAAATTGAGGTTTGCAGGGGATTCTGGGTAAGGAAACGTTGGGGGATCCACGCAAGCCATACCTCCCTGGAAGCCGCCGGGTGTCTAGTTTTCAGAAATGCATGGGTTTGGTAGGTTTCCCTAGATGGCCGCCACGCACCGGGCCAAAAACCAAAGTGACCCCCCTTGCAAAACCAGGTGGTTTTGCGATAGGCCATTTTGATGTCGCCTCACTACGTTTTGGGCCCTTGCCTGCCGCGGGTACTTGGGCCTCCCACACAAGTGAGGCACCATTTTTACCGGGAGACCTGGGGGAACGCTGGGTGGTGGTAAATTTGTGTGAGCCCGGTGATGCCACTACTTTCCCACCCCAAAATGTGTGAAAAAAGTGATTTTTTGAGCAAAAATTGAGGTTTGCAGGGGATTCTGGGTAAGGAAATGTTGGGGGATCCACGCAAGCCATACCTCCCTGGAAGCCACCGGGTGTCTAGTTTTCAGAAATGCGTGGGTTTGGTAGGTTTCCCTAGATGGCCGCCGCGCACCGGGCCAAAAACCAAAGTGACCCCCCTTGCAAAACCAGGTGGTTTGGCGATAGGCCATTTTGATGTCGCCTCACTACGTTTTGGGCCCTTGCCTGCCGCGGGTACTTGGGCCTCCCACACAAGTGAGGCACCATTTTTACCGGGAGACCTGGGGGAACGCTGGGTGGTGGTAAATTTGTGTGAGCCCGGTGATGCCACTACTTTCCCACCCCAAACTGTGTGAAAAAAGTGATTTTTTGAGCAAAAATTGAGGATTGCAGGGGATTCTGGGTAAGGAATCGTTGGGGGATCCACGCAAGCCATACCTCCCTGGAAGCCGCCGGGTGTCTAGTTTTCAGAAATGCGTGGGTTTGGAAGGTTTCCCTAGATGGCCGCCGCGCACCGGGCCAAAAACCAAAGTGACCCCCCTTGCAAAACCAGGTGGTTTGGCGATAGGCCATTTTGATGTTGCCTCACTACGTTTTGGGCCCTTGCCTGCCGCGGGTACTTGGGCATCCCACACAAGTGAGGCACCATTTTTACCGGGAGACCTGGGGGAACGCTGGGTGGTGGTAAATTTGTGTGAGCCCGGTGATGCCACTACTTTCCCACCCCAAAATGTGTGAAAAAAGTGATTTTTTGAGCAAAAATTGAGGTTTGCAGGGGATTCTGGGTAAGGAAATGTTGGGGGATCCACGCAAGCCATACCTCCCTGGAAGCCACCGGGTGTCTAGTTTTCAGAAATGCGTGGGTTTGGTAGGTTTCCCTAGATGGCCGCCGCGCACCGGGCCAAAAACCAAAGTGACCCCCCTTGCAAAACCAGGTGGTTTGGCGATAGGCCATTTTGATGTCGCCTCACTACGTTTTGGGCCCTTGCCTGCCGCGGGTACTTGGGCCTCCCACACAAGTGAGGCACCATTTTTACCGGGAGACCTGGGGGAACGCTGGGTGGTGGTAAATTTGTGTGAGCCCGGTGATGCCACTACTTTCCCACCCCAAACTGTGTGAAAAAAGTGATTTTTTGAGCAAAAATTGAGGATTGCAGGGGATTCTGGGTAAGGAATCGTTGGGGGATCCACGCAAGCCATACCTCCCTGGAAGCCGCCGGGTGTCTAGTTTTCAGAAATGCGTGGGTTTGGAAGGTTTCCCTAGATGGCCGCCGCGCACCGGGCCAAAAACCAAAGTGACCCCCCTTGCAAAACCAGGTGGTTTGGCGATAGGCCATTTTGATGTTGCCTCACTACGTTTTGGGCCCTTGCCTGCCGCGGGTACTTGGGCCTCCCACACAAGTGAGGCACCATTTTTACCGGGAGACCTGAGGGAACGCTGGGTGGTGGTAAATTTGTGTGAGCCCGGTGATGCCACTACTTTCCCACCCCAAAATGTGTGAAAAAAGTGATTTTTTGGGCAAAAATTGAGGTTTGCAGGGGATTCTGGGTAAGGAAATGTTGGGGGATCCACGCAAGCCATACCTCCTTGGAAGCCACCGGGTGTCTAGTTTTCAGAAATGTGTGGGTTTGGAAGGTTTCCCTAGATGGCCGCCGCGCACCGGGCCAAAAACCAAAGTGACCCCCCTTGCAAAACCAGGTGGTTTGGCGATAGGCCATTTTGATGTTGCCTCACTACGTTTTGGGCCCTTGCCTGCCGCGGGTACTTGGGCCTCCCACACAAGTGAGGCACCATTTTTACCGGGAGACCTGGGGGAACGCTGGGTGGTGGTAAATTTGTGTGAGCCCGGTGATGCCACTACTTTCCCACCCCAAAATGTGTGAAAAAAGTGATTTTTTGAGCAAAAATTGAGGTTTGCAGGGGATTCTGGGTAAGGAAACGTTGGGGGATCCACGCAAGCCATACCTCCCTGGAAGCCGCCGGGTGTCTAGTTTTCAGAAATGCGTGGGTTTGGTAGGTTTCCCTAGATGGCCGCCGCGCACCGGGCCAAAAACCAAAGTGACCCCCCTTGCAAAACCAGGTGGTTTTGCGATAGGCCATTTTGATGTCGCCTCACTACGTTTTGGGCCCTTGCCTGCCGCGGGTACTTGGGCCTCCCACACAAGTGAGGCACCATTTTTACCGGGAGACCTGGGGGAACGCTGGGTGGTGGTAAATTTGTGTGAGCCCGGTGATGCCACTACTTTCCCACCCCAAAATGTGTGAAAAAAGTGATTTTTTGAGCAAAAATTGAGGTTTGCAGGGGATTCTGGGTAAGGAAACGTTGGGGGATCCACGCAAGCCATACCTCCCTGGAAGCCGCCGGGTGTCTAGTTTTCAGAAATGCGTGGGTTTGGTAGGTTTCCCTAGATGGCCGCCGCGCACCGGGCCAAAAACCAAAGTGACCCCCCTTGCAAAACCAGGTGGTTTGGCGATAGGCCATTTTGATGTCGCCTCACTACGTTTTGGGCCCTTGCCTGCCGCGGGTACTTGGGCCTCCCACACAAGTGAGGCACCATTTTTACCGGGAGACCTGGGGGAACGCTGGGTGGTGGTAAATTTGTGTGAGCCCGGTGATGCCACTACTTTCCCACCCCAAAATGTGTGAAAAAAGTGATTTTTTGAGCAAAAATTGAGGTTTGCAGGGGATTCTGGGTAAGGAAACGTTGGGGGATCCACGCAAGCCATACCTCCCTGGAAGCCGCCGGGTGTCTAGTTTTCAGAAATGCGTGGGTTTGGTAGGTTTCCCTAGATGGCCGCCGCGCACCGGGCCAAAAACCAAAGTGACCCCCCTTGCAAAACCAGGTGGTTTGGCGATAGGCCATTTTGATGTCGCCTCACTACGTTTTGGGCCCTTGCCTGCCGCGGGTACTTGGGCCTCCCACACAAGTGAGGCACCATTTTTACCGGGAGACCTGGGGGAACGCTGGGTGGTGGTAAATTTGTGTGAGCCCGGTGATGCCACTACTTTCCCACCCCAAAATGTGTGAAAAAGGTGATTTTTTGAGCAAAAATTGAGGTTTGCAGGGGATTCTGGGTAAGGAAACGTTGGGGGATCCACGCAAGCCATACCTCCCTGGAAGCCGCCCGGTGTCTAGTTTTCAGAAATGCATGGGTTTGGAAGGTTTCCCTAGATGGCCGCCGCGCACCGGGCCAAAAACCAAAGTGACCCCCCTTGCAAAACCAGGTGGTTTGGCGATAGGCCATTTTGATGTCGCCTCACTACGTTTTGGGCCCTTGCCTGCCGCGGGTACTTGGGCCTCCCACACAAGTGAGGCACCATTTTTACCGGGAGACCTGGGGGAACGCTGGGTGGTGGTAAATTTGTGTGAGCCCGGTGATGCCACTACTTTCCCACCCCAAAATGTGTGAAAAAAGTGATTTTTTTGAGCAAAAATTGAGGTTTGCAGGGGATTCTGGGTAAGGAAACGTTGGGGGATCCACGCAAGCCATACCTCCCTGGAAGCCGCCGGGTGTCTAGTTTTCAGAAATGCGTGGGTTTGGTAGGTTTCCCTAGATGGCCGCCGCGCACCGGGCCAAAAACCAAAGTGACCCCCCTTGCAAAACCAGGTGGTTTGGCGATAGGCCATTTTGATGTCGCCTCACTACGTTTTGGGCCCTTGCCTGCCGCGGGTACTTGGGCCTCCCACACAAGTGAGGCACCATTTTTACCGGGAGACCTGGGGGAACGCTGGGTGGTGGTAAATTTGTGTGAGCCCGGTGATGCCACTACTTTCCCACCCCAAAATGTGTGAAAAAAGTGATTTTTTGAGCAAAAATTGAGGTTTGCAGGGGATTCTGGGTAAGGAAACGTTGGGGGATCCACGCAAGCCATACCTCCCTGGAAGCCGCCGGGTGTCTAGTTTTCAGAAATGCGTGGGTTTGGTAGGTTTCCCTAGATGGCCGCCGCGCACCGGGCCAAAAACCAAAGTGACCCCCCTTGCAAAACCAGGTGGTTTTGCGATAGGCCATTTTGATGTCGCCTCACTACGTTTTGGGCCCTTGCCTGCCGCGGGTACTTGGGCCTCCCACACAAGTGAGGCACCATTTTTACCGGGAGACCTGGGGGAACGCTGGGTGGTGGTAAATTTGTGTGAGCCCGGTGATGCCACTACTTTCCCACCCCAAAATGTGTGAAAAAAGTGATTTTTTGAGCAAAAATTGAGGTTTGCAGGGGATTCTGGGTAAGGAAACGTTGGGGGATCCACGCAAGCCATACCTCCCTGGAAGCCGCCGGGTGTCTAGTTTTCAGAAATGCGTGGGTTTGGTAGGTTTCCCTAGATGGCCGCCGCGCACCGGGCCAAAAACCAAAGTGACCCCCCTTGCAAAACCAGGTGGTTTGGCGATAGGCCATTTTGATGTCGCCTCACTACGTTTTGGGCCCTTGACTGCCGCGGGTACTTGGGCCTCCCACACAAGTGAGGCACCATTTTTACCGGGAGACCTGGGGGAACGCTGGGTGGTGGTAAATTTGTGTGAGCCCGGTGATGCCACTACTTTCCCACCCCAAAATGTGTGAAAAAAGTGATTTTTTGAGCAAAAATTGAGGTTTGCAGGGGATTCTGGGTAAGGAAACGTTGGGGGATCCACGCAAGCCATACCTCCCTGGAAGCCGCCGGGTGTCTAGTTTTCAGAAATGCGTGGGTTTGGTAGGTTTCCCTAGATGGCCGCCGCGCACCGGGCCAAAAACCAAAGTGACCCCCCTTGCAAAACCAGGTGGTTTGGCGATAGGCCATTTTGATGTCGCCTCACTACGTTTTGGGCCCTTGCCTGCCGCGGGTACTTGGGCCTCCCACACAAGTGAGGCACCATTTTTACCGGGAGACCTGGGGGAACGCTGGGTGGTGGTAAATTTGTGTGAGCCCGGTGATGCCACTACTTTCCCACCCCAAAATGTGTGAAAAAAGTGATTTTTTGAGCAAAAATTGAGGTTTGCAGGGGATTCTGGGTAAGGAAACGTTGGGGGATCCACGCAAGCCATACCTCCCTGGAAGCCGCCGGGTGTCTAGTTTTCAGAAATGCGTGGGTTTGGTAGGTTTCCCTAGATGGCCGCCGCGCACCGGGCCAAAAACCAAAGTGACCCCCCTTGCAAAACCAGGTGGTTTGGCGATAGGCCATTTTGATGTCGCCTCACTACGTTTTGGGCCCTTGCCTGCCGCGGGTACTTGGGCCTCCCACACAAGTGAGGCACCATTTTTACCGGGAGACCTGGGGGAACGCTGGGTGGTGGTAAATTTGTGTGAGCCCGGTGATGCCACTACTTTCCCACCCCAAAATGTGTGAAAAAAGTGATTTTTTGAGCAAAAATTGAGGTTTGCAGGGGATTCTGGGTAAGGAAACGTTGGGGGATCCACGCAAGCCATACCTCCCTGGAAGCCGCCGGGTGTCTAGTTTTCAGAAATGCGTGGGTTTGGTAGGTTTCCCTAGATGGCCGCCGCGCACCGGGCCAAAAACCAAAGTGACCCCCCTTGCAAAACCAGGTGGTTTGGCGATAGGCCATTTTGATGTCGCCTCACTACGTTTTGGGCCCTTGCCTGCCGCGGGTACTTGGGCCTCCCACACAAGTGAGGCACCATTTTTACCGGGAGACCTGGGGGAACGCTGGGTGGTGGTAAATTTGTGTGAGCCCGGTGATGCCACTACTTTCCCACCCCAAAATGTGTGAAAAAGGTGATTTTTTGAGCAAAAATTGAGGTTTGCAGGGGATTCTGGGTAAGGAAACGTTGGGGGATCCACGCAAGCCATACCTCCCTGGAAGCCGCCCGGTGTCTAGTTTTCAGAAATGCATGGGTTTGGAAGGTTTCCCTAGATGGCCGCCGCGCACCGGGCCAAAAACCAAAGTGACCCCCCTTGCAAAACCAGGTGGTTTGGCGATAGGCCATTTTGATGTCGCCTCACTACGTTTTGGGCCCTTGCCTGCCGCGGGTACTTGGGCCTCCCACACAAGTGAGGCACCATTTTTACCGGGAGACCTGGGGGAACGCTGGGTGGTGGTAAATTTGTGTGAGCCCGGTGATGCCACTACTTTCCCACCCCAAAATGTGTGAAAAAAGTGATTTTTTTGAGCAAAAATTGAGGTTTGCAGGGGATTCTGGGTAAGGAAACGTTGGGGGATCCACGCAAGCCATACCTCCCTGGAAGCCGCCGGGTGTCTAGTTTTCAGAAATGCGTGGGTTTGGTAGGTTTCCCTAGATGGCCGCCGCGCACCGGGCCAAAAACCAAAGTGACCCCCCTTGCAAAACCAGGTGGTTTGGCGATAGGCCATTTTGATGTCGCCTCACTACGTTTTGGGCCCTTGCCTGCCGCGGGTACTTGGGCCTCCCACACAAGTGAGGCACCATTTTTACCGGGAGACCTGGGGGAACGCTGGGTGGTGGTAAATTTGTGTGAGCCCGGTGATGCCACTACTTTCCCACCCCAAAATGTGTGAAAAAGGTGATTTTTTGAGCAAAAATTGAGGTTTGCAGGGGATTCTGGGTAAGGAAACGTTGGGGGATCCACGCAAGCCATACCTCCCTGGAAGCCGCCCGGTGTCTAGTTTTCAGAAATGCATGGGTTTGGAAGGTTTCCCTAGATGGCCGCCGCGCACCGGGCCAAAAACCAAAGTGACCCCCCTTGCAAAACCAGGTGGTTTGGCGATAGGCCATTTTGATGTCGCCTCACTACGTTTTGGGCCCTTGCCTGCCGCGGGTACTTGGGCCTCCCACACAAGTGAGGCACCATTTTTACCGGGAGACCTGGGGGAACGCTGGGTGGTGGTAAATTTGTGTGAGCCCGGTGATGCCACTACTTTCCCACCCCAAAATGTGTGAAAAAAGTGATTTTTTTAGCAAAAATTGAGGTTTGCAGGGGATTCTGGGTAAGGAAACGTTGGGGGATCCACGCAAGCCATACCTCCCTAGAAGCCGCCGGGTGTCTAGTTTTCAGAAATGCGTGGGTTTGGTAGGTTTCCCTAGATGGCCGCCGCGCACCGGGCCAAAAACCAAAGTGACCCCCCTTGCAAAACCAGGTGGTTTGGCGATAGGCCATTTTGATGTCGCCTCACTACGTTTTGGGCCCTTGCCTGCCGCGGGTACTTGGGCCTCCCACACAAGTGAGGCACCATTTTTACCGGGAGACCTGGGGGAACGCTGGGTGGTGGTAAATTTGTGTGAGCCCGGTGATGCCACTACTTTCCCACCCCAAAATGTGTGAAAAAAGTGATTTTTTGAGCAAAAACTGAGGTTTGCAGGGGATTCTGGGTAAGGAAACGTTGGGGGATCCACGCAAGCCATACCTCCCTGGAAGCCGCTGGGTGTCTAGTTTTCAGAAATGCGTGGGTTTGCTAGGTTTCCCTAGGTGCCGGCAGGGCTAGGGTTCAAAATCTACAGCTAGTCACTTTGCCAAAAAAAGGGTCATTTTTCACTGCAAAACCACGTTGCGTTTTGCGCCGTTTCCTGTCGCGGGCACTAGGCCGACCCGCACAAGTGAGGTACCATTTTTCTCGTAGGACTTTGGGGAACGCGGGGTGGGTGGAAATTTGTGGATCCACGCAGATTCCAGAACTTTCCATCACAGAAATGTGGGGAAAATGTGTTTTTTTTGTCAATTTTTTACGTTTGCAAGGGATTCTGGGTAACAGACCATGGTGGGAGGCAGTCAAGTCACCCCATCCTGGATTCCCCTGGGTGTTTAGTTTTCAAAAATGTATAGGTTTGCTAGGTTTCCCTAGGTGCCGGCAGGGCTAGGGTTCAAAATCTACAGCTAGTCACTTTGCCAAAAAAAGGGTCATTTTTCGCTGCAAAACCACGTTGCGTTTTGCGCCGTTTCCTGTCGCGGGCACTAGGCCGACCCGCACAAGTGAGGTACCATTTTTCTCGTAAGACTTTGGGGAACGCGGGGGGGGGTGGAAATTTGTGGATCCACGCAGATTCCAGAACTTTCCATCACAGAAATGTGGGGAAAATGTGTTTTTTTTGTCAATTTTTTACGTTTGCAAGGGATTCTGGGTAACAGACCATGGTGGGAGGCAGTCAAGTCACCCCATCCTGGATTCCCCTGGGTGTCTAGTTTTCAAAAATGTATAGGTTTGCTAGGTTTCCCTAGGTGCCGGCAGGGCTAGGGTTCAAAATCTACAGCTAGTCACTTTGCCAAAAAAAGGGTCATTTTTCGCTGCAAAACCACGTTGCGTTTTGCACCGTTTCCTGTCGTGGGCACTAGGCCGACCCGCACAAGTGAGGTACCATTTTTCTCGTAGGACTTTGGGGAACGCGGGGTGGGTGGAAATTTGTGGATCCACGCAGATTCCAGAACTTTCCATCACAGAAATGTGGGGAAAATGTATTTTTTTTGTCAATTTTTTACGTTTGCAAGGGATTCTGGGTAACAGACCATGGTGGGAGGCAGTCAAGTCACCCCATCCTGGATTCCCCATGGTGTCTAGTTTTCAAAAATGTATAGGTTTGCTAGGTTTCCCTAGGTGCCGGCAGGGCTAGGGTTCAAAATCTACAGCTAGTCACTTTGCCAAAAAAAGGGTCATTTTTCACTGCAAAACCACGTTGCGTTTTGCGCCGTTTCCTGTCGCGGGCACTAGGCCGACCCGCACAAGTGAGGTACCATTTTTCTCGTAGGACTTTGGGGAACGCGGGGTGGGTGGAAATTTGTGGATCCACGCAGATTCCAGAACTTTCCATCACAGAAATGTGGGGAAAATGTGTTTTTTTTGTCAATTTTTTACGTTTGCAAGGGATTCTGGGTAACAGACCATGGTGGGAGGCAGTCAAGTCACCCCATCCTGGATTCCCCTGGGTGTCTAGTTTTCAAAAATGTATAGGTTTGCTAGGTTTCCCTAGGTGCCGGCAGGGCTAGGGTTCAAAATCTACAGCTAGTCACTTTGCCAAAAAAAGGGTCATTTTTCACTGCAAAACCACGTTGCGTTTTGCGCCGTTTCCTGTCGCGGGCACTAGGCCGACCCGCACAAGTGAGGTACCATTTTTCTCGTAGGACTTTGGGGAACGCGGGGTGGGTGGAAATTTGTGGATCCACGCAGATTCCAGAACTTTCCATCACAGAAATGTGGGGAAAATGTGTTTTTTTTGTCAATTTTTTACGTTTGCAAGGGATTCTGGGTAACAGACCATGGTGGGAGGCAGTCAAGTCACCCCATCCTGGATTCCCCTGGGTGTCTAGTTTTCAAAAATGTATAGGTTTGCTAGGTTTCCCTAGGTGCCGGCAGGGCTAGGGTTCAAAATCTACAGCTAGTCACTTTGCCAAAAAAAGGGTCATTTTTCGCTGCAAAACCACGTTGCGTTTTGCGCCGTTTCCTGTCGCGGGCACTATGCCGACCCGCACAAGTGAGGTACCATTTTTCTCGTAGGACTTTGGGGAACGCGGGGTGGGTGGAAATTTGTGGATCCACGCAGATTCCAGAACTTTCCATCACAGAAATGTGGGGAAAATGTGTTTTTTTTGTCAATTTTTTACGTTTGCAAGGGATTCTGGGTAACAGACCATGGTGGGAGGCAGTCAAGTCACCCCATCCTGGATTGCCCTGGGTGTCTAGTTTTCAAAAATGTATAGGTTTGCTAGGTTTCCCTAGGTGCCGGCAGGGCTAGGGTTCAAAATCTACAGCTAGTCACTTTGCCAAAAAAAGGGTAATTTTTCACTGCAAAACCACGTTGCGTTTTGCACCGTTTCCTGTCGCGGGCACTATGCCGACCCGCACAAGTGAGGTACCATTTTTCTCGTAGGACTTTGGGGAACGCGGGGTGGGTGGAAATTTGTGGATCCACGCAGATTCCAGAACTTTCCATCACAGAAATGTGGGGAAAATGTGTTTTTTTTGTCAATTTTTTACGTTTGCAAGGGATTCTGGGTAACAGACCATGGTGGGAGGCAGTCAAGTCACCCCATCCTGGATTCCCCTGGGTGTCTAGTTTTCAAAAATGTATAGGTTTGCTAGGTTTCCCTAGGTGCCGGCAGGGCTAGGGTTCAAAATCTACAGCTAGTCACTTTGCCAAAAAAAGGGTCATTTTTCGCTGCAAAACCACGTTGCGTTTTGCACCGTTTCCTGTCGTGGGCACTAGGCCGACCCGCACAAGTGAGGTACCATTTTTCTCGTAGGACTTTGGGGAACGCGGGGTGGGTGGAAATTTGTGGATCCACGCAGATTCCAGAACTTTCCATCACAGAAATGTGGGGAAAATGTATTTTTTTTGTCAATTTTTTACGTTTGCAAGGGATTCTGGGTAACAGACCATGGTGGGAGGCAGTCAAGTCACCCCATCCTGGATTCCCCATGGTGTCTAGTTTTCAAAAATGTATAGGTTTGCTAGGTTTCCCTAGGTGCCGGCAGGGCTAGGGTTCAAAATCTACAGCTAGTCACTTTGCCAAAAAAAGGGTCATTTTTCACTGCAAAACCACGTTGCGTTTTGCGCCGTTTCCTGTCGCGGGCACTAGGCCGACCCGCACAAGTGAGGTACCATTTTTCTCGTAGGACTTTGGGGAACGCGGGGTGGGTGGAAATTTGTGGATCCACGCAGATTCCAGAACTTTCCATCACAGAAATGTGGGGAAAATGTGTTTTTTTTGTCAATTTTTTACGTTTGCAAGGGATTCTGGGTAACAGACCATGGTGGGAGGCAGTCAAGTCACCCCATCCTGGATTCCCCTGGGTGTCTAGTTTTAAAAAATGTATAGGTTTGCTAGGTTTCCCTAGGTGCCGGCAGGGCTAGGGTTCAAAATCTACAGCTAGTCACTTTGCCAAAAAAAGGGTCATTTTTCACTGCAAAACCACGTTGCGTTTTGCGCCGTTTCCTGTCGCGGGCACTAGGCCGACCCGCACAAGTGAGGTACCATTTTTCTCGTAGGACTTTGGGGAACGCGGGGTGGGTGGAAATTTGTGGATCCACGCAGATTCCAGAACTTTCCATCACAGAAATGTGGGGAAAATGTGTTTTTTTTGTCAATTTTTTACGTTTGCAAGGGATTCTGGGTAACAGACCATGGTGGGAGGCAGTCAAGTCACCCCATCCTGGATTCCCCTGGGTGTCTAGTTTTCAAAAATGTATAGGTTTGCTAGGTTTCCCTAGGTGCCGGCAGGGCTAGGGTTCAAAATCTACAGCTAGTCACTTTGCCAAAAAAAGGGTCATTTTTCGCTGCAAAACCACGTTGCGTTTTGCGCCGTTTCCTGTCGCGGGCACTATGCCGACCCGCACAAGTGAGGTACCATTTTTCTCGTAGGACTTTGGGGAACGCGGGGTGGGTGGAAATTTGTGGATCCACGCAGATTCCAGAACTTTCCATCACAGAAATGTGGGGAAAATGTGTTTTTTTTGTCAATTTTTTACGTTTGCAAGGGATTCTGGGTAACAGACCATGGTGGGAGGCAGTCAAGTCACCCCATCCTGGATTGCCCTGGGTGTCTAGTTTTCAAAAATGTATAGGTTTGCTAGGTTTCCCTAGGTGCCGGCAGGGCTAGGGTTCAAAATCTACAGCTAGTCACTTTGCCAAAAAAAGGGTAATTTTTCACTATAAAACCACGTTGCGTTTTGCACCGTTTCCTGTCGCGGGCACTATGCCGACCCGCACAAGTGAGGTACCATTTTTCTCGTAGGACTTTGGGGAACGCGGGGTGGGTGGAAATTTGTGGATCCACGCAGATTCCAGAACTTTCCATCACAGAAATGTGGGGAAAATGTGTTTTTTTTGTCAATTTTTTACGTTTGCAAGGGATTCTGGGTAACAGACCATGGTGGGAGGCAGTCAAGTCACCCCATCCTGGATTGCCCTGGGTGTCTAGTTTTCAAAAATGTATAGGTTTGCTAGGTTTCCCTAGGTGCCGGCAGGGCTAGGGTTCAAAATCTACAGCTAGTCACTTTGCCAAAAAAAGGGTAATTTTTCACTGCAAAACCACGTTGCGTTTTGCACCGTTTCCTGTCGCGGGCACTATGCCGACCCGCACAAGTGAGGTACCATTTTTCTCGTAGGACTTTGGGGAACGCGGGGTGGGTGGAAATTTGTGGATCCACGCAGATTCCAGAACTTTCCATCACAGAAATGTGGGGAAAATGTGTTTTTTTTGTCAATTTTTTACGTTTGCAAGGGATTCTGGGTAACAGACCATGGTGGGAGGCAGTCAAGTCACCCCATCCTGGATTCCCCATGGTGTCTAGTTTTCAAAAATGTATAGGTTTGCTAGGTTTCTCTAGGTGCCGGCAGGGCTAGGGTTCAAAAACTACAGCTAGACTCTTCGCAAATAAAGTGTAAATTTTCAGTGTGAAAATGTGGTGCGTTCACCTTAGGTTTTGAGCCACTTCCTGCCGTGGGCACTATGCCTACCCACACAAGTGAGGTACCATTTTTATCGGGAGACTTAGGGTAGTTCAAATTTGTAAAGCAACTGTTATTACCTATTGATTTTTGATGCATTTCTCCCTTCCAAATGAAAGACATTGTGTAAAAAAAAAGTCATTTTGAAAAATGACCAATAATTGTCATGCAAATATGAGTATTCCCAATTTCGAAAATGTGCAAATATGCACTGTTTCTAAACTCTGTAATTTGTTCCCATTTCAGAAATACATAGGTGACTTTCATACCGATTTTTCCATGTATACATTTTCCCACAATAATTGCTATATACCCGGACCAAAAAAAAAAAACATTACAAAATGCTGCTCAGTTTTCTACTCTGGGTTCGTTGGGCTCTTGGTGAACCTACAAGTCCTATATGTCCCCACAACCAGGAAGGTCTACCGGATGTAACGGTACATTGCTTTCAAAGAGATGTCATAATTCGAAGAAGTTACAGGTGAAAACGTTGACTCAAAAGGCTGCTTTTTTCAACAAATTTTTAATTTTTCCTATATTTACCTGTAAATTTCTATAAAGAAACCTTGATGGATCTACACAAATGACCCCTTGCTGAATTCAGAATTTTGTCTACTTTTCAAAAATGTATAGCTTTCCAGGATCCATTATTGTTTTTGTACCCATTTCTACCGTTAACTGGAAGGAGGTTGAAAGCACAAAAAATAGCAAAAATAGGGTATGTCCCAGAAAAATGCCAAAACTGTGTAAAAAATGTTGGTTTTCTAACAAAATTCTGTCATTCCCTAAAAGCTGGAGAAATGGTGATTTCAGCCCCACAAACCCTTTTTTGATACCATTTGCAGAGAAAAACCCAGAAGCTTTCATTTGCAGCCCGTTTTTCCCATTTTTCACAAAAATAAAAAAAATTTGCTGTATTTTGACTAATTTCTGGGAACCCTCTAGGAGAATCCACAAACCCTGGGTACCTTTAGAATCCCCAAGATGTTGGAAGAAAAGGACGCAAATTTGGCGTGGATACCTAATGTGGTCAAAAAGTTACAGAGGCCTAAGCGCGCACTACCCCAAATAGCCCAAAAAAGGCTTAGCACAGGAGGGGAAAAGGCCTAGCAGCGAAGGGGTTAAGTAATTAGAACGCCTATTGAAACATACACAATATTGTTTTAGTATACTTGCTTCAAGATGTTTTTTTTATATCAGTTATAGGTTTAGTAAAATGACCAAATTTATCTTGGAAGTCCAAAGGAACAGTGAATAGTGTAGACTGTGGAGAGATGAAATCCCAATTCGAATTGTTTTGATTTATTCATTGTAGAGTGAGTTCTCTGTAATTTATGTTGTTTTATTTTGTAAAGAGGGAGTGAGAAAAAGTATTGATGGTTGTGTGTGTGAGTACTGCTTTTAATTAACAATGCAGACAGTGTTCACAATTCAGATCGACTTGCTATTGTAAATGATGCAGACCTGTAAGAGAAGAGATTGCTGTAGTGTGCTCTGTCTGCACCACTCATACGCATCATTGCAGGCTCCGCACACGTTTTGTTTGCTTCGTGTATTGCAAACTGTAGAGCTCAAGTCAATGCTACGTGACTGTGGGCACTTGCTGAACTCTCTCTGGCCTAAACTGCAGACTTCAGTGTTCACATTTAACATTGAGTCGGTATTGTAGATGATGCAGTCCTGTAGGATAAGACATTGCTCCAGTGTGCTCTGTCTGCACTACTCATACGCATCATTGCGGGCTCTACACAAGTTTTTTTTGCTTCGCGTATTGCAAACTGTAGAGGTCAAGTCAATGCCATGTGGCTGTGGGCCCTTGCTGACCTCTCTCTCTGGCCTATACTGCAGACTTCAGTGTCCACATTTGACATTGAGTCGGTATTATAGATGATGCAGTCCTGTAGGAAAAGACATTGCTCCAGTGTGTACTGTCTGCACCATGCATATGTATCATTGCAGGCTTTGCAGACATTTTTTGTTGCTTCACTGATGACAAACTGGGTAGGTGAAGTCACTTTACGTATCTGTGGGTCCTTTGTGACCGCTCTCTATGGCCTACACTGCAGACAGCAGTGTTCATAATTCAGATTGAGTCGGTATTGCAGATGATGCAGTGTTGATGGCAACCGATATTGCTCCTAGTACGGCCTGTCTACAGGACGCATTATCGGTGGCTGTGCACATGCTGAATGCTTTTGATGTCGTTATGTGAGTGCACTAGAACTGATGGAGCGTTTATGATATAATCATTTTGTGTATTATTTCAGATCTATTGATTGTGTGTCAGTACACCACAAGTTGTTGTTCTTTTACGATGGAATTATTTCGGTATTATTTCACATCTACTGTCCCTACCTTAGTGCAGCATAAATTATTGATTCTTTTAATATTAATTCTCTGTGTGTGATCCAATGATTACTGTTGTAGTTGATGCTAGCAGCAACCATTGTCTGAAGGCTGGTTTAGACTTACCGCACACACATCGAGCACAGACGTCACTGGATATGTCACCATGGTAATAAAAAGGAGTCGAGCGTACGTGCCCGTATCCACTTCCACTATCTATCTGTGTCCGTGTGTTCATTATCTATGCATGATACTGTCTCTGAGCTGTACTATATTACGTTGTGTTGTGGACAGCGTATTGAACCATATTACCTGTGGTATTG
The DNA here is from genome assembly GCF_964204655.1 of Triturus cristatus. Taxonomy (NCBI): domain Eukaryota; kingdom Metazoa; phylum Chordata; class Amphibia; order Caudata; family Salamandridae; genus Triturus; species Triturus cristatus. Next base: position 222,695,725 of record NC_140595.1, read on the forward strand.
GAGAAAATATCGGTAATGTAACTTTTAGGTGTATGGGTATCATAGGTGGAAGGCTACTTTACAGAGCATGAATATTGATGAAAATGATGGTTGCATGTTGTGTGTAGTGTAAGATATGTGTATATTGCAAAAAGTTTTGAACAAAGCTCTCCAAGCAGAAGAGGCGTGTCTCATGAAATGAAGTACAGATATTGACTAAAATGGGTGGCGTTTTCGAACTGTTACAATGGGAAATGTTATGAACTAATGAAATACAATTTTTTTAGGGTTACATGGCAATCGCGCAGCCAGTGCGTAATGAGACCGCACCTGATGTAATTTTGAGAAAATACATTTATTATAATCTATTAGAGTTAGAAATATATAACTGTTTAAAATATTTTTAATTATTGCTTGCTCTTATATACAATTTAAAGTTTTTTAGATATAGTTTTGCGACAAAAAGATGAGGAAATGGCGTATGCGGCACGACATCGTACGTCTATGATGTAACACAGGGCGTGGCAGCGTGCACTCGTTGCATATGGAACACGCAGCGGGCGCGACCCTATACGTACATGACATAACGCGCGGCTTGGTAGTGCGTACCCATCGCATACCAAAGTAGCAGCTGGCGCGACCTCATATGTACATGTTGTTACACGGGACGCGGTACCACAAACCCGTCGGATACGTAATGCGCATCATTTAAATGTGGTGGATAGGATTCGCGTGTTGATTGAGCTTGGTAGACTATCGGTACGGGGCTGTAGTTTTCTCCAAAAAAAATAAATATATATACATATTTTGTGGGAAGATATAAAAGAGTACATCATTTGTAAAGTTTAAAAAAAGAATGATAGAGTTGCAAAATATTAAAAAACAATTTGAAAAAATATAGGTTTTATAAATATTAAAATATGAAATTAACATTTAAAAAACCGGGGAGGAGCCAAGATGGCGACCGGAGCAGACGCTTGAGCGCCCGGCTCCGTCGGTCCGTGGCCTCGGACTACTATCCTGATGCCCATCCTCGCCGATTTTCGAGGTGAAACGTGTGCGAAGACGCGCTGACCGTGCTGCCGCTTTCCCGGAGTCTCAGCCCGCCCGGATGCCCGAGTTCTGGGTGCTTTTGTCTTCGGCACTGAAATCCTGCGCCATTACGGCCTTTGCTGGCCCCCTGGAAGCTCCGCAGTTACCGGACCAGCGAGCGCTAACCTGAGCCCCGCGGTCCCGATCTCCCCTCGCACCACGGATCGCTGCCGGATGAGCCCGGAGAGGGACGGCCGGACACCTTCTGCACCCTGTGCCGGCCGGGCTGGAGCTGTGGGGTGGGCCCCGGTGCGGCGTGACTCCGGCCCCGCTCTGATGACCGCGCTGTGGGATGCTGCTGCCCCCTTCGCCTATTGCCTAGCCAGCGGCGAGGGGAACCTGCGAGAAGAGAAGCGATTGTCGGCCGTTCCCGTTGCGGCGTAGACCTGAGGGGAATTGACTCCTTGCCACGACTCCCCCCCCCCCTCGGCCATTGTAACGTATAGCGGCAAAACATGGCGCTGAGTGCCTGCTCGAGGCTGGGGGGTGCTACTCTGGTCTCGCCCGCTGCCCACTTCGCCCTCCCTCTTACGGACACCAGCCCCACGGTGCCGTCCCGGATTGCTGCCGCTGTGGGGGCCCAGCCTCTGCCGACATGCGGCTCCGTTCTGGCTGCCCTGCGGGACTTCCAACTACAGATGTGCGCTGGCCTGCAAGCGCTGAGTGAGCGGCTTGACCCCATACTGTCGGCTGCGGGTCGTGAGCGCACTGTTTGTCATCTACAGGGCGTGGATCTCCCGGTGCTTTTGTCCACTTGCGGGGACGCAACGGCGGTGTATGACTGTGCTACACTGATGCCTTCACCTGGCGCTCCCGGCGCTCAGGGTACACCGCTCTACACCTCAACTGCGGACACTTTGTCCCCCTGGTCATGGCTGCCTGCCTCATTGTTGCCTGCCTCGCCGCGTCCGCTGGACTATCCTGTTGAGCGATACCTAACGGCGTCGAGGAACCGTCCGCGGTGGTCCACGGCTTACTTTTTGTGGAACTCCTGTACCTTAATTGCCAGGTTTGGATTTTATGTGGTGCAAAGAGGGACCTCAACCGATGGTTGGCGGCCATTTCGTGATCCTACTTCACCATCCTTTCACGAGCGGCCATCTTGTCTTTGTCTGCTCGGGACACGGGGCCTTCATGCAGGGGCTGGTTTAATCCCACGCCCGCGATCGGGCCAGGGCTAGACTGACTTCTATCGCCAGGGTTTATGGACGGGCTGGCCTGGGACTGGAACTGTATGTCTGTTTTGCGCGCACTCATCGCGACTTGTGTCCATTCGCTTACACTGTGGTGCCATGGTGTCTTCGCATGCCGTTTTTTGGAGTAGTGGGCTCTCAGTGTGTGGGGGCCAGGACTGGCTGATGGTTCGGGGCGCTCTGGTGTCCCGTGGGCTCCTCCCCACCTTCTTTTCTGTTTTCTTATTTTCTTTACTCTATTCCCACTTTCTCTCTTCTCTATATTTCGGGTTCATTGGGCGACAGGCACTATGTCGGGGGGGGGGTAGGCCGTAGCCTCCGCATTGGTGTAGGGTGGGGGGATAATACTCTGTTCTTAATTAGTTCTATGGGCCTTTTTTCTTCTATGTCTCTGCGCTCTACTTTCTTCGATTCGGGGTCCGGGTGTGGGGTGGATCAAGTGGGGGCGGCTCCGGAGGGGTGCGTACTTGTTCATGTGACTATCCTGTTATATTTCTGCACCGCCTCACTGTCTGAGTTTTTTACTTCCATTGTTGTTCTTACTGATGTTGCTGCTCTCCCGTGTGGTGAGGCTATCTTGCGGACTCGAATCTCCTTTGTTCTTATCCTTCATTGACTTTTTTCTTTGATAAAATAATCTAAAAACTTAAAATTAACCTTCACTTCTCCTTCCCCGGGTGTCAGAGATATCTCCAGTATGTGACTCATAACTCGTTGTTAATCCTGACCATTGACGCACGGGGGGTGTAATGTGGGTATCAGTGCTTCATTGTATCGTGGCCGGCCTGACGGTTGTAGGCCCGTATTTGTTCTTTTAAGATGCACAAATAAAGGTTTTTTAAAAAAAAAAAAAAAAAACATTTAAAAAACCTTCGAAATTCACTGAAAAAACCATAGGTTTTACAGACGTTATAGTTAGGAATTAGCATTTAAAAAACTTTAGAAATTCACTGAAAAAACCATAGGTTTCAGGGACGTCATAGTTAGTTGGACATTTGACTCATATAAAACCAGATAAATTTGCCTGTTATAGTTAGTTGAGCTAACTATAAATTGCGCGCCTGCACTGCTGATGACGTCACATATTACATCACTCATGACATGGTCAGTGACATCACTCATGACATCACTGATGACATCTCAAATGACATCACTTATGACATCATCCACGTGATAGTCTGACACACCTCTTCACACTGTAATATAACCTTTGATAGACACACTCTAAAATACAGACTACCGTTTTGAAAAGCATATACCAGATACTAGATATCCATCCACTGAATCCGATCTATATATTGTGAGCCAGATATACACTGATACAGTCACTCATACATGGTGTCACTCATCATTACATCAGTATAATATCCACTCATACACGTATATATACATTTACACAGTGCTACTGATCCATAGAGTTACTCACACATCTATTCAGTCATGCCAAAAATCAAGCATACACCCATGTACTCACCTATGCAGATATATACACACCTGCCTTATTTATACACACATCACTTTCCTTATTTATATAAATACTATCACATACTTACTCTCTTATACAATCATTAACACATGTACACATTCGTGTATGTAGACACTCTTGCAATCACTGTCTTTCACGTAGTCAATTATACACCCCAACACTCACATATAGTGTGTAAAAACATATATAGTTACTCACATATATACAACTGAGACATCAATTCACTAATCAACACACCTGTTCACACAGTCAGCTATCTATACAGCCCTTCTGAGATGCACTTTGAATCTATAGAACCAGTGAATCGGCCATTCAGACATGTATGCACAGTCAGACACCACCCACACACCCACATAGACAGTCAGACCCCATAGAGATACTCATACAATCAAAGAAAAACACATATACACACTGATGTAGCTACTCACCAAGCCATGCACCTGCTTACACACCAAGTGAGAGACTAAGAGCGACATTCACACAGTCTAGTCACTAATCCATGCATTCAGTAACTTATAGAGTCAGTCATGCATCTACTAAATAATGTATTCAGGCACTTTTACATCGACTTATTCTTGAATAGACCTTGGCATAGATATATATGAAAAATATTTAAACTTTAGAGAAACACACATTCACTGGATGATGTCATCAGTGAAGTCATTTAAAATGTCATCAGTGATGTCATGAGTGATGTCACTGACCATGTCATGAGTGATGTAATATGTGACGTCATCAGCAGTGCATTGCAGGAGCGCGAGTTATAGCTAGCTCAACTAACTATAACAGGTGAATTTCTCTGGTTTTATATGAGTCAAATGTCCAACTAACTATAACATCCCTGAAACCTATGTTTTTTTCAGTGAATTTCTAAGGTTTTTTTAATGCTAATTCCTAACTATAACGTCTGTAAAACCTATGGTTTTTTCAGTGAAAAATAAATATATATATATATATATATATATATAGAACTACGTAGAAGGTTGCTACATATATATGTATATATAAAATATTTAGGAAGTGGTCCGGGGTCCCTGTGCATGTGCAGGACTTTTTAGGGCTGACGAATTTATTGAGGATTCCCCTGAAAGAGAAATAAAGATATTTCTCCTTGTTACACCTCACCTGGGGAGGCATAGCATGTTGATGCATTCCCAGGTCTACCAGTGTTGGGACATTTGGGAATGCACCAAAATCCATGAGTGCATTCTTGGGTGGGAACTCCGACACCCCAGCTATAGAACACCTCTCTAGGGCAGAGTAAGGCAATGCAGCAATTTGCACAGTGTTGCGTTACTCCAGATTTATCAAACCATGCAGGGCCACGCAAGGTGGCCTTGCCTGACCTGAGAAATTTGACTTTAGTGTTGTGTGGCGCTTGCACAAAAGTGACATAATACATTCATAAATCTGCCCCTAACTAAATATGGTAAACAATGCCAATTAGCAACTCGTGTGAGTGTAAACACTATAGTTCAGGCTTGTTTTTTAATGTCTGTGTTCTTCTCCTATTGGCATGTTGTGTGCTTCTTGCTTACCATGTGGATTGTTTTTTGATTGTCCATTTTACGCACACAAATCTTCATCCCCATTTTTCCTCCCACCCGACCCAACCTGTTGCTGGTCAACTCATACCTGACTTCTGGTGCTTAAAGTGGTGTTTGACGTGATAGGCCTTCAGTCCGTACAAGTAGGTTCCCTCTGGTGGTGCACCATAGTGTAAGTAGTAGTGCGTCATGTCATAGATGATGTAGCCACATAGAATACCAGAGAGTAATGACTTTGCTATCATATTTGGCAAGACGAGATGTGTTAATCCATAAATAGCTCCAAACAACAGTGATGCTGGCACTGGCGGAAAGACCAGCCTTGAGCCATCATAAGGAGACTGGAAGGAAACAGAAGAGACACATCATGAGCAGAGTAGTTATAGGCACCATCAACCAACTTGAATTTAAGAGACATGTTTGTCCAAAGGTGTTCCTCTCTTTTCATAACTTTGCGGGATCCTCTTGTGACCAACACTCTAGAGTCTTATGTCTGGAACAATGGCCTAGCTCTGGAACATTAATTTTAGAAGTTGTAGTTAGTAGTTGTGCGATGTTACACTAAAACTGTAGTGTTGGTTTGTGGTTAAATCTTTGTCACATACACAAGACTGCTGTTGAACACTTCCAGCAATTACCTTTATCTCAAGGGGTATTTGGTGTGCAAGTGTGCCAATCATGAATACAGCTAATGCTCAGAAATGCATGTATGTCTTAGTTCCTACAGAGACACACACACACACAAACTTATTATTCATACACAACATAGTTCTGAGTGCAAGAAGCATCACTCCGGAGTAAACACTTTAACCATATTATACTTCATAGAACATAACATATACCTCAGTGGGGGCATGATAACACACTCAGCAATTTTCAAGGCTCTATTAATGGGCAAGTTTGACCTCATTGGTTCTATGCCTCGGCTTTCATGCCCTTTATCCATTTGAATCCCCTGATGAGAAGGTCCATCCCTGCTTTTTGCTCAAACCTGGTTGGTAGTCCCCCATCAGTCTCCAGCAACACATATGTTTCTCAATTGGTTTATGGTTAGTAAAATGGCTTCATTAACATGGGGGCCTTTTATCTGACTTTATAGTTAATGCTTCTACGGAGGCCTCCTATGCTCCTAGTTTAGCTCGTTTGGCTGTTTTTGGTGTCAATGAGCTGAATGGTTATTTCTACTGTCACATGGCAGATCACATTGGCTCTCTGCACTGGGTCGGGAATGGATCTTATTAACTGATTGGTTCAGACAGTGTGCAGATCTCTATTTTGGAATCTTTTTATGGATGATGAAAGGAATCCATTCCACCGGATGGGGAGGAGTGAGTCGGTGAGAAATCTACAGTTAGATAGAGTAACCACCAGAAAGAGCATTACCGAAGATTAGTAACTTGTGCTTCTAATGGATACCCTTATGCAAAAATTGTAGTACCTCCTGAGGTAGTAGGTCTGTGGAGTGGTGCAGATCAGATTATCCTACAGGACAGAATGGGCAAAGTGCCCCTCCTGCCGGACGTGGCTATCAAGGCATTAGTGGTTTGTGAATATATGGATTGTTGCCGACATCATGACCTGACAGATATCCAAAACAGACACTCTGGGCCTAATTACGATGTCAGGTGGACTTACCTCTGCCCGACACCGTTGCGGTCTCGGGACAAACCAACTCCGGTCGGCGGTCCCGACACCGCTATTACAATGTGACTGCACATGGTGTGGTCGCATACTCCCAATTCTCTATGGGAGCTGGTGCTGCGGCCTGTAAACTGGCCGTAGCACAAGCTCCCATAGAGAAACTGAAGTTTCTGTTAATCACTGCACCGCATGGCAGGCACCACATGGTGCAGGGATTAACGAGGGGTTGGCCCCCAACTGTAGGCCACAGAGGGCACTTTGGGGGCCCTGTTAGGGCCCCTGTAGTCACTTTACGACAGGCTTTCCATGTCAGAAAGTCCAACATGGAAAGCCTGTGTGAAACCGACATCATAATCCCGACAGCAGAAACATAGTAATTAAGGGATTACGTGCCTGTTCCAACTGGCCAAAGGGCTCCTTGAGCCCGTCGGAATCCAGCCGGAATGACTGGGTGGTTTTACTTTCGGCCACCGGCATTGTAATGCGGCGGGCGAAAGTGAAACCTACGATGTGAGTCGGAAAGCCTTTCAGACTCACATCGTAATCAGCCCCTCTGTGTTCAAATACAGTGATTGGAACCTTGGCTCTTGTCGGATGAGCCTTCAGTCCTACTGCGGGCTAATTCTTAGCCAACGCGTAACAGATCTTCCTACAGAGAACTATCTACCTTGCTATGGTTCTTTTCTGCACTGCCTTACCCTTTTTTGCTCCTCGAATCCCACAATCGTCAACCCAGTGGTCCTTTGTATGATCGTTATAAAAGTTCAAATCTCTTTTAGGGTCCAAACTGTAGAGTCTCTCTTCTTGAGAGAGGTAATGTGGAGAAAAAATGCAAGAAGATATTATCTAACTTGAAAGGCTGTCACAACTTTAAAAAAACATGCCACTCTAGTACGCAACACCAGTCTGTCTGGCAAGAAGGTGATATATAGAAAGTGAACAGACAGAACTTGTATCTCATTCACGTGACAAGCTGAGGTTATAACTGTGAGGAAGACTGTTTTGAGGGTCAAAAGTCTCCAAGTGCAGCTCTGCATAGACTTGAATGGAGTACACATCAGGAAAACGAGGACCAAATTAGGGTTCCACTGCAGCATTACAAAATTCTTGAGTAGAAACGTGGGCCAAAACTTTAAGGAAACGCATCACAACCAGTGACTTAAACTAGGATGTCTGGTCTGGTAAACAGAAAAGGTTGAAAGGGCTGACAAGTAATATTTAACTGTGCCAACAGCAAAACCTTGCTGGGCGAAAGACAGCACAAAAAGTAGAACATTAAACAACATTGCTTATTGTGGGTCTGTGTGACAAGAATTGCACCAGGCCACAAACTTATCCTAATGTCCAACATAAACAGACTTTGTAGATGGGCACTTTGTGGCTAGAATAACATTCACTACTGCAAATGGAAGACAACAGTCGCCGCTTAATCTTGATGCATGGAGACATTGGTTGAGCAGACCGGGGAGCAAGCTCCTGCCCTGCTGGTGTAGGCTGATCAGGTGACAGATGCTCATGCCCAATATTTCTGGGTACCACACACGCCTGACCAAATCAGCAGCCACTGGGATGACGTGGACACAGTCATTCCTAGTCTACTTCTGAACTTGGGCAGGAGAGAAAGTGGCAGGAAGGCAAACAGGAATCCTAAGCCCAACTCCAATAGGAAAGTGTCTCCAAGAGAGAGCCTTCTTGGAAACTCAAATGCGAACAATTATTGACACTGCGTGTTCACTGTGGTGGCAAAGAGATCTAGCCAGGACTCTTCCATTCCTGTAACATGCCCTGCGCCACCTCCGGATGCAGCTGCCATTCACGAGCCATGAGGCGTTGCTGACTGAGTTTGTCTACCCTGGCATTTAGAGATCGTGCCAGGTTGTCCATGACCAGTGAGGGCACTGTCAATTCAGTCAGTTCCAAGGTTGCAAGTCCTCATCACACAGAACTGAAGACCACAATCCGCCCTGCTTGTAGCAGTATCACATGGTGGTGGTGCTGTCTGTGTGGATCTGAACAAGCCTCCCTTCAATGGGAAATGGGAATCCCTTCAACACCAAGCAAATGGCTTGCAGCCCCCACAAACTGATGTGTAGGTATGTCTCTGCCGGAGACCAAAGTCCTCTGATTTCTACCTCTCCCAGATGACCTCCTCAAGCTCAAGAATGTTGTGTTAGTCACCCCCACCAGCTGGGTGGAGTTAGGAGAGGGGCCTGCTGCCGGTCCAATTGAGGTCGAGCTGCCGCCACTGCAGGTTTTTTGAAGTCTCCTTCAAGTCCTAGTTGGAACTGATAGGTCCCCTTGATGTTGAGCCCACTAAGATTTCAGGTCCCACTGCAGAGCCCACATGTGCCATCTTATGAAGTCAACCAATAGGATGCAGGAGGCCAAATGGCCAAGAAGTCACAGAGCCACTTTCACTGAGACCCATGACTAAGGCTGAAACATTGGGATAATAGCCCGAATGTCCTGGACTATTTGAACCAGAGGATACCTCTGATGAACGGGAGAGTCTGCACTTTGGCATGTTGATTGAAAACAAAGAAGTTAAGAGGTTTGTTGTCATCTGGAGGTGGTCTGTGACTGACTGTGGTCACCATGCTTTCAACAGTCAGTTTTTGAGGTGGGGGAAGACTGGTATCCCCAACCTCCGACGGTGAGCTGCAACACCGCCATCACTTTTGTGAACACCTGAGGGGTACCGGTAAGGCTAAAGGGGAGCACAGAGAACTGAAAATGCTCCTTAAACTACATGTAACACCTATGGTACTACTGGAGGGAAATGTGAAAATAGGCATCCTGCAGGTACAGCTCTACCATCCAGTCTCCTGGATCCCAGGAAGACAGACTTTGGGCCAATGTAAGCATCCTGAATTTGTCTTTTTTCAGGAAGAAATTGAAGGGACGAATATCTAAAATAGGACGAAGGCCCAATCTTTCTTCAAAACCAGGAAATAAGGGGAGTAACACCCAGTTTCGATTTCTGATGCAAGGACCCCCTCAATGGCTCCGTTGTACAAAATAATCTGGGCTTCCTGCTGCTAGATGAACAAAATTGTCTTCTAACAGGTGCTCTGATGTAGGTGGAATATGAGGCAGGGTGGAAAGGAATGGTAGGGCATATCCTTGCTGGACTATCTGTAGCACCCATATGTGGAATGTTGAGCACTGCCGCCTGTGGTGGTAATATCTTATCATGCTATCTGACGGGAAAGCCATATGCCACATAGGACAAGCTAACGTGGTTTAGTGGTGGTGGCAGGAGGGGTAGAAGAGTGTTGCACCTGATGACCTAAACATTGTCTGCCAGACCCTCAACCCCGGACTCAAAAGGACTGAGAGGGTCTGTTGTTGTGGAGATGGACCATGGCATTGTCTTTGCGCCAAACCTCTTCTGAAGCCTCAAAAGGGGCAGAACTACTAGGGAGACTCCCGCAGAGTGTCCCAGGAGGAAATTAGCATTCTCTAGTGGAGGGTAGGGCTAGCAGAGGAGATCATTCTCTTTTCAAATTTCTCCATGTTTTCCTTCCCTATCAGGAGGAGTAGTAGAAAAGGCATTTGGGTTGAGTCTGCTTGTCAATACCTGGACCACCAGAATTCCATGTTGGGTGTTGCACAAGAAAGGGCAGGTAACATGAGCAGGTCTGTGCCATCTGGCAATCTCTCTGTTAACTAGTGGGCAAGAGCAAGGCTTGGCCCAAGTGCCCATTTAGGTGTCCGGCAGGGCTTCATTAAAATGAAGAAGAGGTTGTGTTGAAGTCTGTCCAGATTGCATGACTCCCATCTGAACATTGGTCCTGAATTCAACAGATGGAAGTTGGAGCTGTCAAACTTCAGCAGCCCTCCCTACTACCACAACAAACACAGCTGATTCCTCTGAAGTGGCTGGAGGGAGAATTCATTCCAGTATCCAGGGCTGTGTTTAACCCACTAGCTTCTTGAAGGTTCATAAACAGATTATCCTCCTCATAATAGTGGGATGCTTCATCCGCATAAGCTACATCGTCATGGTGACTATGATCAGAATCAGAACCAAAAGCAACGTGGAGTGTTATGGGTTTCTGATTACGATAGAAAAATAGGTTCTTTCTCTGGCTTTAGTGGCGGGGTCTACGTATGGGTAAGCAGCAAAAATAGTGGCGCTGAGTTCGCAGTCAGGTTGAGCGTCAGCGCCAGAGATGGGGCAGACCTCATAGCGGGTCAAGAGGCACAAATGCCATCAAGGATGAATCAACCAAGGTCAGTCTGACTGGAGGCCTCAGCAGACCAGAAAAAGCAGGAAGAGTGCCAAAGATGCACAACATGGCCTCTTTGAAGGCTTTAACTTGTTGCGGTATCACTGATGGACCTTGGAATTTGGGTTGGATCAAAATAAGCTGTAGGGTTGGTTACACAGTAGGAGAGCAGGACCAAGATCGAGAGACATCTAGATGCCCACAGGATTTTTCATGACAAGAATGGCGGAAACAGAAGAGTCATGCTTCGACTTCTTAGGTTTCTTTTTTTATTTGGACTTGCCTGACAACTTGGAAAGAGAAGAGGGCTCTTGGATGAAAGCCCTGGACCCTATAGCCTTTATCGCTGTGGGCTGAAAGTTGTCTACTTTTAAGTAGGGTGTAACACCACAATATCCATAAGCACTCCTTTTATGGTTTTTAATCATGGTACACTGACAAAATATAGACACTCAAAATATCCCCATACAAAAATATTGTGACCAAAATATCGATGTCATAAATATAGTTGTCCAAAATATTGTTTTTTATATAAATATATATATATATATATATATAAAATAAATTAATACATTGTAAATATATTAAAGAATAAAATGTATTTAAAAAAAGAAATTACACTCAATATACATTCTAACAAATATAACAAATAAACTTAATTTAAAAAAGTTAATCACACATATATAATAATTAATATATATATATATGTACTTTAAAACAATTAAACTAATAATTGTAATGTATTTTATAATTATATAAATATTTAACAAATAAATATATATATATATACACCAATAACCTAAAATCTATTTTTAAAAATCATTTTACTATAAATTAAAACATTAAACTATTTAAAAAGCTTTAAACTTAAATTTCCCACTCCAGTCAGTGCAACAGTAGGGAAAGTGTTGAATAGCGGTGGGGTAAGAATGACTATTCCCACTCCACTGAGTGCAACAGTAGGGAAAATGTTGAATAGGGGAGGGATCAAATTTAATATTCCCACTCCAGTCAGTGCAACAGTAGGGAAAGTGTTGGATAGAAAAAGGATAAAATTTACTATTCCCACTCAAGTCAGTGCAAAAGTAGGGAAAACTGTTGGATAGCGGAGGGGGAAAAATGACTATTCCAAATCCAATGAGTGCTAAAGTAGGGAAAGTGTTGGATAGCGGAGGGGTAAAAATTACTATTCCCAGTTCAGTTGAGTGCAACATTAGGGAAAGTAATCCCACTCCAATGAGTGCAACAGTAGGGAAAGTGTGGGATAGCCGAGGGGGAAAATTACTATTCCCACTCCAGTGAGTTAAATAAAAGGGAAAGTGTTGGATAGCGGATGGATAAAATGTACTATTCCCACTCTGGGCAGTGCAACAGTAGGGAAAGTGTTGGATACCGGAGGGCTAAAAATCACTATTCCCACTCCAATGAGTGCAACAGTAGGGAAACGATTGGATAGCGGAGGGGTAAAAATTACTATTCCCACTCCAGTGAGTGCAACAGTAGGGAAAGTGTTGGATAGCGGAGGGATAGAATTTACTATTTCCATTTTAGTCAGTGCATCAATAGGGAAAGTGTTGGAATGGGGAGGGGTAAAATTTACTATTCTCATTCCAGGCAGTTCAAAATTACCCCTATAAACCCCACAACCCGCATCTAACATTTACCAAAATTACCATGATAAAATTTCAATTAAATAAAGATGAATTAATAATAAGTATTAATTAATTTATCCTCATTAAATAACTTTCCACACTATTCCCCTATACCCCCACAACCTGCTACGGAACAAAATAACTGGATATTTAATTTAAATAAAATTATTAACTACTAAAAATGTAACACATAATTAAAATTCATAAACAATACTTATACAAAACATTACATCCAATATATTTAAAATATATACTAAAATACATCATACTAATAAAAACAAAACGGTATTTTAAACAACTATATTTTTGCAAATTATATTATTGACTTCTATATTTTTAAAAATCGATATTTCTTACCTTAAATTCGATATTCTTGACCACAATATTCTTGCTGTTGATATTTCTGTGTCACGATATTTGAAACTCAATATTAGTGTAAGTCGACATTTCCAACTCGATATTTTGACTGAATACCTTCAATCATAAAAGAAACACCAAAAATAAAGGGATACCTAGGTGTTCCGAGGTATTTGATTACAAAAGGGCTCTTTGCAATGGCGGACGGACTTAAGGCCGTCCGCCATTGGCATGGGAATTGAGACCGGCCGCCTATATGGCAGCGGTCCTGCTCATGGTATTACAATGTGACCGCCACGGTGGCGGTTGCATTGGGCATGTTTAATATTGCGGCGGGTGCTGCAGGCTACAGCACCCGCCGCAATGGTAAAAATGAAGGTTTTGCATTTCCCTGCACTATGTGGCAGGCACCATGCGGTGCCTGCCACATGGTTCAGGGAAATTAAGTGCAGAGAGAAAGTTCCCCTGCTTAAGGGGGGCCCCCGAAGTCAATCTCGGCCAGCCTTTGAATGGTGGGTGAACCTCCATTCAAGGCTGACGGGGATGAAGTATCCTAATGTGGCGGACGGTTCCTGCTAGGCACCTTCACCATTCTAGGTATGCTCTCCGGGTCCGACAGGTAATCGTAACGATTGCCTGTGTCGGACCCGTGGCAGACGGACTTCCCGTCTGCTAGCAAACCACCAGCCATCCTAATCCGGTGGGTGTAGAATGGCCACACGGTGGCGGTGAATCTGCCACCGGCTGACTGCCGGTGGCAGTTTCACCGCTATCGTAATGACCCCTGTTAGAACTGGCACCTTTGGCGTGGGTGTCCCATCTATTTTTTGCCTCTACTTCCTGTGTTTTGCTGTATGATGGACTCCATTTATGCTGGTCTAGATGCTTTGGGCACTTTGCCACTGATCTTAAGTGCAAATGTGCAAGTACTCCCTTTGTAAAATGTTGTTATGGATGAGTGATTCCATGATTGGCTTAATTGATTTACTTGTCAGACCCTAGTACAGTGCACTGTGTGTGCCCAGGGCCTGTAAATCAAATGCTGCTGGTGGGATTGCAGCACTGATTGTGCCACCCACAGAAGCAGCTTGCAAAATGTGGCTCAGGCCTGCCATTGCAGAGCCTGTGTGCAGTCTGGGACTGCCATGTCAACTTGGCAAGTGAACACACTTGCCAGTCCCCAAACCTTCCCTTTTCTGTATGTTAGTCACCCCTAAGGTAGGCCCAAGGTACCCCTGTGGGCAGGGTGCATTGTATGTAAAGGGTAGGACATGCCCTGATGTGTGGGGCATGGCCTGATAGTGAAATACTGCCAATTTCATTTTTTACTATTGCAAGGCTATCTGTTCCCATAGGCCAGAATGGGGAGTTAGTTTATAACATCTTATAAACATAACTGACCCTGGGAACAAGATAGGAAAATAAAGTTTAGTATGCCTGAACTTAAAATGTTAAGATGCATCTTTTAGTGAGGGTGATTTTTACATTCTGTGTTTGAAAATACCACTTTTAGAAAGTAGGTATTTTCTTGCCTAACCATCCAGTGTGCCTCTGCTAGGTTTGTGTATTGCATGTCTGGCTTTTGGATGACAGGGGCTGGAGGAGAGCAGTGGCTCCAGAAGTCTGATTAGTCAGGGCTGGGCTGAAGAGGGCTTGGTCTACATTTGGAGTGGTGGGATAGGGCTGAATAGACCTGAATAGGGCGGTGCCTGCCTTCCACAATGACGGCTCCGTCCCCCTGTGGTGTGTCTGAAGCCAGGGCTCACACTGACAAAGGAGGTTGTTGTGCACTTGCAAAGTGCCCCATCGAACTGGTTTTGGCTGGGTACAGACACTCTCTGCCTTCAGAGAACAAAGGGTTTTGGTGTATAAAAAGAGGGGTCC
Organism: Triturus cristatus; assembly: GCF_964204655.1. Classification (NCBI taxonomy): domain Eukaryota; kingdom Metazoa; phylum Chordata; class Amphibia; order Caudata; family Salamandridae; genus Triturus; species Triturus cristatus. The sequence continues at coordinate 222,710,788 of NC_140595.1, forward strand.
AGAGCCCAGACTTTTAGATCACTCTTGGGAAATCAAGAGGAAACCTTTGCCAAGGAGAAGAGCTGGATAAGCTGAGGAGGAATGCTGCCCCTGTGCTGTTTGCTGTCTGGGGTCGGCCCGAAGTGGCTGCTTGCTGCCATGGAAAGGAGAAAAGGACTTTGCTGTTTGCTTTGTCATCTTGTGGAAGATCTCCAAGGGCTTGAAACTGAGCTTGCCTCCTGTTCTGAAGTCTCAGGGACACAGAGACTTCACCACCAGCTCCCCTGAATTTTCACGCTGGGAATTCCAACCTGCAAAGAGGTGCCTGCTGCTGTTTAGGACCTCTAGAGACTGTTTGTCACTGAGAGCTGGAAAATCTACGCAACACTGAAGAAGCGTGTCGCATCCGCACCTGTTTTCCGACGCATCGCTGAAGAAACCGTCGCAGCGCATGCCTTGGCATGAGAAATCGCCCACGACGCATCGGGTGCAACGATCGCCGAAGTCCGAGATCACTGCACTCATCCTGACGCAAGCCTGCTGTGCGGCCGCACAAAGACACGCATCGTACTGGATCGACGCATCACATCGAAGCGCCAAGACTGTCGCATCGTTGGGGGACGGAGTAAGAAACAGACACATCACCTCCTCACGCAGTAAAGAAAACGACACAGCACCTCCTCTCTGGTAAGGAACCTACGCATCACCTGTCCCAAAGCACTAGGCCAACGCATCACCTTCCCTTCGTGTAAGGAACCGACGCCTCACCTTCCCTGCGGCCATTTTGTTTGTTTTGGTGAAGCATCTAAGGTACTTTTGAGAAAAGTGTTGCATTTACAACTTGCATTGAACGGAACTATTTCTACCCTTTGAAAGTCTTATTTTTAATACTGTATTGTGGATTTTGTCGTTTGGTCTTGTTTAGGTTTAGATAAAGATTACTTTTTTTTCTAAATTGATGTGGTGTCCATTTGTAGTGTTTTCACTTTTTTACTCTATGTGTTCACAAATGTTTTACACACTGCCTCTGAGATACGCCTGTCTGCTCCTGCCAAGCTACCAAGGGGGTGAGCAGGGGTTATTTTGGAAGTGTATCCCCCTTACCCTGACTAAAAGCAAGAGTCCCTATTTGGACAAAGGTACCTACCTCTGCCAACTAGAGACACCCTTTTCTAACAACCCCCAAAGTCCCCAACTCGAAATTATCAAAAGTGCTTTCTGGAATATGGTTGAGCCCATCCTGTTTCTTGGGGACCCTAATGAGACCCGGTGATGAAGCACGATACCAATAGGGTGCGTGAGGGTCTACACAATAAACAATTAAGGTTGTGGATTTGTGAAGGTTTAGCAGAGAACACTATAAAATTGGATATTGTTTGGTATTGATTGATTGATGGTGGGAGGACATACCCTATGGTTTTTTTCTCTCTTGCACCTCTATGTGATAAACCAGTATGTGCTTTACACAGCAAAGAAAGGTGGCCAATAAAATCAGTTTAAATAACTTAACAGAAAAGTAAATTGGTCTGATGCCTATGAGGCCAATACACAGAGGGTAATAAGTAACCTGCACTTGTACTCACAGAATGAACAGCCATATAATATTTGCATATTTCATTATCAGCTAATCAAAATACTTTATTCGGCTCTACTGAGCCAGAAAAGTCAAAGCGGAAAAAAAGATTTAGTATAACATACAATAAAAGGAAGAATAGTTTTGTTAAAATCCCTAAAAAGCAGCTACATGAGACCAAGGGGCCTATTACAATGGCGGGCGGCACCGTATCTGGAAACGGGACCGCCGGCCATTGTCACGGCGGTCCCGCAAGTGGCATTAGGAAGCGCCCGTCAGAATGACGGGCCCATCCCGTATTTTAAACATTGCGGCGGGCGGTGCTGCAAGCAGCACCCACCGCAATGTGTAAAATGCATGTTGTGCATTTGAATGCACAACGTGACAGGCACTGCGCGGTGCCTGCCACCTTCTGCATGCAAATGCAGGGGGGTACCATAGGTGCACCCCCCACACCCCCCAAACACCCTGGGGGCCCGCAACGGGCCCCCAAAGACAAAACCTCCTGCCTTTCCATGGCGGAGTCTCCGCCATGGAAATGCAGTTCTCCGCCATGATGATAATATGGATGGCGGTGCCTGCAAGGCACCGCCGCCATATTCCTGGGCTTTTCCGCCCGTTAGGCAATCGGGCAGATTGCCTACTGGCAGAAAACCGGCGAACGGTATTCCCGTCCGCTGGGCTCCCCCTCCGCCATCGTAATGTGGCGGGGGAAAGTCATGCGGGCAGTAGATTTTAGCGGGCGGTGGCGATCCAAACGCTATCATAATGACCCCCACCCCTAGTATCTGATGTTCGTAATACTGGGCAAAAGAACCGCTTTCTTTGTGCAATATAAAATGTACAAAAGAGAAAAAAGTGCATGGAGCAATGTTCTGCTGGGGTTTTGCAGTGACAGAGGGGGAGAGACGGAAATCATGTGTCTTTCACAAGGAAGGCTAACAAAAAATGTATGGCTTGGAGATGAAACCTTGTCAATAGAAACTTCTGCCTCTCATTTCCAGTCATCTGCATATAAAGTGGGGGGCAGGCAACAAATTCCCTGGGAATGTTTTCTATCCCATCACCTCAGGTCTCTAACCGTGCCATTTGTGTATATTGATTAAAAAGTGCTTTAGTTTGGGTTAGAGGAATAGTCATTAAGCAATCCTGTTTCCAATACAGTGTTGGAGCATCAAGCCTTTCAAAACTTGTTTTCAACTATTTAAGCCAAGGGATGTCTAAGCAGTTGTTCACATTCATATAATCTTCTAAAAATGTTCTGCATAACTGGGCTTCTTTTTTTCTAGATTCTGTGTCATAATTAAAGGAGTTGTAGCTTAACATGATCGTCTATATTGCCTAGTCGAACCTCTTTGTGGCAGAAAATCGTCGAAGTGGAGTGTGGGAGAGCCAGCAGCCTTCTTATAAACTTGTTTCCCACAAGTTGTAAGGGTTTGCAGTTATTATGCCCCCATATGCCTAGACAAACATTTACTTTAAAAAATACAGAGCATTTCTCTAGTTGGCTCGTGTCCCAGCCTTTCTGAAAATCTAAAAACTGCATCCATCGATTGCTCTCTGGAACTGCATACCTCTGACATTTAATAAACATTTCCAAATTAAGTCTACATCAACCAGGATTCCCAGACATGTAATATGAGCGGTTTTCGGAATTTCTTCACCACTAAGTAGGAATGCTTTGGTCTTGGATAGTGTGGGACTGCATTTCATGACACATAACTTAGTGTGATTTGTCTTTAGTCCCAAGCTATTTATAAAACTGTTAAAAGCATCTAGTAGATACTGGAGGCCATTAGCTGATCGAACAATAAGAACAGCATCATCTGCATAGAGTAACATAGGGAGTTTTCGAGAGTTGACCATTGGGATGTCTTTCCCAGCCTTTATCAGGTGCTCTCCCAGAGAGATGATATAAATCAAAAAGAGAAAGGGTGCCAGGATACAGCCCTGTCTAACTCCAGTGGTTGATGGAAAATCCTAGGAAAGTTCCCTGCTCCGATTATACCGGACTCTGGCTGTGGTATGTGCATGGAGCCTAGTAATCTAGGAATTAATTGTACTGTCGATACCTAACTAAAGTTTTATTGACCATAATTTTGGTTGGTCCAGGGTATCGAAATCGCATGTAAGGTCCATGAAAGCGAGATGGACACAGCCTCTTTTGGCCTTAGTATTTTTTTGAACAATCAAGGAGAGGGGATGGATTAGCCTCTCTGGACAATTTGAGGGACCCATTTGCCCAATGCTATGGACTGCCTGTGAGGCTTCAGCAAATGTTTCCTCTGTGTCTTTGGGTTCATGGCACAGCAGTCCTTGCAGGCCTTGAAGTCGTTGTCCTGCTCCAAGCACCACGAATAAACCAAGTGTGGGTTTATCACAGACATCTGCCTGTGTCATGTGCCCGAGTTAGACCTGTAGGAAATAGTGCCAATATACATGTACACTGTTCTTTCCTAAAGTTGCCTTCCCATTGCCACACTGACTTTTGCTAGCTCTTTTTGGATTTACTTGTTGTCGTCCTCAGTGCCAGGACCCGTTTTTTCTCTGCCGATAGGGAGCCGCAAGTGAAGCGGAGCGGACTCCATTTCCCAGCATTCTTGGGGGCATGCGCACCGTACCGGATGCTGGACGCGCCAGGAGGCGCTCAAAACAATGCCAGGGCTACCGCAGCGTGGGAGCTCTTTTTGGAGTTACTTGTTGTCGCCATCAGTGCCAGGACCCCGTTTTTTCTGCCGATAGGGAGCCGCGAGTGAAGCGGAGCGGACTCCTTTTCCCTGCATCCTTGGGGGCACGTGCACCTTACCGGATGCTGGACGTGCCAGGAGGCGCTCAAAACAATGCCAGGGCTACCGCAGCGCAAGACACGTGCGGGCGCACCCAGGCTGCGCCCGGGCAAAGCCCGGGCCAAGGGCAGTCCCTTTCCAAGCCCATCAGAGGCCGAAAGAGGCCAGGCTGGGCCAGCTTATTTGCATCTTGTGATTCGGACTATTAGGGACCTTTAATGCGAACATTGGGACTAAAGTACAAGGGTATGAGGGTTTAATACTGTCGCTACATATTGTTATATATTGCTGCCACTACGAATATCAATAGAGGAAATGACACAGAAAACACTAAACAAACGGAAATCATTAACAGGTCAGGGAGTGGTGGGGACTCTGGATGCTTTTCTGTTACGGGCAGAGTCAGCCCTCATTCATGAAATCACACTTACAGAGCGAAGACTATCACTAGAGCCACAATTCCCCCTAAGTCAGCCTGCAATGTCTGACCCTGTAGATTTCACTAACTCCCAACAAAGTTCCTCTTTGACTAGTGTATAGCTCAGTCAGGTACCCGAACCTAACGATGCCCCTAAGACAAACAACACATCAACTCAGCCTACAGTAAATACCAGAGGACAAAAAAGTCAAAATAGCCAGGGGAATAGTCCCTTAATCCAGTCAAGGAAAAGAAAAGGGCAGGGCTCTAGCAAGCAAAAAGAGGGCGTAGAAGTAAAATCATGGTGGAGGAGGAGGAGGTTAATTCTCCAGCTACTAGCATTACTAATAAGGAGCCTTCCTTAATAACTCTATCCCCCCGCAGTGTATTGATAGTGGGGAGTTCTGGACTAAAATGGGTGAGGTTGTCTCAGTTTAATTGAACCCACTGATGCAAAAGTTATCCAGAATAAAAAGCGAGCATAGATAAGCTAGAAAAGCTCGCATGTAGTACTCATACAAATCAGCCGACCCAGATGAGTCAGATGGGCTTTCAGACTACTCAGTCACACCTGACTAATACATGTCAATGTAGAACTAAGTCCGCCCAGTCAAACAGGAGTGACGGATCCATGATTGCACAGCTTGGCATTTTTGGCCCCGGCTTAGTGGAAGCACCCCTAATTGCTCCATCTGTTCCCTTGCTTAAGCCCCATAATAGGGGGGCTTTGGATAGGCCACATGACACAGTACAGGCCTCAAGAACGGCTGTTGAGCATCCAAAAGGAACCCCCCCCAGTAAACCTAGTAAACCCCCCCTTAGTAAACCTAACTACGCACGCAGAAAGGAAGCCCACTCACAAGGTGATCAAAGACAAGAAAACCAACCATTGAGAGGCCCACCCGGCATAAACACATTACAACTCCTTCCAGAAGCAACGCCTTACACTATCGTGTTGGCCAATGTCCCTCCCGTTGCCACACGAAGCCAGGGAACATTGGACAACACTAAAAAATAAATTGTTGCATGTGTTAAGTGCAAGGACGGGATTATAAAATCCGCTCTTTTCAGAGTTTAAGATGGTCAGACGTATTGGCTGGTTAGGAAGATCTAAAAAGTCGCTAGAGGGTGACTGCGTAGTATTAACATTTGGGTCACCAGATCTAGTTCAAACAATACTAGATAGGGCGGGCAACTGGTCAATAGAACAAATGGGGATCAACATTTTAGTGGGTTATTTCTACAAGCCACATGGCCCCACACAGCTTTTACTAGGGGAGGACAGATGTGGGGGGTGGAGACTGCATAGATATACTATCCCAGTGAATAACTATTATGATGTCCTCAATACCTTAGACGATAATGACTGACTGAAGCCATTAAACGGGGGTTCAGTTATCAGCAGGGATACCTCAAGGGCCAACTCGTTCGTAGTAACATCTATCGATCGCTCGGTAGTGAAAGAGACTGTAGTTCCTATGCTACCGCACTTGCTAAATGAGAGGGAATCCCCTGAGAGATGCACCAAGAGTAGCTCCCCAGTCAACCGACGAGAGATAAGTGAACCGTCAACCACGGCCCAAGCACAATCCCATACTAGCAACCCTGCCCCCCCTGAGTCTGCTACCCTAGAGAAATACTCCATGTGGTGAGTGTTTTCCATGCAAGATCATTTCCAGGAACATTGCAAGGCTGTGCAGTAAGATACAAAGCCAACCATGGGGTAACATTATCTCTGACCAGGACATATTATGCTTCCAAGAAACCTGGATCAGAGAACCAATTCACATTAACGGATGTAAGACCTTCCACATACCTGCGGTGAAAGAACAAGGGGGAAGAGCAAAGGGTGGGCTTTGTGTGAATATCTCAAATAAACTTGCCTTGGGAAAAATAGATTTAATACCGGGGAATAGATACTATTAGTGGTAAAAATACATCAAAACCTGAACCTATCTATTACCTTGGTTAATTTTTACAACACCCCCCCCCCCCCCACCCGACAACTGTGGTAATGTTGTCCGAAAACTGGGTAATGAACTTAACTCACTTATTAATGCTAGCAGAAAAGAAACCATGATTTTCTGTGGGGGCGATTTTAATTGTGCGCTATGTTCTTATGTTGATAGCAGGATCTGCGACCATATAGACGAGGAGAGCACATGTAGTACACAGTTTTGCCACACAGCGTTGGGGGAGCTGTTTAATTAGTTGATTGTGAGCATGGAGCTAGGTTTCGTGAATGACCTTGTGGCCAGACATTTTCTTATGTCCTCGACATTTAACTTCTTCTGTGCCCATGACGAGATAGTCTCGTCATGGAGCACGGTCGCGCTGTGCCCATGACGAGACTATCTCGTCATGAAACCCGCCCACTAATGAAACGCCCGGCACAGGAGGGGGAAAGGGCGTGGCACAGAAGGGGTTAATGGATCTATAATCCTCCACTATAGATTATATATTGCTCTCACTTAACCACGCACACAGGCTGCATTCTTGTATGGTGGGGGACAACCCCATGAGTGACCACTTTCCGTTAAGCCTAGAGATTAAATTGCCATCACATAGGCTACCCAAAACAGATAATGTTGCAGTAATGGGGGGGGGGGGGGGAAGTATCACTCAATAGAACTAATGGCCACACCTTGAGGTGATCAAAGGTTGACCCGAGGCCGTCACAAAGCAACTGGTAATAAAATACAAAACAGATATTGAAAATTGCTTGAGTGAATTAGCCCCCAAAGATACCATTTTACTGTCCTTTCAGCAAATTGCGGCAGGGGTGAGAGACTTATTATTCGTACAAATGAGTAATAAGGCCAAAAAACAGGGGTGGTTTACCACAAAATGTACACGTGCACTCAGTAACCTAAAATTGGAACTGCATAAGCATCCAAGAAATCTCATTAAGGTCAGACAGGTGAGACAAGAGTATAAATGGGCTCTCAGGGAAAAAAAATGCGCCCAAAAAAGGGAAGCTTGGGAATCTCTTCATAGTGCAGCACAACTGAAAGATAGTGCTGCCTTTTGGAGAGCGGTAAAAACCCCTTTTCTACGAGCTAAGGACGGCCCCACAATAGAAATTGCCATATCAAAGGAGCAATGGATTAACCACTTCTCCAAAGTATATAATGGGCAGACAAATCCCCATCCTCAAGTTAGTGATACACCAGGGGATTCAATCGACTGTGCAGATTTATAGGTCACCCTGGAGGAAGTGGAAAGAGCACTGTCAGCTAGTCAGAGCGGTAAGGCCCCAGGCCCTGACGGAAATCCCGTGGATCTCCTTAGGTCAAACACCCCACTCTGAGACTCCATTATAACTCAGGTGATTAATGCCAGTTGCACGGCCCCATTACTTAAAACTTGGGCAGAATCCATCATAGTCCTAATTTTTTAAACAAGGGGACTGAGATGATCCCGGGTGCTACTGCCCGATCTCTCTAATAGAATTGATGGTCAAGGTGGTAGGATGGGTTATATTGGAATGTCTGCAAGCCTGGGCAGAGGAAAACTCAGTCCTTTCAGACATCGAATATGGTTTTAGAGAAGTTCTGGGGACCATCGAGCAGAGCCTAAATCTGTCCTTACTGGTTGGTAAATATGTGCGAGCCAAGAAAGGCCGCTTTTATTTAGCATTTGTCGACCTTACGGTGGCCTTTGGCTCAGTGAGACACAATAGGCTCTTGGAGGTCCTTGTTGCAGTAGGGGTCGATCCTCACATTATTCTCTTTTTAAAGCGCCTTTACAGAGATGCATCAGCGAGTGTGCGTTTTGGAGTGGCAGGTGAGCTTACTCCTGCTTTCCCGGTACAGAAGGGGGAGCGGCAAGGCTGTATCCAGGCACCCTTCCTTTTTAATTTGTACACTAATGGTAAGTGCCAAACCCTACTTAGAGATAACCAAGATTTCCCTACCGTGAACGGACATCCTACACCTGCGCTCCTTTATGCGGATGACGCAGTTTTAATGTCTAGAACCCAAATAGGACTTCATATGGTTCTAGATAGTTTTAATATTTTTATGAAAGACCTGGGGCTTATCACCAATATTTCTAAGACCTTCACTATGAGTTGTGGCCGTGGGGTACAAAGAATGAAAACTATGTTCATGGAGGGTCAAAAATTAACCCAGACAATTTTTTTTCATTACTTAGGTATTTTATTTAACCAAGGGGACTCTTGGGTACAAGCAACTAATGCAAAAAAACTGTCATTTATCAAGACCACAGCTGCAGTGGTGTCATTTTCAAGAAGACTAGGCAGGAAGCCCCCGTATGAGCTTACCCAAATCTATAAGGCTAAGTGCACAGCTAATGCAATGTACGGGACGGGAGTGTGGGGTTTTGCTAATACCCTCCCCATACAAATTGGAGAAAATTATTTTTTAAGATATCTACTATCGGTGCCACCAAGTACACCTTCCTTTGCCTTTCATGAAGAATTAGGCCTTCCTTACATCTCAGACCTTATTAAATGAGAACCAGCCCTTTTATGGCATAGGATATGGTCAAAGGATCAGTCTAAGTTAAACAGGGAAATCATACCGGACTGCCTTAAGTTGGAAGGGGTCTAAAGATCCCCTGGATAAATTACATCTGCGATTTTATGAAGGATATCGTGCACCTCCTGCAGCGCACTGGGCACTGAGAGAGACCACACGGCCGGCGCGTTTATTTACACTACTCCGTGCTTGTGCAACTGCGGCCAATCTGTGTCAACCAGTCCCTGATACAAGTTTGACAACGTCAGACACTTCCCTGAGGGGCGGCTGATCCATAGGGGGCGCTGGAGCGGCGCCCCACTATCATCTACAGAAAAAGAAACGCTCTCTGCAACTCGGGCGGCAGGACTGTAACTGGCACCTTTCTTAGTTTGTCTGTTTAAAGTGCGCACGCAGCAGCAGGAGAGTGCAGGAGTTCAGATGAACAGCGCATATGAAGGGCGCTTTTCGTTTCGGCTCCCGTCTTCCATTGACAAGGCATTAGACATGTTGCGCATGCTTAGTGTAGTGCAGCATGTCTCAAGATAGCATTCTGCTCGGGCGGTGATGTGTTTTTGACGCAGTCGCCCCACGCCCTGTCAAATGCAAGGATACAGCAGGGTTAGGGGTCAGCCCTAGGCCGACCCCTGGCCTCACCACAAGGCACCATTTGGAGTCAGACTTGAAAATCGATTGGAAGCCGGCGGCGGTGGCAAAAGTGGAGAACAAATAAATATGAGGTAAAAATAATTCGATGATAAAATGTTCGGTCCCTGATTGCGAGTTGTTTTTTTCTTTGTTTTCTCATAGTAAGATGAATTGTAAGTATTAATTGATATTGTTCACCTCATGGAAATTATGTGTTGCAACCATGTGCACCAATTGACTGACTTACTGCTGGTGAAGTAAGCACATGCCCTCACACCTTTCTTGCTTTTCACATGCTTTGCAGGGGTGCGGTCAACCGTGTGCTGTTAAGCTGCCTGCCTTTTCCAAGTCCTTGTTGGGTGTTTTTGTAAGTTGTAGGCCTAGACTTGTGTAGCCTTCTGCTGCTCTTTCCCTGATGGGGCTGATGAACAAACATTCCCCTTTCCAAGGTTTGCTGAAGGGTTTTGTCCCTGTGACACCCCCTTTGAGCTAGAGTGCAGACATGATTGAGGAAGCAAGGGAAGTGGTGTGCAGTCGGAGTCTCGGAGTCAAGGCGCGCATGCCATCCGTATCTGCCCAGCCCTGCTACCTACCCGAGCGTAGATCGAGGCTGCGCAGGGCTTTCGATCAAGCTGAAAATCGAACCTGTAGGCAAGCTCTTATTGGCAGCACTCGCATACCATTACCTGCCCAAACAGAATTGGGGTAAATGTTCTGACACTATTTGAAGCAGGGGTAAAGACCATTGTGGCGTGATAACGACTAACGTTGTATTTTGCCATAGCTGACTACGTGGCCTTAGTTGAAGAATAGGGCTTACTGACACCACGAGTCGATGGCCCACAGATGGATACAAGCCATTACCGTTATCAAAGGATGACATGGCGGCCGAGCAGTTTAATTTTAGCAAACTTTGCACAACCACCATTTCGGACTGTTTCTGCTCGAACAGTGCCGCTACTTGGGTGTCCCGGGCAGCTCTGCCACTGATTGACTTTGAGCTGGTCGAGATACAGTACATAGGATGCTACGATGACTACACCATGGAGGAGACTACTGACAGGCTCGTCACTAAACGAATCAGAATCAGACGAGAGTACTCGAGATGTATTTATTCCTCCATCCTCCTTTTGGCATTTACCTCGCTCATCACCTCTGACTGTCTCCGTCTTGCACGTCCCACCGTGCCACATTCAGGCCCGGGTCCCTGGCTTCACAGCATGGCAGCGCTTGGAGTCAGACTCGAAGTTGCTCGGAAGCCGGCAGCGGCAGCAGTGTAACAAAAAATAATAAACGAGACCCTTGAGGAATCTGCACCCTGTGCCCAGTTGCCACCAACTCATTACTCCAACACTCAGAGATATTGGTTTTGATAAAGGTTCAACAATGGGGGCACAAGGAGGGGCAGAGAGTGCATTTAGTAAAGGAATAGAAACACATACAGCTTAACTGAGCCCTGTTGAGAGGCAGAAATGAAATTCCATGATACAAAAACATTCCAGTGTGCTCTGGCACTCGTCTCTCACCCCTTCACTGCCCCTGTCAAACCTCTGAATCTTCATTTTTCTACAACCTCCTAGGAATGCCACAGCTACCACTTCCCCCCATGTGACCCTCTTTCTGAGACTAGAATCTCCCATGCCACCTGCACATTCCCGCATTGGCTTGAAAGAATGAGTCCAAGTCAACTGCAGAAGGGTTTGTTTGCAGTGACATGTGTGACTCTACCCTCTTGCAAGATATACTACACACCCCCAAAAATGAAGAGAGAAAAGTAGACATTAATTGGCTTTTATTTGTTGGTTGATTGTATTGTTTCAGTCCACTTGTAGCACACTCTACCATAAATGAGGCTTCAGATTACTGTTGATCTGTCCATACACAATTGAATATTTATTAAGAACAAAGATATTGCAAGGGGTAGGGGTGGGAGAGGGTAGTAGTTTTGTTGTTGGGGAGGGCTGAGTGAAGTAGATATTAGGGTGTGATGAATGATAAGAGTCCGCGGGATGCAGGAAACAGGGGTATGGAGAATAACGTAAACTCTTGTGGTTGCACAGCATAACAACTTTGTACGTGAGAAGGGGAGAGCAATTTATAACTGTGTATTGTATGCAACAAATGTGAAGGAGAAGATGCTGAGAAGGAAATTCAAAAAATAAAAAAAAAATTATTTAAAAAAAGCAAAAAACAAAAACAAAGATATTGCAAGTTTCCCACTCTTTTTTACAACAGAACTCTGGATGCTGTAACCGCACGTGGTCTGAAATCTCAACCAGGCATTTGCCCCATCTTCTGCAGTCTGCTGTTTTTACTCTATAGGTCCGTTGTAATTGGCACCCCCTGAATGATTATTTTACATAATCCCAATTTGAAATGCCAGAATTTGATATTTTGTGCAAAATCCAAGATTAAAGAGTAGCTCTCCAGGTTTCAGGGTTATTATAGCTAGTATCTTTATTGATGTCGTAACTACCCTTTCACTGTTGCCTTATTAACATTCTTGCTATCTCAAATTTTCTTGAAAACGCACCAGTTGCCCACTCTTTTTTCAAAATTTTTCCTGAACCCCCGTCTAACTCGCACACTATGCTCGCTCACTACATGTCACTCATCCCGAACCTTTACGCCCCACCACTTACAAATGTCACCAGGGAGGTAGGTTGTAAAATACGCTTTCAGGTGACAAAGCATTATAAGAACATGTATTTTGCATTCGCCCTCTCAAACCCAGACACAGGACTGGGAAAACACGTGTGTGGCATGCAGATAATTCACTAGTTTATCTCTCTTGGGGCTGGCAGGATACCGAATTATATCTTGTGTACTCCTCATGTATATTATCAGTCGAGTCTGTGAAATTGCAGGTTTGGGTTTGTCTTGTAAAGTTTCAAGTTATTGTCTATCAATGTAAATTCTAATTCAGACCCTAAATAGTTCTTTGTTATCAGCGATAGGCAGATCCTAAGCAAATAGGACCACTCCTTGGCATTGTTCTGATTGTTGTCTCAGTTAAATAATCTGCTCTTGAGAATAATGTTACAAATGGTGTAGTTTATATATTAAGAGTGTTTCCCACTTTCTCATTAAAACTTTGAACGAGATGCATTTCATTAAATAACATAGACCTTGATTACAAATTTGTAATGTTACTCTAGATGCTGACGGGCTGCAGTACATCATGGTTCATCCTTAACATTTTAACATATGGATATGGTCTTCTATGACAAAGAGTAGTGTCTTTTTTTATCTCTCGCTTAGTTCTTGTATTGTTTTTTGAATTTGTCAATTGTGAATACATTTGTTGTAGTTTTATGAAGGTTTTCTCAAAGCTGCTGCTATTACACACAATGTATTTGTACAATTAAGTTTTTAAATCCTGTGAACTTTTTTAATAAATTGTATTTACAAATTTTTACTCAAGGTCTATGTGCTAGCACACTGTTTTTTTGGTCAGAACAGTAATCCTCATGAGTGTATGTTGATTGCAGTGATTGAGTAGGGTTAAACAGTGGTGAAGTTATCTCCAAAGGACAATCCTTTGTTTTTTCTGATTGAACCTTAGTCCTTTAGATGTTTAAGGGTCCCTCTCACTTTGTGTAAGAGTCAAATCAAAATATACCAGATTTGTGGGTAGTGGGGAAAGGAGGTAGGTGGTGGGCTGGGCCGCTAGGAGGGGGCCCCCTCCATGTACTTTGCAGGGGGGCCCCCTCTAGTTTCGTTATGTCACTGATCATTGGGTAGAATAATATTGTCAGGAGAAATTATAAAACCAGTGTAAGGCAACATCAGCTAGCAGTAATTGCCATATACATGGAACCTTATCTCACATTTGTACCGGGTAGCTTTGACAGGCGGCTATTAACTTGGTTTAGACTGAATATTGTTTATAGACTTGTGACCCTTCCACAAGTCAATGACTGGTCACGGGAGTTGCCTCTCTGTCCGTGCGATAATCTTTCTACCCAGTCCACAATCCATCTGGTATTATTTTGTACATTTTATGATGCGTTGAGGAAAGCATGGATTTTACCTCTTTTAAAATCACAGGGATTGCGGCAATGCTGCCCAGCATTACTTAGACTTCAGATGTTGGAGAACGAACAAACTGCCTGGTGCACAGCTATGTTTTTTAAGAAGGTGCTCCTCCAAAGGAAGTTGTATTTAACAAGCGAAGTCTAACGTAAAGAGCCTTTCTGACGTTTTAAAGATTTAATGGCTGCTGCTTTATCAACATCTGACACTTTAATGTTTTTATAAGATCACTGTTTTTAATTGATAATATGCTTTATTGTCTTCTTTTGCATGTGCTTTTATGACAATTAAAAAATCAGTCGAATAAAGCTTTCCTTAATTGATTGATTGATTGATTGACTTTTGTTATAAATTTGCATTTGTGACACGTGGGTTAGTTTCTAAGAAACACCGACCTTGCTAATACAAAGAAATGTGCGAGAACACTATCACACTGCCTTGGCATTAATGTGCAAAGCCCTCACGTGTGTATGATACAAATGTATTTGTGATTACGTCCATATGGAGACACAGCTATCTGTGGAATGCAAACAATGGCAGCTTGAACCCAATCTCGGCCCAAGGCAAGGATGCCCTTTTCTAGATTTCCTTTTGTTTACAAATATAATCAGATGAGACTCTTCTGCTGACTTTGAGGTGTCCCTGCATGCTGAAGCTTTTACCTAGCAGCTGACGGACATCTCTGTGTGAGGTGTCCAGTTTGTGAGCAAGACGGAGCCTTGCACACTTACCCACCAGGTAAAGGGGTTAGATCATCCAGAAGGGGGTTTCCTGGCAGACCATACATTCACACCCTAGACACATAGGTTAGGTTTGCATCGTAGACGTGCCCTGGAGTCTTTTATTATATATGTATGCATATATAAGTCGTCTCAAGAAAATGGTGGAACTCTTTGTTATATTCACTGTTTTGATCCTCATTATAACTTTTGTCTGCTTCTGTCTATTAATCAGACACCACTGTGTTTAAAACCTAATGGTTTCTTAGGTGACATCCCTTGCACATCAGGAGGAAGGATTCTCAATAAAGTCTACAACAAAACTTTGAAAAAATCTCAGTAAAAAAGTGACATGAGGTAGCTCTTTCAGATCTGAGCTGACTGGTTCAGAAAGAAAAGAAATTATGTCAGCGCTCTGAGGTAGTGCCTATATAGGCACCGCGCACGGCACTTCCTGCATGGACAATGCCAGTGTGGAGTCAAACAACGCCACCTATCAGTGCACAGGGGTACTTCAAGGGTTTCAGGATCCTGTCTGATCCCTGGTGATAATTTTAGGGTAATCTGCAGCTAGACGTCTTTATCAGATATTTACGTTTTCTTCATTCTGTGTGCTCTATCCACTTTAAATAATACTCACTTACTCAAATGCAAACTAGATATACCTTTAGGGCTACATATATCAAACTTTCATGCGGCGCAGCACAGCAAGTCACCTTGTTGTGCTGCATGAAAGGGAAAAGGCAGGAATGGGCTGTATTTAACATTATACAACACATTCCTGTCCTTTCCCTGCACTGGTGCACAAACTACTGCCTAGAGCCAATGCAGGCACCCTTGCACAGTGTTGCAAGGGCCACTGCGTTGCAGACAGGGTTGTTTTTGTGCAGAAAGAGGCATCTTCCTGCATAAAAACAATCCTGGGAGGCATTTTCCTCTTTCTATGTGTGCTGTGGAATGCAGCACACATAGAAAAAGTAAACAACTAGGAGAAATAAAGATATTTCTCCTTGATACACCTCACCTGGGGAGGCATAGCATTGTGACACATTCCCAGGCCTACCACTAATGGTAAATCTGGAAATGCGCCAAAATCCATAGGTGGATGCATGGGAACACCCAACCTCCACCCATGGAGCACGTGCCTAGGGCAGACTAATGCAACGCAGCGATTTGCGAAGTGTAGCGTTACTCTAGATTGTTGCTTTACTCTAGATTAATCAAGCTACAAAGGGCCTCGCAAGGTGGCCTTGCGTGGCTTAATAAATCTTACTTAGTAATTGTGTCACCCTTGCGCCCCATTGCATAGCGCTAGGGTGACGCAACTGATTGATATCAACTGTGCCCTAGTTCATGCAGAGGCCACTGAGCAGGACTTACATCAGCCAAATTTTTAAAAAAAAGCCCAAAACATGTGTGTGCCTAGCATTTCCTTTATTTTGAGTTAGTTTCAATGCATTTACTGTTTTAGAGTAAGCTTCTCCATAGTGTAACTTGCAAGCCACTGATAGCTCTCAAGCAACCTGTAAGTAGCTCTCCTGTGTGCAGCGCTGTGAAATAAATTAGACGCTTTTGCTTTGTTGAATTAATATATGTATACCAAAATTCAAAAGCATGTATTTGAAATGAAAATGTGTGTATATTCAGAATTCATATGCTGATGTTTGGAGAAAAATTGTTACATTTCCAAAAGATGTTAAAAGCGGATATATGAGTGATAAAAATGAAGCCATGTTGTGGAGGCTAATACTATCACTATTAACTTTGTGCTAAAGGTATTGCAGCTATGACTCTTATGTAGTACCCATGTGGAGGAATGCAACATTGACAAAGCATTTTTTACAATACTGCTGATAACGCGCCTAAAGCACGGAGGTGGTCGCTGATAATATCTTGCAAATGGTGGCCGCTAATTTTATCTGGTCTGATGCGGTTACTACTACATCTCAAAGAATATTAGTAACTCAGGAGAATTTTCAGGCGACAGAAGTAGATCTTATTATAGAAAAGGTTTGAGAGTCCTGATTTAGAGAAACATGGATGTATGATCTGGGTGGTTCACTAAAGTGAATAGATGACTCGTAGGTTTTATTTGTCACAAATAAGACTAATATGGCCCACATCTCTAGTGTTCTACAATTATCTAGAAGTAATAAACCAGAAGCAGGGTCTGAGGTAGATGGTGCAGGATCACGAGGAGAGGCTAACACAGCAGCACATGTATTGTGGTGCTGCTGTTGCTGGAGCAATTAGAGGGGAAACTAGTAGAATAAACCAAAGTGGATTTTGTAGTACCTTATGATGGAATCTTTGCAGTGCTCCTGTTTGTACTTTACCTGTTCTTTGTATAAAGCCAGCTGCTGCTCATTCTGCACCTCTAACATGGGAGGGAAGCTTGCAAAGTTTCTGCATATTTTGCACCTGTCCTTGTGCGTGAGGGCATGCTCACTACAGATCTCTGGGCTATATTGGCTTGCATGAGTGTAAAGTTAGGTTCGATTCTGGCTGTGCTGCACTTGTTCTAAGTGTACGGAATAATGAGCTACTTCTACCTGTGCTGATTAGTTTGCTGTATCTGTTCTGAGTGAAGGGAGGTTGCACTGCTGCAGCACATGTCGCACCTCCTCTGCTTGTGAGGAAAGCTTTCATTCCTGCAGCCTGTAAGGTCAATGTTCTCTGTGTATGCGAGGCTTTTACTGCCTATAAGCCTGTAGCAGTTGGTTTGTAGATAAATAAGATTTGTGTTGTATCTGATCTATTTTACTTTGCATGCTCCCTGGTGCTCTGGTCCTTGCTGCTCAGCCAGTGTGAATGTGCTGTGTGGCGCGTTGTAGAGCATGCGGATGCAATGGAATGCTTAGGTGCCTGTGAGGGTGAGAGTGCCAGTTGGTGCTGTGTGGCGCGTTGTAGAGCATGCGGATGCAATGGAATGCTTAGGTGCCTGTGAGGGTGAGAGTGCCAGTTGGTGCTGTGTGGCGCGTTGTAGAGCATGCGGATGCAATGGAATGCTTAGGTGCCTGTGAGGGTGAGAGTGTCAGTTGGTGCTGTGTGGCGTGTTGTAGTGCATGCGGATGCAATGGAATGCTTAGGTGCCTGTGAGGGTGAGAGTGCCAGTTGGTGCTGTGTGGCGCGTTGTAGAGCATGCGGATGCAATGGAATGCTTAGGTGCCTGTGAGGGTGAGAGTGTCAGTTGGTGCTGTGTGGCGTGTTGTAGTGCATGCGGATGCAATGGAATGCTTAGGTGCCTGTGAGGGTGAGAGTGTCAGTTGGTGCTGTGTGGCGTGTTGTAGTGCATGCGGATGCAATGGAATGCTTAGGTGCCTGTGAGGGTGAGAGTGTCAGTTGGTGCTGTGTGGCGTGTTGTAGTGCATGCGGATGCAATGGAATGCTTAGGTGCCTGTGAGGGTGAGAGTGTCAGTTGGTGCTGTGTGGCGTGTTGTAGTGCATGCGGATGCAATGGAATGCTTAGGTGCCTGTGAGGGTGAGAGTGTCAGTTGGTGCTGTGTGGCGTGTTGTAGTGCATGCGGATGCAATGGAATGCTTAGGTGCCTGTGAGGGTGAGAGTGTCAGTTGGTGCTGTGTGGCGTGTTGTAGTGCATGCGGATGCAATGGAATGCTTAGGTGCCTGTGAGGGTGAGAGTGCCAGTTGGTGCTGTGTGGCGCGTTGTAGAGCATGCGGATGCAATGGAATGCTTAGGTGCCTGTGAGGGTGAGAGTGCCAGTTGGTGCTGTGTGGCGCGTTGTAGAGCATGCGGATGCAATGGAATGCTTAGGTGCCTGTGAGGGTGAGAGTGTCAGTTGGTGCTGTGTGGCGTGTTGTAGTGCATGCGGATGCAATGGAATGCTTAGGTGCCTGTGAGGGTGAGAGTGCCAGTTGGTGCTGTGTGGCGCGTTGTAGAGCATGCGGATGCAATGGAATGCTTAGGTGCCTGTGAGGGTGAGAGTGTCAGTTGGTGCTGTGTGGCGTGTTGTAGTGCATGCGGATGCAATGGAATGCTTAGGTGCCTGTGAGGGTGAGAGTGTCAGTTGGTGCTGTGTGGCGTGTTGTAGTGCATGCGGATGCAATGGAATGCTTAGGTGCCTGTGAGGGTGAGAGTGTCAGTTGGTGCTGTGTGGCGTGTTGTAGTGCATGCGGATGCAATGGAATGCTTAGGTGCCTGTGAGGGTGAGAGTGTCAGTTGGTGCTGTGTGGCGTGTTGTAGTGCATGCGGATGCAATGGAATGCTTAGGTGCCTGTGAGGGTGAGAGTGTCAGTTGGTGCTGTGTGGCGTGTTGTAGTGCATGCGGATGCAATGGAATGCTTAGGTGCCTGTGAGGGTGAGAGTGTCAGTTGGTGCTGTGTGGCGTGTTGTAGTGCATGCGGATGCAATGGAATGCTTAGGTGCCTGTGAGGGTGAGAGTGTCAGTTGGTGCTGTGTGGCGTGTTGTAGTGCATGCGGATGCAATGGAATGCTTAGGTGCCTGTGAGGGTGAGAGTGTCAGTTGGTGCTGTGTGGCGTGTTGTAGTGCATGCGGATGCAATGGAATGCTTAGGTGCCTGTGAGGGTGAGAGTGTCAGTTGGTGCTGTGTGGCGTGTTGTAGTGCATGCGGATGCAATGGAATGCTTAGGTGCCTGTGAGGGTGAGAGTGTCAGTTGGTGCTGTGTGGCGTGTTGTAGTGCATGCGGATGCAATGGAATGCTTAGGTGCCTGTGAGGGTGAGAGTGTCAGTTGGAGCACAGGCTGAGCAGCAGGGAGACTGGTCCCGGTGGGGCTATCCTAAGGACCAAGCTGTGAATATACTTATCTGCAACTAGGACTAATAGATCTTCATCTATAGCTTACACCTCGGCTACCGGACCTTTTCATTACAACAATGGTGATTACTTAGGCAAGATACCATGCGTGTAAATTGAAGAATCTACAGAAATCTAAAGGAAACTGAAGAGGAAACTACTGAGTAATCTAGAGCAATGAAGATTACGAAACCTGACAGAAACAGAACGCCCTGCAGCCCCACCAGTGTCCTCTCCATCGGAGGGCCCCCATGCAAGGCGTGTATCTATAATTTACATGGACTGGTATTATTCATGTGAATGGAGACAACTTGTGGTGCACTGTGCATAAACCAGCAGAGTTTAGGATTGGAAAGATCTGGCAGCGTTCACATGTAAGAAACTGCGTGTGATTTACAGGAACTGGCATATGATGGACTGCTTACATGTTCAATCTTATTGTGGTCCCATACTAGCACCTGTAAAGGTGTATGTTTAGTGGATGATGTGTGATTGATAATGCTTGGTGATGCTGTTAAACAGTCCACGCCTATTTATTTTTCAGTATCCTACACCATATCCACCTTATGTCCTCTCAACTGGTTTCCACACACATGACACTTACCTTGTGTGGTCTCCAGGAAGCATGTAAAGTGGGGAGATGTGTTAATAATGAGATACCATACCGAGTTCATGTTGTTACAGAAAAACATCTGCTCTCCCGCATCTCCAAACCGCCATATTCTCCCACTTACCCTCATGGCGCTCTATATCACCTTCGAAGCTTACCTTGTGGTGCAGTCCATGAAGTAGGAAGTGCAGGGTGATGAGGCTGTAGCTGCAGGGAGAAGCCTTGATGTGAAAGACGAAGCGGTGAATGCAGTACTCTAGCAAGGACCATACAAACACTCCAAGCAGGAAGAGGAACAGGAAAAGCAGCTTGTGCACAGGTACTGAATGTCCTGCACAGTAAAAAGAAAGAAGAGTGTGAATGAACACAAATCAAGCAAGATCAAACGAACATGTTGTTTCACTACCAGGGACTGACAATATTCACCAATAGAAGAGGTTGAAACTAATGTTATCAACCAAAATATTTGAGACTGATTACATGGTTCAGTTAGTGGACAGAAATACAGCATCTGTAAAAAGTCCAGAGAGCCAGGACGTTGGGAACTGTGAGTATTTATTGCAGTAAAGATACATCCAACTGACGGAACAGGCACCCGCCAGTAACTGTCAAAACCCTCACAGGTTCCACCTTCGACGCAGTTGTCAAGGTGGCACTTGCTTTAGCTTCTAGCATAGAACCTAACACATATTTTTCCTCATGATAACAAAGAAACTTTTCCCCCTGCAGAAAATGAAATAAACAGTTACTAAATGCACAAGTAGAACGACCTATCGATTAGAACGAAATGGTCAAACATAAGACACGCACTTGCAAATGGGACACCAAAAATGCTTTCCACAGTAAATTGGAAGCACTCAAGGTAAACACTACATAAGTAGATCACAGGTACTTAGAGATAATCCTTGTGCCACGCAGGTGGTTTTATTTCATTTTCAAATCTCAATGACCTCTTCTCCTCCTCAGAAGACGGCAAAGTGTCCCGAGCTATGGTTACATTCGGCACACCCATCGCACTTTGCATAAATAATTTCTCTTTATTCCACCACTGCCATTGTCAAGTTGAAACACTTGGATTTTCTATTAGGGATGATACAAGATCAGTAGAACCCAAGGAAAGTCTGGTGAGGGCAATCAAAGATTTTCCAGTGCCACTTCATTATTTGGTATGTTAGTTATATGTGTGTATTAATCCCAACTGTAGTGGGAAAAATATCACATGAGAGCTCTCATGAAAAAACATCAGCAACTTGTATGGACTGACATTCAAGGCCAGGATACTGAGATCGTCCAGAAGGAATTAGCCAATGGCATTCCTTTACAGCTGTTTGACACCTGTGATTCTTCCATTGTGGTAACAGATGCTAGTCAGCATGGTTTGGGGGCAGTTCTTTTACAAGAAAGAGATGGCAGAGAAGTGGTGTTGGTGTTTGTCTCAAGAGCACTACATGGTGAGGAATCCATATATTCTGTAATTGAACATGAAGCCCTAGAATGTCAGTGGGGTGATGACCATTTCAGGAAATATTTGTTCGGGCATGGAGTTTGTTATTCGCATGGATCACAAATCCTTGATAGGAGTGTTTACCACATTGAGTGCTGGTAAGGCAACGCCTCACATAGCCAAAAGGCATGAAATCCAGTTTCTTTTGGAATACATTCCTAATGCCAAAAATCGCTCTGCAGACTACTTATCCAGGTTACCACTCAAAGATGATGGAACTGAGGATGCTGTAGATGAAGATTTTTCTGTGGTGGCTGTATTGCAGTATTCTGACTATGACTGCATTTCGGAGGAGTAGAAGAATGCTGTGGAAAAGGATGAAATCATTCAACTAGTGGTGTATATGCTAAGTATAAAATGGTTTGATGTAGGTGTTGAAGAAGAGGTGAAAGTCTTTAAACGTTTTTTTCAGAATTAAGCTTGAAGAAGAGTGGAGTTACTCATGGTTCCACATACCATGCAGAACAAAGTTTTGACATTAGCTCATGAGGGGCACATGTGTATGAGAGCCATGAAAAGAAGGATCAGGAAAATGTTTTGGTGACCGGGTATGGACCAATCTGTGGAACACTTTGTGAGGGAGTGCATGGCGTGTGCTGTAAGTGGCAAAACACAGGTGACTTTTCCCAGTCCTGTGGAGGCTATACCCATTCTGGTAAACCATTGTGCAAATTGGGTTTGGACATTTTGAGACCTATGCAGGTGTTGTGTGAGAAGTACAAGTACAGCCTTGTGTTAGTGGATTATGGGACTAGTTGGCTGCAGGTGAAATTTGTAAAAACTGCCAACACTGAGAAAGTGGCTACGTTTTTGCAAACCATTTTCTTGAGAGAGGGTGCCCCACTGCATTGGTCACAGATAATGGGGTGCAATTCTTGTCTAGAGAACTTTTTTAATTTCTCTCTAATTGGGGCAAAAGCATATCATGACTTCTTTTTATCACCCCCCCCCCCCCTCAGCAATAATCTAATTGAGCACTGCAGTAGAATAATTAAGGATAATATTAAATTGCCTGTGGTGAGTGATATGGATTGGAAAGCAGAGCTAAAGAATTTGTTGTGGGCGTTGCGTACTACTCCCAATGCCACCACCAATATTTCACCATATGCATTATTAAAAGGCAGACTAGCTACCACCAAATTGGTCATACCCTGGATGGGTAACTTACAGGTGTCAGATATGAAACGTGAGCAGGTCAAGCTTAGTATTGAGAAAGCTCAACAAATGTATGAGAGCAAGGAGAAAACCAAAAGGAGATGCCAAGCAAATTTCAGAGTGGGGGATTGGGAGAGACAATTTGTAACCCAAGTAATCCACAGAATTTACAGTGGGCATACACTTAGCTGCTTTCAACGTAACCCTTTTTCAGTTAAAATGGTTAAAACCGTGCCTAATGTTTTGTTGTGACTTTCCATACTTCCCCAATACACCAAGATACCATCCTGGAAGCACTTCACATTGGCAACCCCCTTGAACATGGCTTCCACCACTTTCTGGAAAATAGCAGAAGCTTAAGCCAGACTACAAGGCATTATTTTAATCCTAAACGCACCAGCCGGAGTAACAAATGAGCTTAGTTGGTGACTGTCTTTGTCCAAAGCTATCTGATGATACGAAGAAGACATATGCAGGGTAGGGAAAAGCTTTGCAACCTTTAAGGGAATAAAATATTTCCATGATGTTGTACAACGGATGTCTATTCACCCATAGCTTTTCATTAAGATCATGTAAATCTATGCACATCCATAGACTACCATTCCGTTATCTAGCAAGAACCACAAGCGGTATCCACTCAGAACTCTTGATAGATTCAATTATGCCTTGTTCACTAAGGGATTTTAATTACAGCTCCATTTCCTGACTCACGGCCAAAAGGCACCCATCTTGCTTTATGAACAACTGGTTTCACACTGTCTTTGAATATAAAACAATGGGAAAAATCTTTGATCTTACCCAATCCCTCACTGAAAACTTCAGTAAACGCTCCTTCCCACACTCACTCCTCAAGCGTCCATACCGACTTGCATTCTTCCTTAAGTAAAACTTGTTCTGGACCATTGAGATCTAAAATGATCCCTAGATTCTTCTGTTCTAACTACCCTAACAAACATGCCCCGTCCTTTGCAACAAAGACTGTGGCCAAAGTGTTGCATCCTTTGAAACTCAAGGTACACTCAAACTCACCCAGCACTTCCACAGGTTTGCCCCCATACGCTACAAGTCTAATTAGGGAATTTTTTAACTCGACGTTATCAAACATCCGCCCACTCATCTGGACCTATCAAAGTAAATAACAAACCAGAATCAGCCATCATGGGTACAGAAATCCCACAGCTATTCCCTTGACAAACTGGTCTCTTGAATGCGCTTAAGTTGATCTTCAGAACTTTACAATCCTCTGAACCTTCCACTGAATCATCAAGATGCAACTCTTATCCTCACTATTTGAATTAAAATTTGTTTCAAACACAATATCATCCGAAAGGATCTTCTTATATATCTAGGCTGAAATCGAAGGCAGAGGTTTGAGATTTGCAAACCTTCGCAAAATGCCCCTTCTTCTTACACTTGGCACATGTTTTGTCTGCAGAAGGACATGTAGTGGCATTCCCCAAATGATTTTGGCTGCCACATCTATAACATTCAAAAAGGTTTGGTTTGGAATCAACCCTTCTCTCCTTTTTCTTGACCACAGTATCCAAACCCACGATTGGACCATGGATTCTATAGCCATTTGCTCTATATACATAGCCACAGTTTATACACACTTGGCTATCTCCAGAGCATTGTCCAACGTAAAATATTCAGAAGTCAACTACTTTTCCTGAATTTTCTTGCTATTAGTTTTCTCCACTTGTTGATCCCTTAACATTTCATCCTCAAAAGCCTTATACATACACGTTGACTCCAAAACTCTCAAGTCACTCCCAAAGTTTTCCACTGATTCCCCTGGTGATTGTTTCTTCATATCAAATTTATATTTTTCCATTCCGTTTGTTATTGAATCTAATATCAAGCATTCTGATTGCTGAGTCCACCTCATCATCCTCGTCATACACAACCATAGGAATGTGCTTAAAGACTTTCTTCTATACCAAACGACTGTCGTGAAAATGCTAACTTTTTCTTTTGAGTGAAATTCAGCCCTTCAATGACTTCCATATAAGCTTCAAACCCCTCCAACCATAATTCCCATTATACAGGAGGAACACCTGGAGAGGATAAAAATGACAGTGTAGGTAACACCGCTTGTTGCATTATAAAACTCTGGAGATTAGGAGGTAACAAGACCTGTGTGCAATACAAACCCCACACAATGAAACAACAAATTAAATAAATTGACACAAAACAGGAGTAGAACCCAGTCACTGAGGTGAAGGTATTACCAACATCTTAAAGGATGCTCATTGTTTCACCTGAACGGATAGGATAGTGTGTGTAAGGAAAATATGCTGATTTGGTGGAGTATCATTGCCGATGGGCGTATCACTGGCGATGCCTCAAAGAAGTGACACGCAGAAGGAACAGGCACATCATTTGGTGTGCCTATCATGGCAAGAATAGGCAAGAAAACAAAATGCAGGTAATAAATATGTTGTGCCTAGCACCGTAAAAATAGGCAAGAAAAACTGTGGTAATCGTATCTTTTCTCTTTTCTTTATGCTTATCTTAGAACGTGGATTTCTCCATGTTATCGGAATTGGTATATGTCATATAGAATTGTTGTATGTAATTTAGAATCCACTGATGTAGGCGCTTTGGTTTGAATTGGGGCAGAAGTGGTTGGAGTTTGCCAGAGCTGGATGCTTTAGCTCCTGCACCAGTGGGTCCTTTTATGGCACTTAAATAAATAATTATTTTTATACTTTCTCTGACTCCATCGCTTCTTTACAAAAACAAAATGCAGAATCTTTGCTCACTGATACTAACAGTACACAGGTGTGCCTGTTATCAGTGGTGCAGGCCATCCAGGAACAACTTTGAAGAAGCAGTTAGCTGCTGGCTTGCTGGCAAATACTGGCTTATGGACTATAAAACAAAGCAACTTATGTGTGCCAGTCACCGCAGTGCAGGCTTTAGATTAATAACTGCAGCAAGGTGCAGGCCTTTGGCCAATTAAAGCTAAAAGATGGCAAGTGCAGCGATGTCTGCAATGGTGACGCCCTTTAAGGGATTGAGGTCTTCCAAAGCACACAATCTAAAACGGCCTTCCAAAGCACACAATCTAAAATGGCCACCAGAGATAAAAGACACAGCACAAAGCTGTCTCCTGTACAGCTACGCTTCTATGATATAGGTGGATATTGGCCATAGACACACAAGTAGCGTAACAGAGTGTGTTGCTAGGCGACACCAGGAAGCTTGCAACGCAATGAAGGCAGGGCCTAAAGTTAAGCGTTGCTAGGAAAGCTGATGTCCCTGAATAGCTTGAAGAAGGCCTTAATGAAAACAGAGCCTAGTGGAGAGCGTTGCTAGGAAACAAATGCTTCACGGCAAAACTTGGACAAAGTAAAAGCCCACACCTCTCCCTTCGCAGACGCCGACTAGGGCAATGATAAAACAGAAAGTACTTATCTGCGGCGCACAAATCTAACAGGAGATTGAGATTAATGAGCAGCCAGCAACTCTGCAAGCAAGGAAACATTTCCAATTCGGTCCCACACACTGAATAACACTTTGGCTGCCCACCAAAGATTGCCTGTCCTGCCGGGCATGAGGTTCTTGTCCAGTTGTCACCAATAAAAAGTCCAAAGAGCCAGGGCATTGGGAACTGTGTGTTTTATTGCAGTAAAGATACATGCAATCGACAGGACAGGCACCAGCCAGCAACTGTCAAAACCCCCACATTCCGTGGAGTCGGTAGCACGCGCAAACCAAGATGGCCGCTGCGCCTTGAGCTTCGTCCTCACCTGCTTTGCCGACGAGTTTCTTCCGACGACAAGGGCATTGTTGAAGCTTTGTTTTTGCCCCCAGATATTCCGTTGTGGCAGCATCTGGCTGAGTTTTGGAGGTCTGGTGCCTCCGTGCGAAGTGCGGTAGGCGTTTTTAGATTCTCCTCACAGAGGACTCTTGCTCTCCATAACATTCTCGGTCAGACTTTCACACAGAGGAGGCGGACTTAACCCATTGGGCACCTCCTCTCTTCAGAAGCCTCATCCCTTCTTAAAGGGGTTTTCGTCCTGCCTCTTGTTTGCCACAACTTTATTTTTGGGAAAAAATTAAAGGGATTCTGTTCCTTTATTCTATATTGCAGCTTTATTGGCACAGTGTTCTAAATCATTTTGGAGCTGTTTTTTTTACTCCTAATTTTTAGTATCTTGCCAGAACTCCTTCCTACACTGCAGACCTTTGCTTCTTTGTAGTGTAATTATTTTTTTCTTATTGTTTGATCCCTGATTCCCAATATGGAGTCCAAACTGGGTCCAAATAAACGTAAACAAGCTGTTTCACCTCCTCCTGCCAAAGCCAAAGCTAATGACTCCCAAGATGATTCATTGGCAAAAAATTTGGAGGAAATTCAAGCTATTCATAACAATACGGACACAATTTCCTCAGATATCAAAAATATTCACAGAGATATGGCTTCCTTATCGATAAGAGTTGCAGATAATGAGATTAGAATTTGTGATAATACTGCAGCCATTACATCTATGGCTCCACTTCCTACTCAGGTTGCTTCTCTCCAACGTTCCCTACTTGATTTGGAAAATAGAAATAGACAATACAACTTACGCATATTTAATGTTCCTGAAGGAGTTGAAGGTCAGAGTTGTCGTCTTTTCTTGGAAAACCTTCTCCCTAAACTGTCAAATATTAAATTTCCAGAGCGCTTTGAGATTGATAAAGCCCACAGAATACCTTCAATTCGTAAACCTCATCTAGCCAAACCACGACAAATCATTTTTAAAGTTCTGAGGCATCATCATCTTCTCCTTATACGAAAGGCTGTCCAAGAGATCCCTTCTCTCCTAATTGAAGGAAATAAAATCTTTATTCATCAGGACTTTGCAAAGGAGACTGTTCAAATACGATGCCAATTTTCAGACTTGCGACCTAGTTTGCGAGAAGATGGCTACAAATATTGTCTTTTTGACCCTGCGGTTATGCACATCTGGAAAAATGACATTTCTAAGTCTTTCTCAGCTCCTGCAGATTTAATCAGATTCTTGGATCAACATCATCCTATTCTCATGGACTCTCAGCCTTCTGGTTCTGCGGGCTGATAATAATATTTTTACTACCCCCTCACTATAGGTTGTTATTCACTTTCTATGCAGGTGCATATTAATGGTGGTTTTTTCTTGCTTCGTACCTCCGTCTCCAATGTTTTATTGGTATGAGGTCTTGGTGACTCACCTCGCTTCATGTTTGTCTTGTTTTGTCTTTTTTATATGGACTACTGTCTTTCTCTTATTCTCTTCTGTTACTTTTCCTACCTATAGGACAATATGTCTAGGCCACAAAAGTTAGTTGTTGCTTCGTTAAATGTGAAGGGTCTCAGACACCCAGTTAAACAACGTAAACTTTTAGAATACCTCCACAAGTCTAATGTAGATATCTGTTTTGTTCAAGAAACTCATGTTAATGACAACATATTGCATTCTATGTCTAAAGGTTGGGTAGGGCTTATAGTTTCCTCTCCTACTGCAAAACGTAAAAATGGCGTAGCTATATTTTTCTCACACAGAGCTCGTGCACAAATTTTGTCACATCATCATGACGCAGATGGTAGATTTGTTTCTGCTCAAGTTCGCATTGATAAACTCACTTTAAATTTGGTCAATATTTATGCTCCTACTTCTGATGACCCAGCCTTTTGGTCCTATGTCTCTGCTGAAGTACTTAAAATTGGTTATACGTCCCTTATAATGGGTGGTGATTTTAATCTTATCAGAGATCCTTTGTTGGACCGGTCTTCTGTTTCTAAGTTCTGGCCTGGCAAGGCATTCTTTGCTTTAAAAACTTTCCTTTCTGTTACCAAATTGGAGATTGGAACACCCTACAGGCAAAGATTTTACTTTTTATTCTAATGCTCACTCTTCTTTTTCTAGAATTAACTACTTATTGTCCTCATGTAATTTATGTCACATGATTAGTGAATCAGTTATACACCCTATTAGGGTTACGGACCATGCTTTGATTTCATTTTCTATATCTATTTCTGATCCCCAAACTCCTAATAAAAGATAGAGAATGAACTCGGAAATAGTTCTTAACCCAACCAATTCTAAAAAAATGGCCTCAGCTATTACTGATTATTTTTTTAATAATAAGTCTTGTGACACCTCCAAAATTATTCATTGGGATGCTTTTAAAGCTTACATCCACGGAGTTTCAATTTCCATTATGCTGCACGAAAATAAATCTTTTTATTCCTACCTCAAAAATGTAGAGCCGCAGATTGCTTAGTAAACGAGCAGGTTTACTTATTTAAAAAAAATAATCAAATTTTCATTTTAATTGCAACACATCTAGTCGCCTGCTAGCTAATTATATACGCCTCAAGTGTGACAGAATTCAAATTCCAGCCATCAAAACGAATAATGGTACATTGGTGACGGAGGTTGGGGATATACTGAAAGAGTTCCTTTCCTTCTACTCTTCTTTATATCACGAACCTCTTGTCCCTCACAACAATGTTATCAATGATTTTCTTGATTCTTGTCGATTGCCTCAGATTTCTGATACTGATAGATCAACCTTAGATAACCCTATTGACATTATAGAAATTTTTGCAGCAAGTAATGCATTAAATTCCCCAAAAACTCCTGGCCCGGATGGAATTCCGGCTGAATTCTGTAGATGTTATCAGGACCAATTATAACCTTTTTTACTTTCCCTTTTTATGGAATTTCAGCGTACTTCCATGATGGAAGTATCTTTTAATGAAGCCACTATAATTTTTCTTCCCAAACCTGATAAAGATCATACCTTCGTTTCAAATTTTCGTCCCATCTCTTTAATCAAACAGGACTGTAAAATATATGCAAAAATTTTAGCAAATAGATTATCCTCCCTACTATCCAGTATTATACAACCTGATCAAACTGGCATAATGAAAGGTAGACTATCCGCTCATAATACCCGGTTGCTCTGTCATACATTATCCCTTGCCAAGGAATCCATTGATCCAATTGGTGCAATGGCCTTAGATGCAGAAAAGGCATTTGATAGGGTTAATTGGCAATTTTTATTTAAAAGTTTAAACGTTTTCCGTTTTGGTCCTATTTTTATCAATATGATTAAGGCATTGTGTTCAACCCCCTCAGCCTCTATTCTAGTCAATGGTTTGTGCTCCTCCTCATATCGGCTGTATAGAGGCACTCGCCAAGGATGTCCTCTCTCCCCTTTACTTTTTCTTATTGCAATAGAGCCCCTCTTATGCTCCCTTCGTAATAGTGATACTTATACAGGTGTTGTTTTGAAAAATACTACCATTAACCTTTCTGCCTACGCTGATGATGTGTTATTATATGTTACTTATCCCCCTACCTCTATACCTATTATCTTTGATATTATTCATAAATATGCTGAGGTTTCTGGTTACTCCCTGAATACTAATAAGACAGAATTTTTTCCATTAAATGCCTTTTGTAATTCTACAATGTTGGAGAATACTGATATAATTTGGTCTCCAAAAAACACTCAAATGTTTGGGGATAACTTTTACTGGTTCGATTAAAGATGCAGTTGAAACCATTTTAACTAATACCAAAGAGAAACTAGATAGATGGTCTAATTAAATCTAAATTGGTGGGGACGCATTGAAGCAATTAAAATGTCTATAACTCCACAAATTCTATACTTATTGTCTATGTTACCCTTCTCTTTCCCATCCACTTTTTATGCTAAATTATATAAATTATTTACTAAATTCCTCTGGAATAATAAGCCCACACGTATCAGTCTCAAGACTTTACAACTGCTCAAATGTGAAGGTGGGGGTTGGTCTTCCAGATAAAAAAAATATCATTTTGCATTCCATGTGGCACACTGTTCTTCATGGTTCCATA
The DNA here is from genome assembly GCF_964204655.1 of Triturus cristatus. NCBI lineage: Eukaryota > Metazoa > Chordata > Amphibia > Caudata > Salamandridae > Triturus > Triturus cristatus. Next base: position 222,741,330 of record NC_140595.1, read on the forward strand.
TTGTCCCCCCCTCTAATGCACCTAAATGGCTTATCCTGGAAAAAAGTATTTTGGCTCCATATCCATTGACTGCGTTTCTCACCATGGCCAATGGTTCTTTTGGTAAGTGCTCCCCTATTCTTACCAACTCTAAAATTGCCCTTTGCACAAAGGGGTCCCTCCCCACACAGCACCAATCTCAAAACCCACCCATGCACACGTGTTAAAACCAGCAAAGCTGCGTGTCTGAGCCACAGTGACAATGCAAGTGACACTGCATGACGAATAGCATGGTTGCAGTCCAATTATCATGACATTGTGCATGCCATGACAAGGAGGTAGCTGAGTGTGGAACACATCCGGAAAGGAGCAGGTCAAACTCTGACACATCTACGTGCACATACAACCCCTAACGGCAACAACATATCAGCGGATAAACCATGCCCAAGAGTCCCAACTCCTACCAAGAGCCAAATTAGCCAAGTCCACAGCATCTCAGCACTGTAGAAGCACAGAAGTCAAAGGCACACCGCCTCAAAGGAATAAGGGGCAACAAAATCACAGCTGCAGGGGTGACTAACCCACAATGCAGCACACACACATAGCAACAACAGCACATCAACATTGACGACAATGTGGTACAAAGTGCAACACTTTCTGTCAGGGAACGAGCATTGCAGCGCCTGCCACGTCATCCCCAGAACTACACCTCCCATGATGTCTGCCATTGGGAAGGGATTTAGCCATGGGGGACGCACAGGAAGTTGCGCGTAATTCTGTTCTGGTCGTCAATCTTTCTCTCGGCTCAGAGAGAGCAGGTTCTAGGAAGGCGCCGTCTGGGGGCTACTGCTGATCGGATCTTGGCAGCTCACGGGAACCAGTGATGTATTCAACTGATGCGTGAGTAACATGGAAGCAGGCTTCTGGTCGTCGTTCCTTTCTGAGTACTGGATTGTTTCAACCATAGCGGAATACAGCGGTGAAAGACTGCATATTGCCGTGTATGGTATTTCTGGTTCCGTTAATTGAAAGTACTAAAACTTTATTTCACATAGCGGAATACAGCGGTGAATTAACCGCGTATTACCGTGTATGTTGCCCATGTGTTTTGGCTTCGCGAAAAGACGTAACTTTCACAAAGCAGCGGAATACAGCGGGAAGTTCACCGCGTATTACCGTGCATTGAGACATTGAGTCTGTACTGAATATATTATCTACATTGTACCGGATTACGGAGGTGAGGAAACCACGTAAGACTGTGTACATGTGGATCTACTGTTGCTCATATTCCTTTGGGGCACTCCTCCAGCACCTAATGACATTGGATTACGAGAATGAGAGATTACCAGTATAGAACTAGGAGTAGAGACTGCGCTGCAGTAGTATTGTGTCCCTATTCAGAGTTATGGTAAAACCACTGGGTATGTATGAGGAATGTTATCCCGTTTTCAGTTGTGCACGTAAAACGCCTGAGGCCATTTTCAGCCCGTCGTAAGCAGAATCAGAAAAATCGCTTTTGAAATGCACATCTGAATCCAACTATCGTAGTAACAGTATATATCCCTACTACTGCGCTCTGTGAGAAACCTGGCTTATATCTATCCGAATTACCAGTGTATTATTAAAAAAAAAAAAAAATACTGACTAGCGATCCCTTCCCAAATATAAGGGTTTTCAATATATGCGCAGTACAATTAGGTTACATTTAGAAGAAAGACGTAATCCAAACTTGTGTAGAACGATCATCCTAAGTGGAAAGAAAAAATCTGAATTGTAGTCTTTCTTTAAAAAGATCAACTAATTAAATTTGAAATACTTTTGTGGCTACTCCTGATGAAGGCGTTGTGAACGCCGAAACGCGCGTCGATTATTCAAACACTGCCACTTTTTATATTGATGTTATATTGTTTTTTACAATTGTTGAATCACCATTTTTAACTAAAATTGAATGTAATGTGTTATATGATTCCTTTTTTCATAAAATGAATAATGAAAAAATAAATCTTTTATATTTATAATTTTTTCTTGAACAAATTCTTTCTTGTTTCCCTTTAAAGAAATACGATAGAATTCCATATATTGTACAAAGATTGCCTAGGAATATATTTCACCACACTGAGGAATGTTTTGATGCATAGTGGATTGAGTGCATGGGTGTTTTTGCATTGGCTAACGCCTGTGAGTTCTATGGTTTCAGGTCTGATGTTTGATCTGTATGGCGCCTGATGATTCCCAAGGATTGTACCAACAGCTATAATTATATTCAGGTATATAATCCAACTTGCGAGAATTTACTCAGAGTAGATGTTATTTGACCTTGTTAATAGCTGTGTTCTTGTTGTTACAGATTCTATTCCCCTGCTGTCCTTTCCCTCGGCTTTCCCTCGCCTGATCATTCGAACACCCTGTATATACATATCGGGGTGTTGGTGATATCAGGAGGTGGACCTTTTTCTGCTGCAACTGGATCCTGCAGAGCGTGGCCTGACACTTTCACTACAGAACAGAGGACACAACTGGTTCTACTTGTGCCTAGAAACTGGCCAATCACATCTGGCATAGCAGGAAACTGTGAGATGAGAATGTATGTGTACAACCTCACATCCATAATGTAGTTCAAATTTCCACTGACCCGCATCAAATAGTCAGCTCCCCCCAAACAGTCACAATGTACATTGCCATGCAGTCTGTATGTGAACTTGAACAATGCGTCAACATACATGTCAACACAATGTTAAACTGCACCTTCGCTTCACATTGCAGAGGGACAATCAACACCTCATGCAGAGCAGAGCAGACAACTCATCAGTGATGATGAAGAGGACCTCCACACCTTCGACACCGATGCCCTACAACTGCTCGTAGACATCTACGGCAAACCACTTCCAGGAGCAGGGCAGCCCAGCTGCATCGAGGAGACCCCACCCCCTGCACAGACCACATAGCAGGAGGCACCCACCACCACGGCAGGCTCCCAGCACCTCACCGAAGAACACATCGCATTCCAAGGCCAGGTGTTAGACTGCCAGAAGGAGGTGGCTGAACAGGTGCGGGTGGGGTTCGACCACATGGCAGCCAAACTAGATGACATACGTGGGTGTCTAAGTCACATCAGGGAACACTTACATCAGATGCTGAGGATAATGGAGAATATGGAGCGGATGCATGCGGAAAGAATGGCTGCCACGGATGCACACCAGCGAAAGTCATTGGTATCTTCCATGCCCTGCAGATCCTCATCATCGCATTGCTGCCACTAAGGCAGTCGCTGATGAATGCTGCTGGTACTTCCACACACACATCTCCGGCCCCTGATGTGTCAGTGGCACACAGTGCTGCAGACCAAACATCAGCACCCACATGTCAGACAGATGACATAGAGGACGAAGATGCGGGTGATTCCACCTGTGTATTAAGAAGGACCCAGTAGCAATCTTCTCTGCCATATGCCCTGTTCCAGCTTGGTTCTGCCCCCTGCATCATGCCCTGTAACAACACCTCCCACTGTTCCCCGAAACACTCTGCAACACTCTCCTTGGACCTCAACATGGACTACCATATTCTGTTTGCTTAACAATGACACAGCAATCACACTGCGGACTGTACTTTTCCTCTTCCGATGTACTTGTCAATCCCTAAATGACTCTGGCTGGCCCTCCACTGGGCTACAATGTAATGTGGGGTTTGCATGGCCATGTACGGCTCCAGCTTCGACACTCCACCGAATGTGAATAAATCATTCAAATTCACACAGATGTGTCATGTCCATAATAGATAAAGTATGAAAGTATGGATGTATGTAAGGACATTGATTGCACAAAAAGTACACCCTGGGAAATTAAAGCAATGCGCATGTGTGTCCGTGACACACATAGGCAGTGAGATGACTGGGAATGTTGCACTAGCTGTGGCCTCATTGCTCTGAAACAACAATCGCGCAATTTCACAACTTTGCCCGACGCAATGTTAGAAATAGGGCTGTGTATGAAATGTCAAAGTCGTTGGCAGGCCTAAAATTGTGTCCCACATCACAGTTGGCAACAGAATATCTCTTCGCATACCTACTCAAACTCAACTGGGTGGACACAGCCTGTAGTGATGGATCACATTGCTCCACATGGCAAGAAGTTGGACACCATACTCACATTGCTGAAGACACGTAAGAACACAGGTCTATCAGCAACTATCCCAACCACAATGTCTGGCTCACAGAGGTGGAGCTGGCAATAGGGACTCACCCCTAAGTGAAATGCGTCAGTCAGTCCCTCACTGTGTACGGAAAATGCTCATTGAGGCACACGATTTATCATTCTAATCAACACTCATCACAGTTAAACACTAGTGAAGTTGCGTGGACTTAATTAGCATGTGTGTGTCAGCACGGGCAAGACAAGGGCCACAACATGCAGACCAATGCATCAGACACGAACATGCAGCATTTGGTCATGGTACAGTTCCACATGACAGGCGTTGTGCATGTGCCCGGGATGTTCTGCCATTGCGTTGGTGGCTTTCATAGAACCGGCACTCTTCTGACCTGCGGCAGTTATGTGGATGATATGCCACAGCTCGGAGCAATGAGTCGTATGTGTGTGTAATGTTCGGACATATGGGTTGTTGTGTAGGTAAGTGTCAAGGGCATTCCATGCAAGAGTACTTCGAGCAAGGACTTCTGTGTGTGGGGTGTGCATACGTTGCTCTTTCATTAGCGCTGTGTGTAGTGTGGGAGTCGTCATCTGCTATGGTATCTCTCTCAGGGGGTGCCTGCCGCATGCAAGACCAAGGTCGGAAGTGCAGATGTTGTTCCGCCTTATGTATTGATACAAAGGTGCTTTCATCCCAAATGTTAGTCTGACTACTGCTTGCATTCTGGAAATTTGATGTGGCTTTCGCGCTGCAAATGAGGTTAGGCCTTAGGCTAGTGGTGCACCAATAGCGATACACACACAACAGTTGACATGTATGAGCTAAGAGCCCGAGCGTTCTTGCGCTCCTTGTGCAATCCCTTCGTGCACCGCCGTCCTCCGGGTGCATGCCACATTGTTGATTGCGAGCCGTGTGGCGCCGACACTGCGACGGAGACACACGCATCAGTTGGTTTCCTGTCCAGCCCAGATATGAGCCACGTCCAGAGCCCAGGGATAATTATTCACACTCCTATGCTGACCTGGTGTAGGCCGGCCCAGCCCGCTTGGCTTACGTATAAAGGGAACGACGTCGCTATGTGTCCCAGTTCTTCCCCACTGCCGGATGTGACATGGCTGCGTCCGCCTGGCACATCAAGAGACTCAATCATAAAGGGTCCATGACTTGCGTTGCACAGCCTTGGTGGCACCGGATACACTGCAGCCGGCACGGGTCTACCGCTACGGGACGGTGCCTTTCGGTGCACTGAGGTAGGGGCACCTTAAGTGCTGAGCGGGTGTGCAGCCTGCGATGATGCGCCATCCTGGCAGTCCGGACTGGTAAGGATTTGTGTGGGCCCTGCTGGACCGCAGTGTAGGCTTGAGCCAGCGGGCAGCGTGGGCCTACCGCCACGTGGCGTTACCTCGCGGGTCACAGAGTTAGTGGCACCTAAAGAGCTGGGCGGGTGTGCAGCCTGCGATGACGCCGTGTGCACTGATATGATCCCTGCCATTGCAAAATCAAGACCCAGAATCACGTGTGTGACCTTGTGGCCCGCTGTGCGGGGCTGTATGAGATGGAGGCTGCCAAGGTCGTGGGCCCCGGGCTTGGAGATTGCACCAGCACATGGTGGGCCCTCTTGGAGACACGCCGCCGGTGGCGGAAGGTAAGCAGTGAGGCCTGGGTGCGAGGGGCGGGCAATCACCGCTGGGCGGCGGGAGGGGCTGGGATGCGCAGCCTGTGTGCGCAGGGGCGGGCAAACGATGATGGCGTGTGCAATGATATGAACTCTGCCATTCATGAATCTGGACTCTGTTTCAGACAAGGGACCTGGTGGACTGCAGTGTATACTGGCATGTGGTTGGAGACACACCGGTGGCAGCAGGTGAGCAGTGAGGCCTGGGTCCACAGTGTCGGCACTCTCTCTCCCTCGCCCCCTATCACTATCTCTCTTTCTCTCTCTGTCTCTCTCTTTCTAGAGAGCAGGTGTTAAATCCCTGCTTCTAACGCGCCTTATCCCACGTTTTGGGTTCTTATCGTCGATCTGGCTGGTCGTTGAGAATGTTGCGAAGTAGTGTTGTCGCTGCTTTTTGCACGGGAACGCCTACTCTGCATATCATTAGCGTTACTTGCCGGTGTCATCTGTGGCGATGTTTTTTGCGGATGCTTTTCGAGGAAAACTGGTGATTTCGGCTGTTAGCACCAGCTTGTGAATAGTGCGATACATTTTTCACCACCTTTGCTGCAATAGAGTGCCGAGAACTCTGCAATAAGTCCTTGAGAATATGCCCCATAGAGTTTACAACTGATGTACATCTGAGAATGTATTCAGAACAAAGACGAGAGGTATTTAGATATACAGTCTTATGCACACAATGGAACAAGGATGTACAGTGTTACACAGGCAAGCTCCTGCAGATATTGGCAGATACACAGGTGCACTGTTGTACCAACTATCATTCCTAATGCTGTCATTCCATCAAGCTTGGTGAGAGTAGGCAAACTTAAAAAAAGAATGGGTGGTAGTGTGCCATTGAGAGCCTGGGAGGGCAGCTCAACTTCAAAGATAAGACAAAGGACATTTCACAGCAAGAGTGCTGACACCTTGTGGGCAGACTCGTGCTTTCCCCTGTGCATGGGTGAATCCCCACGTCTTCCTGCAATTATCCCCTGTATCTTGGTTTAATTCTGCATGGTACCAGGACAAGTATACAAGAGTTACCTTCAGTGAAAAAGATATTTGCATACATTATAATCTGCATACCTTGCTTGTGGCAGTGGGTAACGCCGCACACTCTTTTGGAATAACAAGCATATGTGATGATCCCGCTACTCCTACTGTGTAGCCTATTTTTATACCGCCCTGACAATTTTTCATAGTTCAGACTAATGGACAAGCACCACTATGTCAAAACGGAAACATTTCATGTCTGCATCAAGCAATCACTTTTAAAAACAGTTTTTGGGAACCTGTGTGTTTTAACCACATTCTAAAATATCATGGAGAAAATTCAAGAGGACTCATCTTTTTTGCCAATGCAGACCTATTGGCTTTGGCTATGGTCTTTTGGCTGATGCTGTGCAGCATTGGCTAAAATAAATAAATTGGTTATTGCCACATTGCTGACAATGGACAACACCAGCAAACATTAAAAAATGTGTGTTAATACATAATCATGCATCATGACTCTATAGAGGCCCTAACGTCACCATGCATGCATATGCATGAGTAATGATGCAGCGGCTATTTTGTTTTTTGTTTTAATATTTTTATTTTCCATTCCGTCATGGTGGATGCATATCTTCAACAGTAAAGTAAAAAACAAAAAAATCACATCAAAGCACATTTGTTTATAAAGGAGCTGCCTAGCAGCAAACTGATACTTCCAGGCCCTTAAAAGTAGGTAGTTATAGTTATGACACTCACTTCAGTTGCTGTCTTGAAAGTTTTGGGGTGATCTGTCAAGCGGGGGCCGAGAAAAAGGGAGGGGTCCCAAAATTAGTTATCCCCATGCAATTTCCCATAGGGATTTTAGACACAGCCAGAGCCCAAACTGCTGAAGAGAATTGCACCAAATTTGGAAGAAAGGTAGCTGTTGGTCCAGAAAGCTACCTTTTTGTAAAATGGTGTAAATCCGTACAGTGATATTGGAAATATTAAGGGAAATCCAAACCTGTAAATATAGGGAGGTGGATCCTCTGAGAATCCGATAGTCCCCATGCTGAAATGCGATTGGCTTCCAACACTTCAATCAGGAAGTGTTGGACTTCAGGGGAGTCCCACAATATATATTTTTTTTTAAAGAGAAGGGAGCAGGGTAGGAATACCCTGACCCCCTAGTCCTCTTGGGGAGTGGGAGTCCCACAAGGACGCTGCCTGGGACCAAAAAGCATTAATTTTTTCAACAGGTGTAACGCTGGATCCGCGGCTCCCGCTGATAAAAAAAGAAGTGCGGATTCCTGCACATCTTTAATGCTTAGCCCCCAGGAGGGACAGGTTCCGGGTATATGCAGAATTTTAAAAAGGAGTGTGGCGCACATGGCTTCTATCATGAGGTTCTTTTAAGCCGCGGAGACCACCACCTACCCTGGGCTTATCTTTGTGTTATGGTCCCCACAGCGGGATTGCTGAGACCTTGTGGGAGGCCCCCACCTGTTTCTCAACCACTCTGCCAGGGGCCTCCTGGCACACTCCTGTTAGGGGAAAGAAGTCGCCTTGGCTGCTGAGGGTCGTTGTGGGGCCAAGAACCCCTATTGTTGCCACAAGTAAGTCCCCCACAGTGTGATTGCTGAGACCTCGTTGGAGGCCCCGCCCCCTTTCTCAACCACTCTGCACAGGGGGCCCCTGACGCACTAATGGCTGGGGACTGAAGTCTCCTTGGCTGCTGAGGGTCATTGGGGCAAAGAACCTCTATTGTTGCCACTTGTAAGTCCCCCACAGTGGGATGGCTGAGATCCCAACGGAGGCCCCACCCACTTTCTCAACCACTCTGCAAAGGGCCTCCTGGCACAAAGTCCCCTCAGCTGCTGAGGGTCGCTGGGGGCCATGAATCCCTATTGTTGCCTATAAGTAAGTCCCCCACAGAGGGATTGCTGATACCTCATTGAAGGCCAAGCCCCCTTTCTCAGCCACTCTGCAAAGAGGCCTCCTTGAGCATCACTGTTTGGGGGATGAAGTTCCCTTGTCTGCTGAGGGTCGTTGGGGGTCAAGAACTGCTATTGTTGCCACAAGCCCCCCACAGTGGGATTGCTGAGACCTCGTCTTCGGCCCACCTTCCTTTCTCAATCACTCAGCAAAGGGGCCTTCTGGCGCACCACTGGTTGGGGGATGAAGTCCCCTTGGCTGCTGAGGATTGTTGGGGGTCAAGAACCGCTATGTTGCCGTAAGTCCTCCACAGTGGGATTGCTGAGACCTTGTTGGAGGGCCCGCCCCCTTTCTAACCACTCTGCAAAGGGGCCTCCTGGTGCACTACAGAGTGAGGGATGATATACCCTTTACTACTGAGGGTAGTTGGGGGCCAAGCACTCCGATTGTTGCCACAGGTATGTCCCCCACAGTGGGACTGCTGAGACCTCACCGGAGGCCCTGCCTTCTTTCTCAACCACTCTGTAAAGGGGCCTCCTGGCACATTAATGGTTGGGGGATGAAGTCCCCTTGGCTGCTGAGGGTTGTTGGGGGCCAAGAACCCCTATTGTTGCCAGAAGTAATGCCCCCACAGCGGAATTGCTAGTGAGGTTGTCAAAGGTCCTGCCCCCTTTCTTAACCAGTCTGCAAAGGGACCTCCTGGCACACGACTGGTTGGGGGATGAAGTTCCCTTGGTCACTTAGGGTCGCTGGGGGCCCAGTAAGTCCCCTACAGCGGGAATGCTGAAACATCTTCTGAGGCCCTCCCCCTTTCTGAACCACTCTGCAAAGGTACCTCCTGACACACTACTGAGTGGGGAACGAAGTCCCCATGGCTGCTGAGGGTCATTGGGGGAAAAGCACCTCTTGATTAGACGATACTTTCAGGTGCAGGAGGCGGCGTGCCCGAGATGCTTAGCGCTTGGGGCCGAGCTGGACCACCTACTGTGGGGGTGCCCGAAGCTGGGGACATATTGGGCTGAGGTGGGAGAGCTTTTGAACACGGTCACGGACCTGGAGGTAGAATTCGACATGGCGGCGTGTCTCCTGCTCTGGTTCCCTCACATGGCAAAGACGAAGGTGACGAGCAAGTTCATTGACCTAGGTCTCATGTTGGCCCAGAGGGAAATTACATGGCACTGGAAGTCCCGGAAGGGCCCCTCAGTTAGGAGATGGACGGCTGAGCTGTTGAAGTGGTCTGGATGTGAGAGTGTGCTCAGAGGCGACAGGCTGTCAAGACGGGTAATGAAAAGGGTTTGGAGTGGGCGAGGGCTTGGGAGATGATAGTACAGGCTCTGCAGGACTACCTACTGGAGGGTGCGGAGCACGACCATTCGGAAGGCGGGGTTCCCGGAGGCTTGAGAGACCACATGCAAAACCCGATAAATGGCGAGCTATAGCGTCAGAACCCACAAGTATAACCCACAGCAGCAGCAGTTGGGGGGTGGGAGGGGTGGGGGGGAGTTCATGGGGTATAGTTGTAGGGATATTACGAGCGCTGGCAGACCGGCTCTCTGACTAAGGCCCAGAAGAGAGTGGGGTTTCAGAGTAGCTTTCCTTAGGTACCTCTAATGTGATATTGGGTAGGCTGTAGGCACTGCGCCTCCGGGAGGGAGCTAAGGTGGACCGGTGCTGTGGACAAGGATAATCTAGGTGCAGCCGACTCTGAGTGGCTGATTATATTTGGCGGCGTTTGCGGGGAGGGAGTTTGTTGGGTGTAAAAGCAGATACTACATTACGCTGTTGACCTGACATTTCTGTGAGCTGATAGCCTGGACACTCTGAGTCACTGTGATGGTACGCCGCCCGGCCCCCGGGATGTGGGCTGAATGGCTGTGTGCATTGTTATAACGACAGCTGAGCTTTGAGATGTTGAGCGTGTACAGGTTGACTTACTGGATGCCTTGTTTACAACTCTGCAATAAAAACATGTTTAAAATAAAAAAAAATAATAATTGGGGGAAAAGCACCCCTATTGTTGCCACAAGTTAGTCCCCCACAGCGGGATTCCTTAGACCTCATTGGGAGGCCTGCCCCCTTTCTCAACCACTCTGCAAAGGGACCTCCTTGCACACTATGGGTGGGGGATGAATTTCTCTTGGCTACTGAGGGTCGTTGGGGGCCCAGAACCCCTGTTTCTGCCACAAGTTAGTCCCCCACAGCGTGATTGCGGAGACCTCATCTGAGGCCCTGTCCCCTTTCTGAACCACTCTGCAAAGGCACCTCCTAACGCACTACTGGTTGGGGGATGAAGTCCCCTTGGCTGCTGAGGGTCGTTGGGGGCCAAGAACCTCTATTGTTGCCAAACAAAGGCTACAGGGACGTTATAGTTAGGGACAGATTTTACTCTTACAAAACCAGGAAATTCAGCCGTTAAAGTTACCCGAGTTAACTATAACTCACGCCACTACAATGCACTGCTTATGACCTCACATATTACATCACTCATGAATTGGTCAGCGACATCAGTGGTGGCAACACTGAAGGCATCTCAAATGACATCTCTGAAGACATCATCCAGTAACTGTTTAAAAGAAGATTATGAGTGTTAAATATATTATATATATATATATATATATATATATATATATATATATATATATATATATATATTATCTACTGGCGGTCGCCAGTAGATAGTTATAGTTAGGACCGTGTTTCCATAGGAAATCCGCAACATTCTATTTGGAATAACTTTGGCGCTGATTGACGAATCCTCGCAAAATTTTCAAAATAGGTGGGGCGCTCCGCTCCTTCCCTGAAAGTCTCGGGGGGATTCGTCAAGCGGGGGCTGAGAAAAAGGGGGTCCCAAAACGCGTTTTCCCCATGCATTTTTCCATAGGACCTTTAGTCCAAGCTACAGCCCGAACGGCTGAACAGAATTACTTGAAATCCTCAGGTCAGGGATGTGCCTTTTGCAGGTCTGGTGTAAATCTGTTCAGTATTTCCTGAGAAAATAGCATTTAAATCAATATATATATCTATAAGCGCGCACCGTGCACGTACGGTAAAACTTACCGTACGCGCACGCTGCCGTGCGCAAGCGCGATTCTGATTGGCTGTTAGATCTTAGTAAACATTCGAATCGGTCGAAACCAGGAAGTGTCGGCCGCAATTTTGTCTCTCGCAGTCTGAGGGGGTGAAAAACAAAGGTGGAGAACGTGAAAAGGGGGCATGGTGGATGTTAGACCTGGCATCATTGGCATGAGTCTCTCCTCCATTTTTTTTCTGTTTGCCTCCTCTGTTTACGATGTTTTGCTGGAATATTGCTTTGGGCACTGTGCCACTGCTGATCAGTGCCACAGTGCAAGTGCTCCCTATGTTAAATTGTTTCATTGATTGGTGTTACCATGATTGGCTTGGTTGACTTACTGTTCAGACCCTAGTCAGACCCTAGTCTAGTGCACTGCGTGTGCCAAGGGCATGTAAGTTGACTGCTGCTGGTGGGCTTGCAGCACGGGTTGTGCCACCCACAGAAGCAGCTTGTAAAATGTGTCTCAGGCCTGCCACCGCAGCGCCTGCGTGCAGTCCCTGACTGCCATGTCGACCTGGCAAGGAAACCTACTTGCCAGTCTCTAAACCTTCACTTTGCCACATTTCAGACACCTCTATGGTAGGCCCTAGGGCAGGGTGCATTGTTGGTAAAAGGTAGGTCAGGCCCTGATGTGTGTGGCATGACCTAATAGTGAATTACAGCCATTTTCGTTTTTTACTATTGAAGGGCTACCTGCCTCCAATAGGCCAGACTGGGCAGACTGATTATTAACTCCATTATAATCTATCTGACTCAGGGAGCATGGTAGCAGGTCGAGTTTAGTATCCCTGAACTCAGAATTTAATAACACACCCTTTAGGATGGATGGTTTTTAAATTCTGTGTTTGAAAATAGCCCTTTTAGGAAGTGGCTATTTTCTTGTCCAACTATCCACCGGTCTCTGCTGGTTTGGTGTGTGTGTCAGGGGCTGGGTGGCTCCAGAGGTCTGAATGAGTCAGTGTGGGGTGAATGAGGCATTTACACATAGAGTGAGGGAAGAGTAGCCTGCCCTGCCTGACACAATACTGGCTCCACCTCCTGCTGGGCGACTGATAGCCCTGCTCCTGCCAGTGACAATACTGGCTCCGCCTCCTGCTGGGCGGCTGAGGACTCTGCCCTGCTCAGTGAATAGGCCAGGTGCCTCTGCCTGGCAACACCCACAACGAACCTGAGATGAGGGGAATTTCCCTGCTTGGACAAAGGGAACAAAGGAGAAAAGGGGTATAAGAGAAGGACCCCTGGACCAAAGACTCAGATCACTTCTGACAAGGAAACCTGTACCAAGGACAAGAAGCCTGCTGATCTAAGGACTTGCCTCCCCTTTCTGCCAGAGTGCTGTTTTGCTGTGGAGGAACCTGAAAGCTGCTTCTTTATTTTTGCCAAGGAACAAGGAGAGAGGAACTTGGTGTGTACTCTCTAAATGCTTGCTAGGAAATTTCCAAGGGCTGGAAGAGTGCCAGTCTCCTGTTGAAGTCACAGGGCCAAAGGACTTCACCATCTACTGAATTGCTGGAAAGTGTTGTTTCCAGTACACAAGGGAAAATCTGCAGTCTCGACGCCGCCGCCGCCGCCGAATCCAGCTCGACATCGTGAGTAACGGCTCCAGTGTCCCGAGCCTTCGACGCCGGCCGCCGGGCCCGATCGACGCCAGCAGCAACGCCAGTGAGCAGTGGGTATCGGCCCCGGCTCCAAGTGACCCCGTCTCGACGCCGGTATCGACGCCAGTGAGGAGTGAGTATTGGCTCCACCTCCAAGCAACCCCGTCCCGACGCCGCTGCTGATCGCATCGACTCGACGCCCTTCTCAATGCCGTGAGCGCTGCTCTGGCCCTCGACGCCGCTGCAGACCGACCCGACTCCGAAGCACGATCGACGCCGACCTCGACGCCGACATCTCGACGCCATGGATCATCGTTTTCTTAATTTCTCAAGGTACTGTACTTGTGGGGTCTGTTGCAACTCCAGGCTCGACGTAGCGCTCCTCGCGGTCGACGCCGAACCTTGGGAATCTTGTAGACTCGACGTCGTGTGACTCCTGTGGGGGTCACATTGTTGCCAAAGAACTGTGTTTCAGGAGAATACTTAATTCTGTTGCTAAAGAACTATTTGCCAAGAAGAAACCTTACCTGAACTATCATTTTTCCTTCCAAAGAGTATTTATTAAGACTGTGGTATATTTTTGTCGTTATTTGGTCTTGTGCTCAGCCTTATATAAAAATCCTATTTTTATAATAACTTCTGTGTCGTGTCCATCTGTAGTGTATTCACTTTATTACTGTATGTGGCCATAAATGCTTAACACACTGCCTCTGAGATAAGCCTGTCTGCTCTGCCAAGCTACCAAGGGGGTAGCAGGGGTTATCTGAGTGTGTAATCCCCTTTCCCTGACTAGAGTTGGTTGGTCCCTATTTGTCAGAAGTGTATACCTCTGCCAACTAGAGACCGCCGGTTCTAACATTGGTGGTCAGCGGTGAGGATTGAACTTTGCATTTATGACTCATGTGCAGTGATTAGTGTACGCTACATAGTGAAAGCAGACCATAACGCAGCCACAATCTGTTTTTGGTAGGATATTCTATTTTTGTTCTCCGCTTTCCTGGAGCTTATTTTTTAAACACTGCCAGTTTTGACCATGGAGGATGCCGGAGCTGCTGCCCCTTCTCTTATTGTTGTGGAGGAATTTGATAAGAAATTGATAAATAAGTACACGAAAAAGGAGCTAGAGCAATTTTGCAAGCAGTTTAAAGTTCCTACCACAGGTCTCAGAGTGAGAGACGACTTCCTTAAAGCGCTGAAGGCCTGGTTAGAGGCCAGAGATCCCTCTGATCCGGGGGTGGTACCGGAAGAGGAAGAGGAAGAGAACCTGAATGGGCACGTGTCATCTCCCGGCAGCAGTGTTTCCTCTAAGAGCCTTTCTCCTGAAGAGTTGGAAGACAGGGAGAAGGAGAGGGAATACAAGTTAGAGATGGCAAAACTTAAATTAGGAGGGCAGTTGGAATTAGAGAATGCAAGAAGCAGAAGGGAAGCTGAAATGGAGAGCAAAAGATTAGAGTTTGAGAGAGAGAAGTTAGCATTTGAACGTGAGAAGATGTTGAGGGAGATGGAACTTAAAGAAAAGAGTTTAGAGTTGAATCCCTCTGGTGGCAGCGCTCCATCTATGCCTGCAGAAAGTAGGTTTTATTCTCCTAAAGATGTGATCAAAGATTACAGTAAGAATGAAGATATTAGCCAATGGTTTCAAGCATATGAGTTAGCATTGTTGGCCCACCGGGTCCCTGAGAAAGATTGGGGAACGGGGTTGTGGAGCCGCTTTACAAATGAAGGGAGAGATACCTTGTTGAGCATGCCTGAAGAGGAAAGGGCGTCTTATACTCATATGAAAAATGCTTTAATGCTGAGATATGGCTTAACTGCAGAAAAGTACCGACAAACCTTTAGAGAATGTAAGAAGTTGCCTGGTACTGCGTGGGTTGAATATGTGTCTTTTTTTTGCAGAGCTATGGATGGTTGGATAAAGGGTAGCAAGGTTGATAGTTATGATGCTCTTTATGATTTGTTTGCTTGGGAGCACTTGTCTAATAACTGTTTTCCAGAGCTACGCCAGCACCTTGTTGATAGCAAGATATCTAACCCTAGAAAACTTGCTGAGGAGGCGGACCGCTGGGTCAGTACCAGGGTCCACAAGGGTCCAGTGGGAGACTCAGCCAAAGGTGGGCAGGGTCCCCAGCAGAAGAGTGGGGGGGACAGGGGTAAACAGAGGGAGTTTCAGAAAGGGCCCCAAAGTAATCCCCAAGGGAACCAAGGGAAGGGTTCCCAGCCTCCCCCTGGAAAGAAGCCAGAGGCCCCGACAGGTAAACCTGTTCCAAGGGGCCCCATGACCTGCTATGTTTGTAAGCAGGTGGGACACCGTTATTATGATCCCCAGTGTCCCATGAAGGATTCCAATGCACCGCCGCGTGCACCCCCCCGTCAGGTAGCGAGTGTAGCCCTGGGAGGGAATGAGATGGGTGCCCCCGGTGGGTGGGGTCCCGCAGAGATGTCCCTGGTCTCTTTAGGAGACGTGGAAATGGTCCCTCCAACCCCTCTGCCTAGTAACATTAAGAAATATAGGCAGTGGGTGACCATTAATGGCCATAGGGTGGAAGCTCTCAGAGACACCGGAGCAAGTGTGACAGCTGTCAAGTGTCACTTGGTGTCCAGAGAGCAGGTGGTCCCTCATGCATTCTACCCCGTTGTAGCTGCTGACAACTCACAGAGTCAGTGTGAGGTAGCTCAAGTTCCTTTTGAGTGGGGGGGGGGTCTCAGGTACTCTTCAGGTTGCTGTGAGGCCCGCCATGCCTGTTGATTGTCTCCTGGGCAATGATTTGGAGGACTCCCCTTGGGCTAAGGTGGAGAGAAAATCGCATCTGGAAATGTTGGGTCTGCCTGAGTGGGTGTGTGCGACCACCCGGTCCATGTCAGTCAGTAAGGGTGTTGATGGGGCCCTGGAGCCTGAAAGTATGGCCCAGGTCCCAACCGTGAAGAGGAGAGGCAGGGGGCACGGGAAACCGTCCCCCATCGTTCCCGCGGTCCAGGAGGGAGCAGACCCTGAGGGGGATGCCCTGGAACCGACAGGAGAACAAGTGGCCGAACTGGGAGACCTGCCCGAGCTGACCCATTGGCAGCAGGATGGTGGTCCCTCCAGGGAGGAATTTTGTGCTGAACAGAAAGTGTGCCCTTCTCTTGTGGGTATGAGGCAGCAGGCCTCAGCCCAAACGACAGGTGATCAGTCAGGATCACATTGGGTCTACTGGGAGAACGACCTCCTGTATAGCGAGCCTAAGGCTGCTGAGCCTGGGTCAGCCCGTGTGCTGGTGGTACCCCAGCGCTTCAGAGCCTTCCTACTGGGGTTGGCTCATGACGTTCTGTTAGCTGGACATCTGGGGCAGGACAAGACCTATGACAGGCTTGTCACCCATTTTTACTGGCCCCAGATGAGAAGGGATTCAGATATCCATTGTAGGACCTGACAAACTTGCCAGGCAAGTGGGAAAAGTGGGCGGAAGCAGAAGGCTCCCCTCCAACCTTTTCCCGTCGTCAGTACCCCCTTTGAGCGAGTGGGAATTGACATTGTGGGGCCACTGGACCCCAAGACAGCCATGGGCAACAGGTTTATCCTGGTCTGGTGGACCATGCCACCCGATACCCGGAAGCCATCCCTCTCCGCACAGTGACGGCCCCCGTGGTGGGACGGGCACTGATGGGTGTTTTCTCCCGCATGGGGTTCCCCAGAGAGGTGGTGTCAGACCGGGGAACCAACTTCATTTCTAATTATATGAAGTCTCTGTGGAAGGAGTGTGGGGTAACCTACAAGTTTACCACTCCTTACCACCCTCAAGGTAATGGGCTGGTTGAGAGATTCAACCGGACCCTAAAAGGCATGATCATGGGTCTTGAAGAACCAATGAGGTGTAAATGGGACGTCCTCTTGCCATGCCTGCTGTTTGCTTACCGTGAGGTGCCACAGAAGTCTCTAGGGTTCAGCCCATTTGAGCTTTTGTATGGTCACCCGGTAAGAGGACCTTTGAGTCTGGTTAAAGAAGGCTGGGAGCAATCTCCCAGGAAACCTCCCCAGGATGTATATAGTTACATGCTGGCCTTTAGGAACCAGACTCGGCGCTTCAGAGATCTTGCTCAGGCAAATCTGAAGGCCAGCCAGGAAGAGATGAAGCGGTGGTACGATCAGAATGCCACTCTGGTTGAGCTTCAACCTGGTCAGAAAGTTTGGGTCATGGCCCCTGTGGAACCTTGTGCGCTCAAGGACAGGTGGACTGGACCATTTGAGGTTGGGGAAAAAAAGAGCGATGTCACCTACTTGGTGGACTTGAAGTCTCCCAGGAACCCCTTAAGGGTCCTGCATGTCAACCGGTTAAAGCCCCACTTAGAAAGGTCCGAAGTGGGCATGCTCCTAGCCACAGATGCTGGAATGGAAGAGGAGAGTGAGCCTCTTCCTGACCTCCTGTGTGCAAAAGAGCAAGATGGGTCAGTGGATGGTGTTGTCCTCTCTGACACACTGACCCCTGAGCAGCAGCAAGATTGTCGCCATCTGCTGGTACAATTCCCTGATCTGTTCTCCTTAATCCCTGGTGTCACTCAGTGGTGTGTCCATGATGTGGACACTGGGGACAGCACTCCTGTGAGGCACAAGGCCTACAGGGTGACTGAAAAGGTCAGAGCATATATCAAAGAGGAGGTCTCCAAGATTTTTGCCTTAGGGGTGGTTGAGTCCTCTAGCAGTCCTTGGGCCAGCCCAGT
Organism: Triturus cristatus; assembly: GCF_964204655.1. Taxonomy (NCBI): domain Eukaryota; kingdom Metazoa; phylum Chordata; class Amphibia; order Caudata; family Salamandridae; genus Triturus; species Triturus cristatus. The sequence continues at coordinate 222,759,385 of NC_140595.1, forward strand.
GGTCTTGGTCCCAAAGGCTGCAGCGCCTGGTGCTTCACCAGAGCTTCGGTTCTGTGTGGATTACCGAGGACTCAATTCGGTCACCAAGACTGACGCGCACCCCATCCCCAGAGCTGAGGAGCTCATCGATCGGTTGGGGGCTGCCCGGTACCTTAGTACGTTTGATCTAACGTCTGGGTACTGGCAGATCGCCTTAACTGATGGGGCAAAAGAGAGGTCTGCATTCTCCACACCAGATGGGCACTACCAGTTCCGTGTGATGCCCTTTGGAATGAAGAATGCCCCTGCCACATTCCAGAGGTTGGTTAACCAGGTATTGGCCGAGCTGGAAGATTTCAGCGCCGCCTATCTGGACGATATAGCAGTGTTCAGCGCCAGCTGGGAGGAACACCTGCCCCACCTCCAGGAAGTGTTGTTGGCCCTGGGCAGAGCAGGCCTCACAATCAAGGCCAGTAAGTGCCAGATTGGGCAGGGTTCAGTGGTGTACTTGGGGCAACAAGTAGGGAGCGGCAAGGTGGCCCCCCTGCAACCCAAGATAGATACCATCCTGGCTTGGGAACCGCCCAAAACCCAGACTCAGGTGAGAGCCTTCTTGGGTCTCACGGGTTACTACAGGAGGTTTGTCAAGGGGTATGGCAACATTGTGCACCCCTTGACCTCGCTGACTTCCAGGAAGCAGCCGAGACTTGTGATCTGGACTGACGCCTGTCAGAACGCCTTTGACACCCTGAAAACTGCAATGTGTACAGCACCGGTCCTCCAGGCACCCGACTTTTCAAAAGAGTTCATTGTCCAGACAGACGCTTCAGAGCATGGTGTGGGGGCTGTTCTAGCACAGATGAATGAGGAGGGCCGAGACTTACCTGTAGCCTTCATCAGCCGGAGGTTACTTCCCAGGGAACAAAGGTGGAGTGCGATAGAGCGTGAGGCATTTGCTGTGGTCTGGGCGCTGAAGAAGCTAAGACCCTACCTGTTTGGGACTCACATCCGGGTTCAGACAGACCACAGGCCCCTCAGATGGTTAATGCAGATGAGGGGTGAGAACCCAAAGCTGTTGAGGTGGTCCATTTCCCTACAGGGGATGGACTTTACGGTGGAACACCGCCCTGGTACAGATCACGCCAATGCTGATGGTCTGTCCAGATTTTTCCGCCTTAGTGATGAGGACTCCCTGGGTGAAGGGTAGTTCTCCCCACATTTCAGCTGGAGGGGACACGTGTTAGACCTGGCATCATTGGCATGAGTCTCTCCTCCATTTTGTTTCTGTTTGCCTCCTCTGTTTACGATGTTTTGCTGGAATATTGCTTTGGGCACTGTGCCACTGCTGATCAGTGCCACAGTGCAAGTGCTCCCTATGTTAAATTGTTACATTGATTGGTGTTACCATGATTGGCTTGGTTGACTTACTGTTCAGACCCTAGTCTAGTGCACTGCGTGTGCCAAGGGCATGTAAGTTGACTGCTGCTGGTGGGCTTGCAGCACGGGTTGTGCCACCCACAGCTGCAGCTTGTAAAATGTGTCTCAGGCCTGCCACCGCAGCGCCTGCGTGCAGTCCCTGACTGCCATGTCGACCTGGCAAGGAAACCTACTTGCCAGTCTCTAAACCTTCAATTTGCCACATTTCAGACACCTCTATGGTAGGCCCTAGGGCAGGGTGCATTGTTGGTAAAAGGTAGGTCATGCCCTGATGTGTGTGGCATGACCTAATAGTGAATTACAGCCATTTTCGGTTTTTACTATTGAAGGGCTACCTGCCTCCAATAGGCCAGACTGGGCAGACTGATTATTAACTCCATTATAATCTATCTGACTCAGGGAGCATGGTAGCAGGTCGAGTTTAGTATCCCTGAACTCAGAATTTAATAACACACCCTTTAGGATGGATGGTTTTTAAATTCTGTGTTTGAAAATAGCCCTTTTAGGAAGTGGCTATTTTCTTGTCCAACTATCCACCGGTCTCTGCTGGTTTGGTGTGTGTGTCAGGGGCTGGGTGGCTCCAGAGGTCTGAATGAGTCAGTGTGGGGTGAATGAGGCATTTACACATAGAGTGAGGGAAGAGTAGCCTGCCCTGCCTGACACAATACTGGCTCCAGCTCCTGCTGGGCGACTGATAGCACTGCTCCTGCCAGTGACAATAATGGCTCCGCCTCCTGCTGGGCGGCTGAGGACTCTGCCCTGCTCAGTGAATAGGCCAGGTGCCTCTGCCTGGCAACACCCACAACGAACCTGAGATGGGGGGAATTTCCCTGCTTGGACAAAGGGAACAAAGGAGAAAAGGGGTATAAGAGAAGGACCCCTGGACCAAAGACTCAGATCACTTCTGACAAGGAAACCTGTACCAAGGACAAGAAGCCTGCTGATCTAAGGACTTGCCTCCCCTTTCTGCCAGAGTGCTGTTTTGCTGTGGAGGAACCTGAAAGCTGCTTCTTTATTTTTGCCAAGGAACAAGGAGAGAGGAACTTGGTGTGTACTCTCTAAACGCTTGCTAGGAAATCTCCAAGGGCTGGAAGAGTGCCAGTCTCCTGTTGAAGTCACAGGGCCAAAGGACTTCACCATCTACTGAATTGCTGAATTGCTGGAAAGTGTTGTTTCCAGTACACAAGGGAAAATCTGCAGTCTCGACGCCGCCGACGCCGCCGAATCCAGCTCGACATCGTGAGTAACGGCTCCAGTGTCCCGAGCCTTCGACGCCGGCCGCCGGGCCCGATCGACGCCAGCAGCAACGCCAGTGAGCAGTGGGTATCGGCCCCGGCTCCAAGTGACCCCGTCTCGACGCCGGTATCGACGCCAGTGAGGAGTGAGTATCGGCTCCACCTCCAAGCGACCCCGTCCCGACGCCGCTGCTGATTGCATCGACTCAACGCCCTTCTCGACGCCGTGAGCGCTGCTCCGGCCCTCGACGCCGCTGCAGACCGACCCAACTCCAAGGCACGATCGACGCCGACCTCGACATCTCGACGCCGTGGATCATCGTTTTCTTCATTTCTCAAGGTACTGTACTTGTGGGGTCTGTTGCAACTCCAGGCTCGACGTAGCGCTCCTCGCGGTCGACGCCGAACCTTGGGAATCTTGTAGACTCGACGTCGTGTGACTCCTGTGGGGGTCACATTGTTGCCAAAGAACTGTGTTTCAGGAGAATATTTAATTCTGTTGCTAAAGAACTATTTGCCAAGAAGAAACCTTACCTGAACTATCATTTTTCCTTCCAAAGAGTATTTATTAAGACTGTGGTATATTTTTGTCATTATTTGGTCTTGTGCTCAGCCTTATATAAAAATCCTATTTTTATAATAACTTCTGTGTCGTGTCCATCTGTAGTGTATTCACTTTATTACTGTATGTGGTCATAAATGCTTAACACACTGCCTCTGAGATAAGCCTGTCTGCTCTGCCAAGCTACCAAGGGGGTAGCAGGGGTTATCTGAGTGTGTAATCCCCTTTCCCTGACTAGAGTTGGTTGGTCCCTATTTGTCAGAAGTGTATACCTCTGCCAACTAGAGACCGCCGGTTCTAACAGTGGACAGTTCCTGACCCCCTAGTCTTTGTCAGGGGGTCCCAGAAGGACCCCCAAGGGCCAAAATGTCCTTTAATTTTTTTGCGAAAAATCGCGGAGTACGCGTAGCGTGCGCGTACGGTAGAAACGGAAAAATTCCACGAACTGCGTAACGTGGGCACGCGGTGCGCGAAGCGCACCGGATGCCCACAGCGCGCGCACAGTGCGCTAAGCGCACCGTGCGCGTACGGTACGTGCACGGTGAAAAACCTTAAAAAAAAACAACAAAAAAAACATAACTTAGCAATTAAAAAACCGTACAAACTCACTGAAAAAAACATAGGTTTCACACACGTTATAGTTAGGAATTAGCATTTAAAAAACCTTGCAAATTCACTGAAAAAACCATAGGTTTCACACATGTTACAGTTAGCAGGACATTTCACTCGTGAAAAACCAATGAAATTCCCCCGTTATAGTTACTGCAGGCAACTATAACTCACGCGACCGCAATCCTCTTCTGATAACGTCAGATATTACATCGCTGATGACATATGTGTCTTTCTGAAAAATAAATATTTGTAATATATGTATAGCTAAAGATTAATGGAAGAAGACATGGGTAAATAAGTGTCCAAATACAGTGATGTAATATCTGACGTCAACAGCAGAGGATTGCGGTCGCGTGAGTTATAGTTGCCTGCACTAACTATAACGGGGGAATTTCAATGGTTTTTCACGAGTGAAATGTCCAGCTAACTATAACATGTGTGAAACCTATGGTTTTTTAAGTGAATTTGCAAGGTTTTTTAAATGCTAATTCCTAACTATAACGTGTGTGAAACCTATGTTTTTTTCAGTGAATATATATATATATATATATATATATTCACTGAAAAAAACATAGGTTTCACACATGTTATAGTTAGCAGGACATTTCACTCGTGAAAAACCAATGAAATTCCCCCGTTATAGTTAGTGCAGGCAACTATAACTCACGCGACCGCAATCCTCTGCTTAGACGTCAGATATTACATCACTGTATTTAGACACTTATTTACCCATGTCTTCTTCCATTAATTTTTAGCTATACATATATTACAAATATTTTTTTTTCAGAAAAACACATATGTCATCAGTGATGTAATATCTGACGTCATCAGCAGAGGATTGCGGTCGCGTGAGTTATAGTTGCCTGGACTAAATATAACGGGGGAATTTCATTGGTTTTTCACGAGTGAAATGTCCTGCTAACTATAACATGTGTGAAACCTATGGTTTTTTCAGTGAATTTGCAAGGTTTTTTAAATGCTAATTCCTAACTATAACGTGTGTGAAACCTATGGTTTTTTCAGTGAATTTCAAAGGTTTTTTAAATGCAAATTTTTTTTTGAGATCTTAATTTTTTTTTTTTATGGATTTTTTTGCCGTGCGCGTACGGTACGCGTAGTCGCGGAATCGTTACGCGAAGTTCGCGTAATTTTTCCGTTTACGCCGTGCGCGTACACTGCGCGCATTCCGCGATTTTTACAATTAATTTTTGCCCTTGGTGGTCCTTCTGGGACCCCCTGACAAAGGCTAGGGGGTCAGGAACTGTCCACCCTGCCCCCTTTTCACGTTCTCCACCTTTGTTTTTCACCCCATCAGAGTGCGAGAGACAAAATGGCGGCCGACACTTCCTGGTTTCAACCGATTCGAATGTTTACTAAGATCTAACAACCAATCAGAATCGTGCTCGCGCACGGCGGCGTGCGCGTACTGTAAGCTTACGGTACGCGCTCGGAGCGCGCCTATAGATATATATATTGATTTAAATGCTATTTTCTCAGGAAATACTGAACAGATTTACACGAGACCTTCAAAAGGCACATCCCTGACCTGAGGGCTACCTCTCTGCCAAATTTCAAGTAATTCTGTTCAGCCGTTCGGGCTGTAGCTCGGACTAAAGGTCCTATGGAAAAATGCATGGGGAAACGCGTTTTGGGACCCCCCTTTTTCTCAGCCCCCGCTTGACGAATCCCCCCAAGACTTTCAGGGAAGGAGTGGAGCGCCCCACCTATTTTGAGAATTTCGCGAGGATTCGACAATCGGTGCCAAAGTTATTCCAAATAGAATGTTGCGGATTTCCTATGGAAACACGGTCCTAACTATAACTATCTTAATATATATATATATATATATATATATATATATATATATATATATACACACACACACACATACATACATATACTGAGGTGTATTGGTGAATCAATTGGTGTATGAGTGTCTGTATGAATGACAGTGGGTGTATGACTGATTGTATGAGTGAGTGATGAGGTTTCTCAGTGAATGTATAGATGAGTGACTGATTCTGTAAAATATTGTACCTGTCTATCATTAAAGTCTAAGTGGGTGTATGAGTGTGTTAGTAGGTACGTGAATGGCTATATGGGTGATCGATTGGTTGCCTGTCTAACTCTATGGTTGTCTGTGTGTCTGTGTTGTGTTTTGGTTGAGGAGGTGTGTGACTGCCTGTAAGAAAGTATGAGTGAGTCACTGGCTGTATGAGGTACTGTGTGTGTGTCGGAGAAGCTGTATGAGTGAGTGAGTGTCTGTATGGCTGTGTCGGTGATTGACTGCATGTGTTAGTATGGGTGAGTAACTAGGTATGTGAAAGGCAGCATAGGTGAGTGATTGGATATATGAGTGACTGTATGCGTAAGTGAATATGAGGGTTGCTATATGGATGAGTGCCGTCTTCTGTCACTAATTGTATAGGTGAGTGAGTTTGTTTTACTGTTTGTATGAGTAAGTAAGTGGGTGTGTGAGTGTAACTGTTTTCATAAGTAAGTGGCTGTGTGATTGACTGTATGGGTGAGTGTCTAGGTGTGTGAGTAGTTCTATTGGTGACTCACTCCGTGTGAGAGTGCCTGTATGGGTGTATGAGTGGATATGTCAGCGGCTGTATTAGTGAGTGAGTGGGTGTATGAGTGGCAGTATGGGTGAGCAAGTGGATATGTGTGTAGATCTATGAATCAGTGATTGGGTGTGTAAGTACTGGTATGGCTCTGTGAATAGGTTTGTGAATGGTTGTTTGGGAGTGGAGTGGATGTATAAAAGATTCTATAGGGGTATTAGTGAGTGCATCAGAGATTCTGTGGATGTCATCCACTGACTATGTCATGAGTGATGTAATATGTGAGGTAATAAAAAGTGCGTTGCAGGGGCACGAGTTATAGTTAACCCAGGTAACTATAATGGGTCAATTTCTCTGGTTTTGTATGAGTAAAATCTATCCTTAACTTTGCCTGTACCATTGCACTAGAGGCCTCAATGGCTGCCAGTATTTGGGTCCCTGAGGGCTCAGACTGTGCCGCATCCCTCCCCCGCTGGCACCGCAGGTAGTGAAGCTGTTTTCGGGTTCACCCCCTGAGCTGTAAATTGATCCATCTTCGTCTGTTGGACAGCCCCGGGAAGGCAGTCCTTGCCCATTGCTCTGCAGTCCGCTCCGCCCATGATCGGCCAACCATCGCTCCCACCTCTCTATTTGTGGGTAGGGGGTGGATATCGCTGTAGCGTATGATTGTGCGGCAACCTAGGTTAATTGTAAGAAATGGGGTGGCCCTGTTGTGGGAGGACACAGCCAACACCACACCCATTTGCTTGGGTCCGCCTTGTTAAGGGCCCATTGCCTGATCCCTTCAATGTCTCTCACATCTGGCCTAGTCCACTGCCGTCCACAACCCAGGCACAGGTACTCCTTACCTCTGATCGCCTTTGTGCGCTAGGTCCGGCAGCCTCACCTCCAGGTATCCCACGGCCCACCTCAGGAGCACCCTCCACGCATCAAGCCCACAGGTCCCAGGGCTAAAGAAGGGGTCCTCGGGTGAGGAAGGTGCACCTGATTCTTTGATGGGCTCGTCGCTTCCGAAGCCTGGCCAGCATCCAGGCAGGCCGTCACGGCGTCCACAAGGCCCACTCCCCTGTTAGCACGAAGCAGGTCTAGGCCCCAGCCAATCGCCTCTTCACACCACGATTCCGCCCCACATCATTGGAGCCTCGAGGTAGCCGGACACCGCCTCCCTGTCACAAGGAGGTACCGTGTCTGTAACAGGAGGGCCCAGATGGGCAGGATACCGAAGGATTATTCACTGGCGGGCACAGAGCTCTTTAAGCAGCGTCTGCTCCTGTCGCCATCTTGGCCATGACCCCAGTTTGTTTTGTAGTTAACATAGTAGTGGATAACTACCATATTACTTTTGTACCAAATTTTGTACAGCATGTGTCCAGCTATTGTGTGTAAGTGTTTATAAAACACATGTGCTGCTACTGCATCATATGTGTGCAGAGGTATTTAACTCGCTCTAAATCTTTGTATTGAAGTGTAACTCTGTGCGCAGATAACAGTTGACAACTCGTGTCTAGTAAGTTCCACACAAGTCTTTTGGTTCTGAGGAAAAAGTTTCCAAGAGGGCAAAGCTTATACATAGTCAATACTAAGTATTGTAAGCAGCCTTGAGTTATTGAACAGAATCGTCCAAGACCTGGAACGAGCTCCCGATCGACATCAGACCTGCCCTTCTCTGAACATCTTCAGAAAGAGGCTCAAGACCTGGCTCTTCAACTGAACGGAGCTGCTCCCCCCCCCACCCCCTCTCCCCCCCCAGCGCCTTGAGACCCTTACGGGTGAGTAGCACGCTTACAATTCCCTGATTGATCGATTGATAGGTGAATATGTCAGTGACAACATTAACGTTTTGTACTTAAAAAACACAGAAATTCATCAGTTATAGTTAACTATAACTTGCGCCCCAGCCATGCACTGCTTATAACCTCACACATTCCACCACTCATGACATGTTCTATGACATCTTTTATGACATCTTAAATGACATAATTGATATCACGGATGCCATCATCCAATGAGTGTTCTAGTTTGTCTTATAGTTTACATAGTGGCAAGTAGCTGCCATAATACTTTTCTACCTACTTTTGTACAGCTTGCATTCAAGCTAATGCAAGGACGTTTTTACGAAATGCATGCGCTCCTAATGCACCATAGCAGTGTAGAGGTATTGAACATGTTATACATTTTTTTTATTCAAGAGTAACTCTGAGTGCACAACTCAGTTGACTTGTGTTCATTATGCTTCAGACATGTTTTCTGGTTCTACAGAAGCAAATTCCTACAGGAAAAAGATTCTATGTAGTAGATACTACTTTTGTAAGCTGCCTTGAGTAATTAGAGAGAATTGTGTCTGCGTGATAATTTATACTTAACATAGAATACTGTGTGAAACAGGAACTAAGATATGCATGTGTGCTAGTTTTGCTAGAAAAGATGAGCTATCTGTAAAATTTTCACCACACTGTGAAGGATGCAGGTAGTATGTTCTTTAGCACCTTCGGATTGTGGTTATTTTTTCTTTTAGAAAATAGTGTTTTTTATTTTTTACAACTGTTGCATAGAGTGTACACTGCTCTTAGTAGATGTTTTTTTATTACTCTGTGGTGCATTTCTCATGAGTGTCACTGTCTGCAAACAGTGTGATAGAGAGAAAACTCTCTCCATAGAGAAAACCGTTTACAGTACCTACTTTGCAGCTCCTATCAACTTTATTTTTCAATTTAGGTTTGTGAATGTCATGGGTTCTTAAATATAAAAGCTGTCCATAGTAGGGCATTTGTTTTTTAAATGGCATTCACTATATTAGCTTTCTGTCAACAATTGTATAGATATTGAACACTGCAGTCAATGAGTGTATATCTGTGGCTGAATATTAATTTGATCTATACTACCTGTAAAGTGTATGCTTTAGGCTCAATTTTGTATGTAACGCTTGTTATCAACATCTAAGTGAGTTGTTTTTGTGGACGCAGTAGTAATGGGTTATTTTCTCCTGAAGTACTTTGTACTTACTGTCAGGACCCTAATGTTATGCTAATTTATAGAGAAATATGTGGGAAAGAGAAGTTTGGATGATGTCATCAGTGATGTCATCAATTATGTCATAAATGATGTAATAGAACATGTCTTAAGTGATGTCATATGTGAGGTCATAAGCAGCGCATGGAGTTGGCGAAAGTTATAGTTAGTGCTACTAACTATAACTCAGGAATTTCTGTGTTTTAGTTTAAAACGTTAACGTTGTAACTGAGAAATTCATCTTACTATAACATTACCTTAAGCTTTGTTTTTTCAGTGAACTTCTAGTAATTTTTTTTTTAACAGAAACAGATATTTTTATTATAACTAACTAAAATGTTACTTTACCCTTTGTTTTTTCAGTGAATTTTCTTGGTTTATTTAAAGTAAATTAATTATCAGAGCACAGGTAAAAGAGATTACACTTCCTTCACCTCCAAATCACCAAGGGCAATTTCAGGTGTCTAAGGTTATGCAACAGATATAAGTGTCTGAACTCTCAGCCAATCATATTGTAGCTTTTTTTTTTGTAGAGGGAATGTCAACTATTGGTTGATCCAAATATAAGCCCACTTGTGCTTTCTTTGCACATAAAATGTATCTCTTTCACAGTACATGTACTACATTTACCGAAATCCCCTTTAATGGATTTCTAAGACTTTTATTTTAGCGTAATCATTACCATTGACACCTTCTGCGTTATTTGTATTGCTTTCTGGCGGTTTTAACCAGTTAATAGCACATGCACTGTAGTAATACACACTTGTTTCTCTTCCTGTACAATTGAGCTTGAAAGACTCTCACGAGATTAAGCAAAGACCTCATGCCAGGGTCACTCTGTACATTTTCATGCGACTCTTGTGAGAGTCACACCGTGTAGGAGAGTAGGGTCTGCTATCCTATGGTCACCCCAAATGTTTGCTTTTTGCTTCACTGGTTTTTTACATATTGAGGCTGTGGGCCTGCTAATCAGACCCCCAGCCTGCTGTTCTCTCTACTAAATTGACACTATGCACTCTAGGTGCATAACCAATTGGAACTAGATCACCCTGTGAGCCCCCTGTACCAGTGTACACTAGGTACCCAGGGCATTGGTGTATCTAAGGCCTACCAGGGGCTGAAGCATGTATTATGCCACCCCTGGCCTGGACTAGCAATTTGACACAACTGGCTGATCACTCAGCTGGGGTAAGTTGGTGTAACCACCTCTTACTTAGGTGTAGTATACCTATACCTAACCTTAAATGGGACACATGTTAACCTATAAGTCACTCCTATGGCAGGCCTTAACAATCCTGAAGGCAGAGTGCTTGGTTCCATGTGAGATGGTGCTCTGGCATGAGCTGAGCCTGTCTGTAGTGGTCGGAACAACTTCCTTCTACCGTTTCCAGGTGTCGTCATACCATATACTCTTAAGTGCATTATGAACCTCGCGGTTAAATGCTATCTTTGGTTTGGCTTTACCAAAACATGTCGAGTAAGGTGTCATACGAATTGGAATACTAACCCCTCGCCAATTCTGGCGACGGGGTTAGCATTCCACCCTTCTAGAGGGACATGACATGTACAGCACCTGAAACCCGGGTAAAATCAGACATAGCCTCAGCTCCACAAAATGGACGCTGCCACCACCGACACAAGTCTGCCCTCCTGCTGCTGGGAGTCCTTCCAGCTTGGGAGACGTGGACAAAGGGTTTCCTGCCAGGGGAGGTGCGAGCACCACCCCAGACAGGATTTTGTGTATTGGTCAGGTAGGGCTTGAATAGAATCAGACATGCCTGAGGCTCACAAGGAGCCTCGGTGCATATGCCAGTTCAAACCGGTCCTGGGGCACACCAGCCCCGGACCTGGGGTGAGCTGGACAAAGGATTGGGGGTGTAACCACCCCCCTTCCTGGTCCCACCCTTAGGGAGGGACCTAGCAGGTAGTCCGGCCCCTAGAATCCGCTTAAAGGTAGGAGCTGTGTCCTAAGACTTCAGACATCCTGGAATCAACTTAACACTAAGAAGAAGACGGGAACTTCGACGCTCTGCTGCACAGAGGACAGAAGGAATTCTCCCCTATGGTCAGGGAGTGACCATCTTGCTAACGCAAGCACCAACCAGCTACTCGACGTCTGCTTTGCCGCCGCCTCCTGCCGGAGCCCGAGCCCAGAGCCCAACAAGAACTGGACCTCCAGACCTCTCACAGCCCGATCCACAGTCCCTGCAAAGAAGGAACCCGTGGAGGCACCGAGACACGTGGAGCCAGCCATCTTGAAAGACCCACAACAAGCTGCAAGCGCAACAACAGAGGCTTCCTCCAAGTTGTGCTTTGGGACCTGAGAAGCCCAACACCCGAGCAGCATCTGCACCAAAGGTGAGCCCTCCAGCATCTCCACGATCTGCGTGGGGCCCCTCTGCACTTTGCAACTCGACGCGCCTAACCGGACACTGGCCCGTTGGCTAGTGGCCATCTTGGCGACCATCTTTGAAAACTACGACGCTGGTCTGATTGCTCCAGACTGGCCCCTGCTTCCCTCCAAAGGAGCAGCCCCTCTGACCTTGCTGGTCAGAGTAATTAGCTTTCTTCAATTCCTGCGACTCCTGCTTTTGCCAAGGCTTGTTTGCATCTTTTGAGTCGCCGACACCGCCGACAGCGAGAGCCTGCGTGGGACAGCTCGTGAACCGACTCCTGGACGTCGTCGACCTTCAGGGACCACATGGCTGCGGAGACAAGCTACACCTCTTCACCTGTTTGCACCCGACATCGCCTGGTACCTACCTGGTGCCACGCCGGTCACTGGCTAGTGACTGTGAACACTGTCCCCTCTGCTTACAGGTCTTCTACAACTCCGATCCATCCTCATCTCTTCTGGACCGACCGCCTGCAGCATCTTTGTCATCAGGCTCCATTGAACAGATAGACGAAACCCGACGCACTTCGAGACCTATGCTCCCGCTTCCTGTGGGTGAGGTAAAGCTGGCACTCCGGTGCACAAGTGTAGAGAAACATCTCTAGTGTCTGTGTTTTAAATCTTAAGTTCGTAGTCCATTCAGAAGACCCTTTTAGCAGTAACTTTTGAACTTTTACGCACCCATTGAAAACCTATGGGAGCCCGCGTGTAACTTTCCTCACTGCACACGCGACCCGTGGACCTCCTGGTCACTAACTGAAGTTAGCTCCTTGTAGGCTCAGTGATTCTAGAGGCCCTAGGCCTTTTCCCTTTCCTATTCGTGGTACTTATACCACTATTTTAGTATATGGTTTGATCGGCCACCAGGGCCTATCCATATAAAGTGCAACTTCTGTATATTGTAATACTTTCTTGTTTAACGATTTGTGCTCCTGTGCTCATAAAGAGTCTAGGGGATACTTTGAGTAATAAATACATATATGTTTTGAATATATATCTGTGTGGTGTCCTTTCATTGGTATAAAGGGGGGTTGCATATGGTAAAACAGCTTGCTTTACATGCCAAAACGAGTTTAGCCTGAAAGACTGCTTAGCCTACGCTACCACTAGGGCAGCTGGTCCGAAAAGGTTGACTTACAACCACACCATAAGGGTTGCTTGGCATGGTACAAGGTGGTCACTTTAACTAGTGAACAGCACATACCAGGCCAACTTCTCACACACCGGATCATAAGTGACACCCACAGAAAGCTTCACCTGTAGAACCTTATAAATGACTCTCACAAGACCTTGCAGGAGCACACACATGTCTGCCTCACCCTGTATATTTCTCAGAGTGAAAGTATTGCAAGCTTAAACACTTAGCATATGTCTCATGGATAACAGTCCTGTATTCTTGGGCGTGGGTAGTAGGGTCTGCAAACACATAAGCCTCTCTCCTGAGACCTCTCTTTTCAGACAGATTTTATCCACCCCTTCCTACTTTTTTACGATTCCACAAGAGTCTCGCAAGATTGCACATTTTCTGAGGAAATAGCAGTGGCGGCTGGTGATGTTTGAAAGTGGTGAGACGTAACAGTTCAGGATGAGTGCCGGGAGGCGAGAATAGTGGGTGAGCCAGACCATCATTAGAGGTTGGTTCAAGGGGTTTTCCCCCCTATGAAAAGTTTGAAAAATGAGTGGGCAAATGGTGCATTTCTAGGCATATTTGAGCATGCAAGAGGGTTAATAAAGCAATTGTGAAAGTGTAGTTATGACATTAATAAAGAGATTTCATATGATAATAACGTAGGTAACTGCTTAATCAGTATAAACACAGAATTTCTTAACAGACTTTGAGATAATAACGCTGAGTACCTCACATATTTCTTCCTTTATTAATATACTCTTACAAATGAAACCCGAGGAAATAAAAGTTATTGTGATTTGTCGGACTGGACACAATTAAGCGTGGGCGGAGTTCGCAGAGTTGGACTACATGGAATTCCACCGAATTCTGTTGTGCCCTACGTGATTGTTTGTAAGGCAAAGATGCATGTAACATGCATGTAAGGCAGTGAGGTAGGAAAGGGAGTCTGCAAGGGGTAAGTGAAGGAGGTGAGACAGATGAAAGTATGGGTGAGGACAGAGGAAGCTGCAGGTGGCAGGAGTAAGACTGGCAGAGGTAAGAGCTAGCCATGGAATTCAACACCAGGTCTGTGCGAGAGATGTCCTCCTCTGCCCACCTCATGCCTTGCAGGTCATGATGGGTCTGGCTGTTGAGAGCCAAGCTTATCAAAGTTTAGCTGTGGCTCAAGAGACACTTGCAAGCCCCACCTAACCCCTGCCCTCTGTTCCCTCCAGCCGCTCGGACCCACCCATGTACCCTCACAGCCCCGCAATGCTGTCCACGCACATGAGGCGCTGTGCTGCAGTGCATCTGCAAACATTTCTCCGACAGTGCCTCCACACCTTTTAATGAGGTTTTGTAAAGCTGGAGAGCGCGGGAGAAGGTAACTCTTTTACTGTAGTCAAATCAAATCAAATACTTTATTCGGATACTTTAAAAGCATGCCATAAAAGTACATATCATAGTTTATACAATTTAAAATGAAGAAAAGACAAATAGCACAGTTTGTGGCACAGTTATATCAGAAGACAATTGATTTACGCAATTTAAAAACATCAACAAAAAAAACAGTAATAGCAGCTATTGTATATTCACTATCCAAGAATTGTAGTGCTAGTAATGCAGGGCAACATTGTCTCAGACCTAATTTTTTAAGCACTGGTACAATCCATCTTTTCCTAGGATTTTTATAAATTTACAGAAGAATAGGATATGTAGGGATGATTGTTCGGAGAGATCGTCGCACAGGCATTTACATAATATTCTTGACCAGTCATTCAGTTCTGGAAAACTTAGAGACCTAAATATGATGTTTAACCTAAATCTAGTTAGTAAGAATCTTTCATAATCGCTACTGACCATTGAGATATAGGGCTGCATATGCTCAAAAGCCAAGGTCAAATAGTGGGATTGAACTGTTGTTTTGTCCATTTCACTCCGAGTTCTCTTTTCGGTTAAAAATTTCATACAACTAGACTTTAAGTCCTTTCTAGACACATTACATAAGGTGCAGGGATCATAGTAATATTCCTGATGGCTTATCTGACTTAAGAATAATTTAACATATTCTAACCATCTTATGTTTTTTGCTCCATCAAGGCCCATGGCGTCTTTCAGTATGTAGCGATTAAGAGTCAACTCATCTGTAGTCCAGACCCTATGCCACAGGAGGACAGGCTGGATCTTAATCGTGTCTTCCAAATATGGTAGGCCAAGTTTGCAATGTGGTGACGTTGGAGAAACCCCAAATTCCTGCCCCATAAGTGGCAATCGCAATGCATTTTGCCTTATATATATAAAGTAATTCCTTTGGAGGGCGTTTTCCCAACTTTCTACTAAAATTTGCCAATGCCGCCAATGACTTACTGAACAGAAGTCTTCTAGATTTGACTGCGCTAGTCCAGCTACCGGTTTGGTCAAATAAGAACCCTAAATAAGAAAATGTTTTGGTACGTTCTATGGCCCTACTATTAATGTAAATAGTATTACACCTTTTGTTTGAACCAGTACCACAATTCATGACAAATGTTTTTGAACAATTAACAGTAAGGCCAAGTTTGGACATGAAATTATTAAAAGAAGTAACTACCCTTTGTAAGCCAAGTGGCGTACGTGACATAAGAACAGCATCGTCAGGATAGAGGAGCGCAGGGATAGAGCGAGTAAAAACTAATGGTAAATCCCTGCACTCCTCTAGAAGGGCAGTCTCTAAGTTATTTATGTACATAATAAATAAGAAGGGGGCAAAGACACAGCCTTGCCTAACACCCCTCTTAACTCTAAAACTTTTTGTACATTCCCCGTTCCGCCCAAAGCGCACCCTTGCCCTTGCACCCATGTAAAGTTGCCTTAGGAAGGAAATTAAAATGGGGTCTACCCCCTGCTCCCTTAAAATTGACCACAGCTTTTCGTGCACGACGCAATCAAATGCAGCCGTTAGGTCAACAAAAGTTAAAAACAATCTTACTCCCTTTGCCTATGTGTATTTGTCAATTAAAATATGTAAATTTAATCCCTGGTCAATGGTCCCTAAGCCTTGATGAAAACCGTATTGTAAATCACTTATAATACTTTGTTCGTCTGTCCAAGCCTGCATTCTCTCTAAAATCACCAGTCCCAGAATCTTCACTGTGGAATCCAATAATGAAATTGGGCGATAACAGGCTGGGCTCTGCCTATCACCTTTTTTAAAAATTGGAACTATAATGGAATCATACCAGGTCGTTAAAAATCCCTCTGAACAAACGCATTAAAAACTTGTGTTAAAATGGGCACCCACAAGGCCAGATTGGCTTTAAATCGGTCAACTGGAATACCGTCTGGCCCAGGGGTTTTGCCGCCCATGCTTGCAGTTATAGCAATATTAACCTCTTTCAGAGTAAAAACCAGAGGTAGCTTTAAGAATGTCAGTGGGGGCACCACATCATCGCCAGATATCGGGGTCTCATTGCCGTCGCCAGTAGCATTGTTGTACAGGTTTGAGTAATGTGAAATCCACTCCATTTCTGTGATAGCAGTCTCAATACTAGTTTTATTGGTTTCTACCAGAAAGGGGACATTTACTACTTTCCAGAAAGCTATCGGGTCTCGATCAGTTGATGCCTCATGCAAGGCATTCCATGCGTCCTCTTTTAAAGTTTTTTTCCTAGCGTTAAAGACCCTCCTATAGTTCCTTCTGGACTCCCTGATGTTATCCTGATTCCTTACCCCCATGTTCAAGGCATGCTTAAGTTGGTATAAGCT
Source organism: Triturus cristatus (assembly GCF_964204655.1). Lineage (NCBI taxonomy): Eukaryota > Metazoa > Chordata > Amphibia > Caudata > Salamandridae > Triturus > Triturus cristatus. The sequence continues at coordinate 222,776,033 of NC_140595.1, forward strand.
TTTGTACAATGGGAATCAAACCAACCTTCGTGGCGTGTATTTTTCCCTCTTATTTTTACCCACAGTGAATCTTTAATATGGGAAGCTAGTCATACGTCAGCCCGTGGCAGCCGAAGGGGGGCTAGGAGCTGTGCCGCACACCTTAAAGAGACATGGGAAAACCCATCCACTGTGGCATGCAGTGGGAAGGAAACGTTCCCCCTGATTAATGTCCCTGCAGTATGTCACAAAGTCTTATCTGAATTACGCTCCAGCTGTCACCACGGCTGCAGTGACAAAACCAAAGCTGGGGCAGAGGTCTGCAGCTCTACATATCGACAACAAAAAATTACCCCGCTTGCAGTGGCCAGTGAGCTGGGGACAGGGAACAATTCGAATTCCCAATTGACAAAGTAAAGACCAGTCCTGGAAATGCCAGTCACACCAACAACAGCAGCAGCAAGAGCCTTGTGCATGGTGCAGAGGTACAACTGCAGTACTGAAAAGTAGGTGTATCTCCAGCTGGCGCTAATTACTGTTTTTGTCTTTCTAATGAGTAGAAAGACAAAAACAGTATTTGGCGTCGGCGGTAGTTGCACGTGCTTTTTTGTGAAATGTGCATATGCCAGCCTCGCCCTCCTTGGAGATTATACATTTATTAAACTGGGCACCTCGCACGGAACATTAAAACCTTTGTCAAACTCCTAGTCTGTAAACCAGGACAGGTCTGGAGGTTTCCGCTGAATATCATTTTGCTCCCATCATCATCATGCATTCATAGAGAGACAGACTAGAATTATTCCAGCAGTCAAATCAAAGTATTGTGTTAACTCTGTAATTTAGGAACATGGGTGTGTGAAGTAGGGTTTGTGGAGGACTAGCCTCTCTGTTGAGACCTCTCTCTGTAATGATGGGTGTGCTTAGTAAGGATAGGGCGGGACGGAGCTCACTTATCAGACCTCTCTCTCAGATCATGGGTGCGTATAGCAGGGTGAGCATACACAGAAGACTATGGTAAACATCATCTCCAGTAAGACTCCTTCCTCAGTAACAAGTAGAGTGTATTCCAACATCGCCTACTCCTTCCTACTTTTCACAATGCCGCAAGAGTCTCTCAAGATCGTACGTTTAAAAAAAATAAGAACTAACTATTTACTCATCACAGTACTTATCTGTTACACACTTCTTCTCAAGGTCAAGGACCGCAATATGCATTTCTACTAATAGAGTGTAGTGAGAAGTCATCTATTCCTTTTTACTATTGTCGATCCTGCGACAGTCCAGCGAGATCATAAAGATTAGTTAAAAACACTACACATTTATTATCTTCACAGTAGTTATCCCTTAGACACCTCATCTCTAAATCTAGGTGGGGGCAGCATGCCTTTCTGCTGCTCCCTTATATAGCTCTTTTAGTTCATTTCCACAACACCTCCAATTTTTCACAGTAATGGCGGCAATTTCATTTCTAACATTCCAATATCCAGCCCCAAAACAATAAATAAATACATTTAAAAAAAACAAAAAAACAACAGGGGTGCCCCAATGAGGACATCATACCCGGAGTGGTCAGCGCACAAAGCTGCAGGCAGCAACAGTCGCAGCTTCTCTCATAACTGCCAACAATAGCCATACGCATTTCAAGCAGTTATCACTCTTCTTCAGTGGCTAAATAAACACAGAAGTAGCTGCGTGTAGCGGAAGCTTATTTATTGCAATACAAAGTCCCGCCCCTTTGAGCGCAAGGCATCCTGGATAATGTAGTCCACGGAATGGTTGCCAAGACTCTTGCTTCCATAAAAAAACCCTTGTGGGTGCAACTGTCTCTTGTGAAGTACATACCAAGCGGAGTTATGAAATCAATGTCTCTCCCCATGTGGGTGATGGCAATTAGAGAAAACACTGTGCTGCTGCTCATAATCCCTCGCAGCTATATATATATATATTAGTGCTACAATTCCAAATAGACCAGCACTTGCAGGAGAGTTTAATCCACTTTAGGATTTATTAGTACTTCGGGTGAGTTTAATCCACGTTAGGATTTATCCGTACTTTCCATGGAAAACACTCCTGTGAGTGCTGGTCTATTTGGAATTGTAGCACTAAGATAGACTAAGAATCTTATAAC